>NC_080838.1:21419203-21736036 GCF_030435755.1 Ochotona princeps | reverse complement strand
AAGAATATTTTTTTTATAATTTTAACACCCAACATTCATAGAGTAACTTATTACTTTGTGCTAGACTAAAATACAGAAATGCTAAAGAACTAAATAATTTTTATTCAGTGTCTTTTATATTAATAATGAGCTGTGTAATACCTAAGATTTAATGCTAACAGGTGAATTATAACTAACAAATAAGTTGTCTATGTGTGACATACCCATTTTGGATAATATTTAAATATTAATTGGAATCTAAAGTTGGTAACTCTAAGACACAATGAGACAACTTCGAGGTTTAAAAAGATGCCATTTTTCCAATTGTTACTACAGGGTTAGGCTCAATGGAATAGCAAGTGGGAGGAAGTCACTCCTCTCTGTCCTTTTTGTTTGGATTTGTTTTCTGAGATAACTGTTTTGGTATGGCCACATAAGCCAGTGCTCCCATATTGCTTCACAGACAGACAGGCTCAAATAAATAACCTAGACTATTCTCTCTGCACTTAACACTCACAAATATTTTGCAAGCACAATCATATCGCCATCCAATAACTACAGAGCCCTCCTTCCACGCACATTGCTATGACTCTGACAAATGAAGGTCCCATCCCTTACAAAAGATCTCAATGTGTGCTTCTCTTAACGATTCTAGTTCTACTTCTAATTTAATTATTGTCTCTCAAAGTTTCTGTTAGAGATTTTTAAGGGATATATACATAATATTAGTTACAAAATACTGTTACTCAGCCTTTGATGATGTTTTTCAAAACTCTTTAAAATACTAAATTTTAAACATCATTATTAAATATATTAAACTTGTGAGTAGGTATGATTGTTCTTCACTTTAAATCCATGTGGGTTTCATAGCTCAGTGTACTGTGGAGAACTCTGAACATGGACATTTGTGTCTCAGAACTTTTTTTTAGGATTTATTGTTATTGAAAAGGCAGATTTGCAAACAGAAGGAGAGACAGAGAGGTAAAGACCTTCCATGCACTGATTCATCCACCAAATGGCCACAATGGCCAGAGCTGAGCCAAACCGAAGCAGGAGCCTGGAGCTTCTTCTGGGTCTCCCACATTGGTTTAGGTCCGAGGAGTTGAGCCATCCTTCACTTCTTTCCCAGCACATAAGCAGGGAGATGGAAGGGAAGCAGAGCATTTGAGCAATGAACCAGGAACCATGCCAGTGCTTGAAGGTGGAGATTCCCAAGCTGAGTCATCGTGCCAGTCAGTGACAGCTATGTTATAACCTCTCATTGCTAGCCCTGATCACCTACTTTGTCCCTCCATTGATCCTTCAGATTTTTAACGTTCTCACTCTCTGGTTGTCTTTTCTGTTAGGAAGTCTTAACTACCCCTAGGTATTAATGAGACAAATTGAGCGAATGAACAGGGATATAGTCCATGCCTATATCACATAGATGATGAAAATAAATTGACACAATTAATAGTGTTTTTAGGAATTTAAGAAATTTAGGAAAAAATTCCTTGGCAGTTTAGATAATTTGTAGATATTTGATTTTAATTACTATTTTTGTTAAAAAAATCTAACATATTCATTTTATAGTTGTCCTTTCTTTCTGATTAGCAGAGAAGGTATATTTGAGTTAAAATGAAAGTATAGCATGAAAAAATTAAAAAAAGACAAACACGAAAACTTTTCTGAATATTACAATATAAACTTTTTCTTCTTTACAGATCAATTACTAAGTTTTTAAGAAACTTGAGTAATATGCTGTATATAAATAGATTCTGGATCAAATTGTCAAGTAAATCATATTATAACTATTCCATTTAACTATTCCATAACTATATCCACAATGAATATATATAATAGACTTAAAGCAAAATAAGCGAATCAATTAAAACCATGAGGCACAGAAAAAGGAAATGTAAAATGTTTGGAGAAATGCCCAGAATAAAGCAGATGGTAGTTATCTAATTAAATTAATTACTTTTGTGATGAGTAATATTTATATAGTTGTAATAGTGTAACTGCTACATATCTTACATACCAACATCAGTTTTCAGAGACAACACATAGAAAAATCCTGGGGAAGAATTCTCACTACAGATTGAAATGTACATGTTTAATCAAATTTAAGCAGTAAAATTATATATATATATATATATATCAATATAATATATATAAATATAATACACACCAAAAAAGGAAAAACATTAGTTGTTCAAACAGCCCCTCTCAAAATGTAAGTATCAATATGAGCATCAATATAACCTTTAAGATTAATATAAATCAAAGGGTAAATCAGATAATGTGGGGCAGGCATCATGGTTCAGGCAGCCCACATGGATCCCAGTTGGTACTCCTACTGGTTCACATTTGTCCCAGCTCTCTGCTTAATTCCTGGGAAAGCAGCAGAGGTTGGCCCAAAGCTCTAACACCTGCATCTGCATCAGAGACTCCCAATAATCTCTTTGTCCCATGTTGAAATCAGCTCACCTCTGGTCTCTCATCTCCATAAATGTGCCCTTCAAATAAAAATAAAGGTATCTTTGAAAAAATATAGAAGACTTCATTTTAAATGAATATAATCACTTTAAAATCCAGATGAACAAACCATCACACATGTACTTATGAAAATTATCACTCATCCTGATAGGATGAGGGATCAGCAGAGGGGTCACAGAAGGCATTACTATGACACTGACTGGCATTCAAGAACCATACTCGGGGCTAGAATGTGTAAGGCATACGTGGACCAATGCCCTGACACTCTGACCCCATTGGACGGTTTAGAAGGGCCGGTGGAGTCTATGCAGGAGGCATGACAGTCTATAGGACGCTCTGGGCTGACCAGAGCAACCTCTGGCATAGTTAACACTGGCTGGCAACAGGCCTGGTTGGAGAGCGTGGTGGAGGCCTTGGCTGCGTGGAGCCAACCACTAAGGGGCACAGGAACTGGAGGGAGGCTGAGTTCTGGTCGGGTCACAGTTGTAATCCCTTGGCACAAATATCAATTCGGCTTTGACGCACCATGCCGGATTAGACCACAGCACAGTTTGGTGCTCTGGAGGACCAGGATAGACGTTGGACGGGCTCGGCTAGGCCTCAACCCCATCTGAGCCATATATGAGATATGCGTGGGTATGGACGAGCCGTGGCTGGGCTGAAACTCTCAACAGCAGGAACCAGAATGGATTGAAGAGTGGTGCTGGCCGAAGGACCTGCTGGAATGCGTGAAGCCCGACACCATGAAGGAGTCGGAGGGAGGAACCTGAACAGATCCTCTGACAGGACACTGACTCTACAAATAAACGCAAGAAGCATGGAGGTAAATAACCCAGAAGAGGCTTTGGAATGTGACCCACTGGAATACACTTGGCTCGGGTTGGGGCAGACCAGGCTGAGTCGGTTCACGTCATCCACTGGCAAGCCCAAGTGCTGAAACTGTGTGGGGGCCTGGCCGTGTTTGGTTGCGATAAAAAAAAAAAAAAAAAAAAAAAAAAAAAAAAAAAAAAAAAAAAAAAAAATTATCACTCAAAGAACTAATATATGGTTATTATAGATTAATTTGTCTTAGATGTTATTATTTTTATTATTATTAAATGGTGTGTCTGAAGAATACTATAAATTATTCCAAAGTATATCTTTTAGTTTGTATGTTTCAGATATCCTCATTTTTTAACTAAAACCTATTTTTCGCAGGATTACCACAGTGTCACCATTTCAGGAAACATGTACAGCATGTATACGCAAAAGTTGTTGAAATATTAGTAATAATGATTGACTACATTTACTTTAAAGATAGGCAGAGACGGGGGCAGAGATCAATCATTAAAAAGTTCATTCACTCCCCAAATAATTACAACAGCATAAATCCTGAGGTATGTGAGGCCAAGACTGAGGCAGCAGAACTTACTCTGGGTCTCCAAGTTTGTCAGGGACCTAATTTGGCTCTTGCAGGGTGCATGTTAGCAGGAGTTTGGCACAGGGAATTTTGCCTGTAATCAAACCCATGCACTTTGATATGACACGCTGTCATGCTCAGCTGGTTCTTTTCCAGTATTTCAAATAACCATCACAATAATAATAATTTTTGCAAGTCATTGGTCAGAAAACAAAGAGAACCAAAATACGAACAGGAAATGAGAATAAACAGTTCAAGTCACTGGTAAACATCAAACAAATGAAGTTTTTGGGTAAGATTAAAACTTAAAAGGATATGCACTTTATAATGATAAAGATTTCATAAGGAGAAAGGAATAACTTAATCAAAATACTAGAACAATCCTAAATTTCTGCTTTCTTAAGAGTGGTTTATGGTCCTGCAGCAATGACTTAGTGGCTAACTTCTCACCTTTCAGGCACCAGGATTCTATATGTGCACTGGTTTCTGTCCCAGCTGTCCCACCTTTTATCCAGCTCCCTGTTTGCAGGCTGGGAAGGCAGTTGACGACTGCCCAAAGCCCTGGGCCCTGCTCCCACATGGGACATATAGAGGAAGTTCCAGGGTCCTGGCTTTAACTCAGCTCAGCTCCTGCCATTGCAGCCACTTGGGTAGTGAACCAGTGGATGGAAAAATCTTTCTGTCTCTCTGCTTCCCTCTGTGGTTCTAAAACAAGGAAAGGAAAGGAAAAAGAATAGACGACTGAATAAAAGGAAAAGTATTATTATTTACCTAATGGCAACAAGGACTATTTTTACTTATTTTGTTTCTAGCATTGGGGTTATTTTATTTGTATTCTGATTTATAGTGGTATACATTTTTGAATAATTAATTATTAATATGAGGAAAAATGGAGGAAAACACTATCTTTTACTGTTGTCATATGTAGGAAGAGTTGTGCATTTGAAATCTACATGCAAAGCTACAACTATAAAGAAAAAATGCAGACTAAATGAAACTACACAATCCAGTGGTTATTGTTTGTGGCAGAGGGGCTATGTTTTCAATTAGAAGTGGAACAATATCTCCTCCATTATAAGGTAATTCTTAACTTTATTTTTTTAATTTGCTGAATTGCTCTTAGAAGGGATATTTTTAGATTTTTTTAAATAAATTGTACTAATTGGTTTTAAATGCAGAGTTTCTTAGAAAGGAGAAGATACCTATAGAGAGATTTTTCCAACGGTTTCACTGCCCAGATGGCAATAAGAGTCAGGATTTATTCAGGATGAAACCAGGAGCCACAGAGGCTTCTGGGTCTTCTATGTTGGTGGCTGGGCCCAAGCACACAGATCATCTCCAGTTGCTTTTTCAGGGACATTAAGAGGAAACTTGATCAGATGTGCAGCAACTAGAACTTAAAGCAGCATGCAAATATGGTAATAGTTTCCCAGGTAAAGTCTTAATTCACTCTGCCATAGCACTGTGCCTAGAAACAATGTTAAATAATATTAATTTCTTCCCTTAAATATTTTTAGATTTTTTAAACTTATTTTTATTAAGTTTTAATAAATTCAGCACAATTTATAGACAGAATTCTAAGAACAAAATGATAGAGTCCAATGTTATCTTTTAAATGTTTAGTGTATTATTTTGTATTTCTTTTTATTTGCAAAAACATAAGTATGAAGATCCCATAAGGGTCCTTATAGGATCTAAGGAGAATAATGCTTATTTTGTATATTCGAGGGAGATAATGGAACTCTTTCAGGCTTAAAGGACAAAGTGCAAATTATACTTTTTTTAAGTAATCATTTTCTTATGCAATGAGTTAAAAAGTAGGCTACAATTAGAAAACTCATTCTCATTGCATCAACATAAGTGGAAATATATGTTTTTTGGTAAATCTAAAAGAATGTTAATATAATTAATATTTTGCTCTCAAGATATTATTCAATTTACAAATCATGCCTAAAAGTCCCTTCCATTAATAAATTTATTATCCTGATATCGATTGTCTCTGTGGTGTTCAATTTCACATTTCTACATAAAATAAATGAGCTTACATGTCAGAACTTATAATTCAAATTAGTGTTAATTTCAAAACATACAAAATAGTACAAGTTTTTTCCAAATACACATTTTGCAGATTTTGGACATATATTGAAAAAATAATTTAAAAACATAACAAGCATAAGAAACAAGGGAATAATCTGTCAATCATAAAAAGTTTAATCATATTGTAGATGTAGATCTATGAATATGCAAATATATTGCCATGGAAGACGTATCATGCCTTTTCTTTTCTTTTTTTTTTTTTTTAGATTTATTTATTTTCATTACAAAGTCAGATATACAGAGAGAGGGAGAAACAGGAAGATCTTCCGTCCGATGATTCACTCCCCAAGTGACCGCAACGGGCTGATGCTGTGCTGATCCGAAGCTGGGAACCAGGAACCTCCTCCGGGTCTCCCACACGGGTGCAGAGTCCCAAAGCTTTGGGCCGTCCTCGACTGCTTTCCCAGGCCACAAGCAAGGAGCTGGATGGGAAGTGGAGCTGCTGGGATTAGAACCGTTGTCCATATGGGATCCTGGCGCGTTCAAGGTGAGGACTTTTAGCCACTAGACCATGCTGTCGGTCCCCTATCATGTCTTTTCTAATCCTCTTGCATGATGCTTTGTAGGTCTAGAGTAATGGTTCCATCTGGTTATTTTATTATTTAAATTCTATAAATAATGTAGTCATGTAATTCCTCATTGTCCTGCTTCCTGGTCCTTCAGTGACTTCAAATTATTCTTTTATTTCTTTGTAGTTTTGTAAGTCAGGAATTCAGGAGAAATTGGCTTTTGTTTTTCTCTGATCCACGTGGAATTCGCATGGAGAGTATGGGGTTGAAGAAACTACATTATTTTGGCTTCTGAGCTCACAAAGTGATACCTCAGTTTTTGATGGTTTTTATATTTTCTCTATTATGTTGTTTTTCCAAATTCATTTGATCATATTGGGCTTGGCACAGCATGGCAATTTCAGTGCAGTCATTTATGATGCCTGGCTTTCCCTAAAGCTATCATTTGAAGACCAATAATTCAAGTTATCATGTATTATTGGTGGCCATATAGTTGTACAACCACTATGAAGAGACAGTTAGCATTTTCTCATAAAACTAAGCATACAATTATTATAAAACCATGGCACCTATATTTTTAGCATTTAACTTGGATAAATAAAATGTGTATTCACAAAAATTTTATACACAAATGGTATCACAACTTTATTAGTAGTATTGAAACACTGGATATAACCATGATAAACCATAGTACATTTGTACCACAGAAGGTTTTTCAGTAGTATAAAGCAATAAGTTATTGAAGGTGATGCAAAGATTGTAAAAAAAGCTTGAGGGAATTATGATGTGTGGAAAAAGCTAGTGTCTAAAGGTCACGTAAGGTAGAATTCCAATTACTGTACACTCTGAGAGTTAATTATAGAAATAAAGAATAGGGTGTGGAGATGGGCTGAAGGACTAGAGACAGCTGTATATAATTAGAATGAAGTGCCCGCAAGGATCACAATGATGCAGGAATTATTTTGCATCTTAACCCTGGCAATAGATATACAAAACCCCACATCTTTTAAATGACATTGAACTAAACACACGTGGATGTAGATAAGTAAGTACATGCAGCACCATGAAAAGTGAGATCAGTGTCATCGTCGGTTATACCCTCGTCTTCGTTATAGCAGTGCGCTAGAAAACGTTTCTTTACAATGGAATGATTTTCATTCTACCATGTCTTACAACTTCATTGAATTTTAGAACTACTTTGAAAATGAATTTAATGACCTATAGCCAGCTGTGGTGGTGTTTTAAGGTTTGTTTTCAGGATAATCAAAAAGATTTATTCTCATCCCTCACATTCAAAAATAAATTTTTGTTTCAGAAATGAAAATAAATAAAATTTCGAAGTAATTAAACTATGAATGCTCCCAGATAGTCATTGCATTTCTAAATAATATTCAAATTTATAAAGGCAAATTATTAACATTGATAGGATTAAATATTTGTCACATATGATGTCAATATAAAAAATCAAGTAGTGTTATATAGCAGCAGCAAATAATTGGAATATACAAGGTGTAACTCAAATGTTTATGAAAAAGGAAAATAAAATATGTTTGTTTTGGTGCAAAAATTCTTTGTAATTCATGCATAATTTTAGTAATATGATTTTCTGGTGATATTATTTATTAATACTGTAAAAAATGGAGTGATTCACACTGTGCTATGGTTGGTTAAGCCTCAGGCTGTTATACTGATGCTTGGAACTCAAGTCCCTAGGCCTCTGCATCCATGTGGGAGACCTTAAAGAAGCTCCTGACTCTTGGATTTGCACTGACTCTGACCATTGTAGCCATTTGGGTACTGAACCAGCAGATGGAAGGTCTTTCTCCCTCTGTCTCCATTTCAGGGTATAATTCTGCCTTCCCAATAAAAATAAAATAAACTTTTCAAACATATTTTTTTAAGTTTTATTTATTTTTATTGGAAAGGCAGATATACAGAGAGAACAGAGAGGAAAATCTTTCATCCAATGGTTCACTCCCCAAGTGACCACAACAGCTGGAGCTGAGCCAATCCGAAGCCAGGAGCCAGAATCTTCTTCTGGGTCTCCCACACAGGTGCAGGGTCCCAAGGCTTTAAGCCATCCTCGACTGCTTTACCAGGCCACAAGCAGGGAGCTGGATGGGAAGCAGGGCTGCCAGGATCAGAACCTGCGCCCATATGGGATCCTGGCACGTGCAAGGTGAGGACTTTAATCACTACACTATCATGCCGGGCCCTAAAACATAATTTTAATGGCAGAGAGATGGAGAAAAGGAAAGACAAATAAATCTATCAGTTAGTTCACTCTACAAATTATGGCATGGGTCAGGACTGTGCTAAGTTGAAGCTAGGAGTCGTGAACTCCATTTGGGTCTCTCACATGCACTGCAAGGGCCTAAGCTCCTGGACCATCTTCTGCTGGTTTGCCAAATGCATTAACAGAGATCTGCATGGGAGGTAGAACAGCTGGGAATCAGCTCCAGCTGTGGATACCTGTGCTGCAGGTGCAGCTTAACTCACCGCCTCTCAGTGTTGGCCTTTCTGTGAATGTCTTAAAAACCAATTTATTCATAAAGAATAAAAATGAGTAATGTCAAAATTAATTAAGAATTAACAAAATGTAACAAAAAACATTGCAAAGAAATTCCTAAAAGGAAATAAAAAGAGAAAAAAACCACTCCACTCCCAAATACTAAAAGGTATTAAAACTCCATAAACATTCAGGACTGTGTGATAATGATATAAGGGGAGACAAAAAGAAGAGAATGAGACTATAAACTACTAAGTAGGAAGCATTTTAGTAATCCATATACACAGGTTTGTAAAATTCACTGGTACCAAATAGACTGTTAGTTAAATAATGATGAATTCAGTAAACATTTTATTGTATTTTATGCATCACTTATTTTTTAAGAGTTACTTTGCTTATTTGAAAGGCTAAGCAACAAAAAGGCAGAGGCAGAAAGAGATCTTCCATTTATTGACTCACTCCCCAAATGTTCCCCGTTGCCAGGGCTGGCACAGGTCAAAGCCAGGATTATGGAACTACATCTAAGTCTCCAATGTATATTACAGGGGTCCAAACACTTAGAAAATCTTTTTTTTTTTTTTCGTTTTTTTTTAATTATTTATTATTTAACTTCATTTTTTACATTGTATTATGTGACACAGTTACATAGATACTTGGGTTCTCCCCACCCCTCCTCAAACCCTCCCACCATGGTGGATTCCTCCACCTTGTTGCATAACCACAGCTCAAGTTCAGTTGAGATTCCCCCATTGCAAGCGTATACCAAACATAGAGTCCAGCATCTTATTGTCCAGTCAAGTTCAACGGCTTCTTAGGTATACCCTCTCTGGTCTGAAGACAGAGCCAGCAGAGTATCATCCCAGTCGATTGAAAGCTCCAACATACCATCAGCAAAAATTTACATCATTATGGAATTAATTGACATAGTAATGAGTAACCAAAAAATCTTTGACTGCTTTCCCAGGTGAAAAAACAGGGAGCTAGTTTGAGAGACGAGTGGGTGGGACTCCACCCAGCATTCTGATGCAGCTGATGGCTTAATCCATTGTGCCACAAAGACAACCATTGCCTAGATTTTTAAAATTCTTGTTTTAATCAAAATTAGCTTAATATTACTTAATGAATAAAACTGATATACTGAATCACATTATATATAAATATTTCTATTTCATCCAAAATAAAGTCAAGTATAAAGGCAAGTATAAAGTCTATTTCATCCAAAATAAAGTCAAGTATCTCTTCCAAGCAAAACTGTGCTCAGTCTCACAGCTTATCAGGAGAATGTGAATTCAAACCACACTGTAATAACATTGCATACCTACTTTTGTAAATCTATTATTATCAGGCTAATTATGGATACATAATTTTGTTTGGAGGCTAGGTTTCCGTAATCAATTTGAACTTGGGAGAAGAAGCTATGTGAATTCTTGTGGCTCATTCTGGGTATTCTTCTATAGGTTTTCTTCAATATACTGTCTCAGTGTCTCAGTGCTACAATATTTATACTGTACAGCAGTAGTCCTTTTTTTGGTACATATTTAGAATCCAGACCGTGTCTTATAATCATATTTCAGATATAAGCATGCTATACATTTGTAGATTGAAGAAGTCTTATTATGAATGCAGAATTCTTAAGCAGTTTTAACATAGAGAAGAAAAAGTACAATATAGCCTATCAAGATCAAATCTGGTAATTCATAAACAACGGACTCAAAGCGCACTAGACAATACTAAAACTACTATACCAAGGCATGGGGGGGGGGGCAGAAATCGCGAGCGATCCTGACAACCTCTTAACAGGAGGTCATGTGCATGGAGCAGGTGGGGCACTCCAGAATGGAGCAGGTGGAAAGGAGGAGGCTTGGATCCCAACCATGAAGACTCCCAGATCTTCACCACAGACTATTTTAATACGAGCAACAAGGACTATATCCCAACTGCCAAAGAGGCCACGGGGAATTGGAGTGCCCTCGGAGGCCGAGAACTCTGAGGTCACCCACCCCCAACCGGAGCTTCCGCAGGGGATGGAAGAAGTCCAGACACTACCGTGCAGAAACCAACATCATCAGAAGGACAACCAGAAGCCCTGAGTGGTCTGCAGAAGCAAAAGAACAATAAACGTCCCCCAGGGACCAGGGAGGAGAGCTTTCTCTGGTCCGAGCCTGGCTCTGGCACTGGACCCCCGCCCTCCCCTACAATGACCATCGGGATCGCTCCGGAAACCCCTGATAGCAAATAAATAAACATACAAACTAAAAAAACAAAAACAAAAACAAACAAAAAAAAAACCCCTAAAATAAATAGACAAACAACAAAAAGTAGGGCTTGGATTCTGACAGTAAAGAGCTGGCGTGGATTTGCTCATGCCTCGCTAGGTGGGACACAAAGACTAGTCACTCCTCACCATGGTGTTGAAGATTTCTCTGCACACCCCTCCAAAAAAAAAAAAAAAAAAAAAAAAAAAAAAAAAAAACAGTTCTGCACCTTAATTGTCAACAAATGTCTTGTTAGAGTTAAAAGAGAATAAAAGCATTCTACATCTGCTCCCGCTAAGGCCAGCATTTCATTTTTTCATGTTATCATACTGTGCTTAGTCAATTCTTTTACAGCACCTTGTAAATTAGCAAACACCGAGGGAAACATTAAATATTCTTCCTCTCTTCTATGATTTAAGAATAACATTTATGTAGGAAGAACCCATAGCCTCCTCATGTCTTCACGCTCCTATCTCTGAAGCTAAACTGTTTCTGAAAAATAAATGCAGTTGTGTACCAAATCCTTGGGGTTCATGGTTCCATAGATAACCATAGCTTGCACTCTTACTCCTTTCTCTTCAATATGCCAACTGTTCTTCCTCTTTTATTTCTCTTTATAACCAAGGAAAACTTGTGCATTCGCTTTCTAATTCCAGAAAGAATTATATTTTGCTTGAAATAAATCTATGCATTCCATTATGTTCAGCTTTGTTTTTCTTTTTTTTTTTTTTTCATTTTTATAGCAATTGCAACCATATTTGTTTCCAAATGGGAACTTCAGTGAGCTTTTAAATGCAAGTAATACAACAGAAGTGTCCGTACTAACCTGTGAAATTGAGACTTATATTTTACCCAGTGCTGTTTTAGATTTTATTTCCCTTGATATCTTTGAAGTAATCAAGGGCCATCTTTGGATTTTTGTGGACTGTCTTTTACTCTCCAATCTTGACAACTGTATATGTTATTTTGTTGTGTGTCACTTTATTCCAGAGGACAATACTTATTCCTTGACAGTGATATCACTTGGCATCTAGCAAGATAATCACATTAGCAAGATCAACTGTAGGTCTTAGGCCTGAATAACATAGGTTTAGATAAAAATGTAGAGGTGAGGAAGAAGAGTGACCCAAGACTACCTCCTTCCAAGCATTCTTGGTTGGTTGGTTGGTTGCTTGGTTTGTGATTTGTAAGGTTTCATTATCACACTAAACCCCCAACGCCATTTATTTGTCTTGCTATGGTCCTGATGAATTCTGAAATCATTTCTCTTTCCTTGTGTTCATGCTCCGTATGGAGTGGAAATAAAAAAATGCTCCTCTTGCCCCATACACAAATTTCCCCCCATGCCTGACATCCAGTCCCCAAAGTAGGGGAATTAGCAAGGTTCCTGTGACATTTTATCTTCTACCATGTCTAAAGCACCCCTAATACAGATGTGCACACCACAAAACTTAATAAAATTTAGTGAAAGCCTTGAATTGTGAATAAAATGCCCTTTATATTTTTTGTAACTCTAGAAGTGATACTTAATTTGCTTATTTATTTATTATTCTATTGGCTTATGTTTTAAAACTTTTCTTTGGCCCGGAGCGATAGCGTAGTGGTTAAGGTCCTCACCTTGCATACTCCAGGAGACTACATATGGGTGCCGGTTCTAATCTCGGTGGCCCCGTTTCCCATCCAGCTCCCTGATTGTGGCCTGGCAAAACAGTCGAGGATGGCCCAAAACCTTGGGACCCTGCACCCGCGTTGGAGACCTGGAAGACCTCCTGGCTCCTGGCTTCGGATTGGCTTGACTCCAGCCGTTGCGGTCAGTTGGGGAGTGAGTGAACCATCGGATGGAAGATCTTCCTCTCTGTCTCTCCTCCTCTGTATATTCACCTTTCCAATACAAATAAATAAGTCTTAAATTTTTTTTCTCACCTGATTATCTTTCCTTGCATCATGTCAGCTCTATGTGGAATATTACAGATAACAATTCATAGTGTGAGATTATTATCAAAATTTGCTGTGCATATAACAGCATCTTGCAAGGTTTTGCTTCAAATAAGTGACCTTGACATACATTTGTGTCAGCATTTACCCTGTTAGTTTATTTTTTGCTTGTTTTTTTTTTCCCAATGCTAAGGATACCATATCATTTAATGGAATAGTGACATGGTTCACCTTCCACGTACTTTTCTTCTTATACCTTATAGTGTTCTTTCATTTCATTTGAAAAAATCCTGTGAACACATTGAAGTATTTTCTTTTGGGTGAGTTGCAGAGGAAAAGGGGCTATCAGGGGACAATGGTATAGAGAGAACATTCCTGGGTCTGAATATTTTGTTCCAGTCTAGAGAGATGATTCACCATCCCTTCACTGAATGTCTCAGCACATCCCCCTCTCACCTTCTTAAGACTAGAAACAGCCTAGCCTATTGGAGTACCAAGTAGAGTGGCACCCTGCAATGCTAGCTTGCCATTTGGTCACTTGACTCTGGTAATGCCATGAGAAAAGCATCAGAAAATGAGTCAAGTGCTTGAGCCCCTGCCCACCAAGGTGGGGAGAGCAGATGAAACTCCTGGCCCCTGGATTGGGCTCAGTGGCACCTTCTGGTAAATAAACTAGTGGAGGGAGTATCGCTCCTTCTTCCTAGTCTTTCTGACATTTAAAATAAATGATAAATCTAAGAAAAACAAAACCAGACCAGGAATCACCACTCATGGATTCCTAAGTTAATTAAGTCACAACTAACTTTTTTTTTAAGAAGTATTTACATGGGAAGAATAAGGAGATAGGAAAGGCGGTGAAGTTTAGCTCTACTGTGCATCAAATGCTGCACAGCTTGTATCACACCATCCTTATAACATCTTATGATACAGCTTTTTACTGTAGGTCAGAAATGAGGTCTAGAGAGTATGAGTAATTTTCTCAATATGCGGTTTCTGCATTTGTCTCATCTGCTACATTGTATCATTTTATGCTTCCAGGAAGAAAATATCCTCTAAATGTTACATCTGAAAATACCTGAGGTAAGGCCAGCCTTATGTCATGGTGGGTAAATCATAGCCAGCAAAGACTGAGTCCCACGTGAGGTTCCCGGCTGCTCCAGTTTTGATACAGCTCCCTGATTATGCACCTGGCAAAGCAGTGGGGGAAAGGAGAGGGGTGACCCAAACTCTTGGGTTCCTGTACCTACGAGGGAAACCCTGATGGAGTTGGCTGTTTGAGGTTAAAATAATACAATATATGGGTACTATTTTCGGGATTGACATCCTTTCATCTTATATTAAGGCAAACATGTGGTATTTAACCTTTTGGGATTGGCTCATTTCCATTAGCATAATGGTTTCCAGTTGGGCCCATTTGGACACAAAAAACTGCATTTAGTTTTTTTTTTTTTTTTTTTTTTTTATAGCTGAGTAGTATTCCATGGAGTAAATAAACCATAGCCTTCTTATCCAGCCTTCTGTTGATGGGCATTTCGGTTGCTTCCAAGTTTTTGCAATTATTGATTGTGCTGCTATGAACAGAGGACTACATGTTGGTTTCTCGTGTAACAGGTGTTTTGGGTATATTCCTAGGAGTGCTATTGCTGGATCATGTGGTATGCAGATTTTCAGTTGTTTAAATGTTCTCTATACTGATTTCCATAGAGGCTGCACCAGCCTACATTCCCACCAGCAGTGGAGTAGGGTTCCCTTTACCCCGCATCCTCACCAGCAAGCGTTGTTGGTGGTTTTTCTTATGTGAGCCATTCTTACTGGCGTTAGGTGGTACCTCATTGATGTCTTAATTTGGATTTCCCTTATTGCCAGAGAGCTTGACCATTTTTTCATGTTTGTTTGACAAGTATGGTAACTATTCAATTTCTTCTGTGTTTATTGTTAAAGTGTTAAAAATTAGAAGAGCATAAAGTCTGAATGGCTTATTTCAGATCATTCAGTTTACTCTTGCGTATCTAGATTTAGTGTGCTTTTTGTTTGTTTTGTTTGTTTTAACATGCATTTGTTTATCTGGAAGTCAGAGAGAGAGGGAGAAAGGAGGGGAGAGAGAGAGAGAAGCAGATAGAAGGAGACAAGAGGGAAACAGAGAAATCCCTAGATGGCCAAAGACAAGGGTTGAGCCAGATTGAAGCCAAGAATCAAATCATTCTTTTGGGTCTCCTATGTGGTAAACTGGGACTAAGTATTCATAACTTTCTCTGTTTCCTTACAAGGGCCCAAGAGCAGATAGCTACAAAGGAAGGGAGCAGCTAGGACAGGAACTGGTGCCCGGAAAGCCAGCATCACAGGCAGAGGCATATCATACCGCAAAGCAGGGGCTTAGTTACTTTTTGGTTGACTTAACTTGTAATAGAGAATTTTTTTTTAAAAGCTTAAAACATGTGATAGTAATTACTCAGAAGTAGTTAGAAACTAACCAGTCTTAAGGGCATGTTTCTACATTTAATGAAACAAATGAAGGCTACAAAAAGTTTATGTCCCTTCAAGATACGTAACTAAAAAATGACCATATGTTGAAATCTATGATAATAATAAAACAATCTTTTATTTCAAGATAGAGTTCTTTCATTTACTCTTTTCAAAGATTTATTTCTTTTTATTAGAAAGGTGGATATACACAGAGGAGGAAAGACAGAGAGGAAGATCTTCCATCTGATGGTTCACTCCCCAAGTGAGCACAATAACTGGAGCTGAGCTAATCCGAAGCCAGGAGCCAGGAGCTCTTCCGGGTCTCCCACATGGGTGCAGGGTCCCAAAGCCTTTAGCTGTCCTCCACTGCTTTGCCAGGCCACAAGCAGGGAGCTGGATAGGAAGCAGGGCCGCAGAGATTAGAACCGGGACCCATATGGTATCCTGGCACATGGAAGGCAAGGACCTTAACCACTACGCTATCGTGCTGGGCCCCTATATATGTATATTCCATGGCTTCCATCAGCACAGTTCTTACTCTGCCACTTTCCTGTTCAAATCACCTCTCCTTTCATTCTCTTCAACAGCATTAACAATCACATTTCAATCCACTCTATGTTTTTACAGGATTAGTTTGATTCTTAGCATAATATTCACTAATCAAAAGGTAAGAAGACACCCAAGGCCCTATTTCCTACTTTATATGTTACATTATTGCATAAATTCAGTTTTAACTTAAAGTGACTAATGAAAAATTTGATTTTTCATCATCTTTCTTTATAAAGAGATTGATAAATATTTCAGATTGTAGTTTTGTGCCTTAGAAATACTACTTTTTATGTTTTATGATACATTTGTTCTAATCCAATCTTCCCATAATGCTGTGGTATTCCAGTTTTCAGGTATGTTTCAACCGTAGGATGTATGTGTCTTTATGTTTCAGATCAAAAACAAAATGGAAAGGCTCGTGGTTTTATTTCCGAAAGTGTTACACAGGCTGATTTTTCCATAATAGTGGAGTCCAGGTGGCTGGCAGACCCATTACAAAGTGTCAGCTCCTTAGTGTAGCTGCATAGTTTAAATTCAACAATGTTTCACATCTCAGTTGTGCAGATATGTGCTCCTAGAGCTGAAATCCAGACCACATTGTGTGTTAGGATGGAATGAAAAGTAAAATGGGAGAACTTTTCACCTACATACTGATGTTTTTCTCTGCTCTACACAGAAGCAACAAACCCAAGTTCAAGTTGCTGAAAACAAACAATTAGAAATCAAATCAAAGCCTGTTTGGCTTCACAATTGAAGGCTGAGTTGCAATAGGAATCGTAACAATGCAAAGTAATAGCCTGCTGAATTCAATGAATATGGCTTAATAACTTTAGACCAATACAAGACTCAGATAAAATTAAAAAGTAATGTCGGGTTCCCCGGTATGCTCCATGGAATTAGTATTCTAAAACACAACGACCTACACATTATCCATAAGGAAGACTGCTGGTTTCATTTGCAGAGGTTGCCTGCATTCACTACTGCTACAGTGTGAAAATGTATTGTAGGCTGGTCAATAAAGGCACAGCAAATTTTCATTATGTTTCAGTCCAAAAGTGCTTGTTTTGCAGGATGGAGTCCATGTCAATAAAATGGATTGGGTGTCACTTAAACCAAGTGACGTGCTAATCTTCTAGAGGCTACTGTCCTTAATCTCTGCAGGACATGAGTCAGTTTAGGAGCGTGAGCTGTTCTCACAGGCAGCAACTATTGAGTTCTTTAATGTAAATTCAAAAGCCAACCTTATCACTCTGTTTCAGAAATTGCTTCAATGTGGTTGCTGTCTATGAAAAAAAAATCTCCCTCTTCCCCCAAAATCCATGGGCACTTTTCAAGTTTTTACAGTGCCCGGGAGCAGCTTTTAATTATAAAGAAATTGGTTTTGGTGATAGCTGCCCTGTGACCAATTGGATTAGAGGCATTTCTCCTGGCTATTATTAAGGTAACTTGACTATTGCCCTTACATAGTTAAGCATGATCAAAATATTAAGCAGAGTAGTGTCTCAATCCAGAAATTCAACATCCAGTACCCTACCTAGATTGTTTGAAATTAAAGCCATTGCTAAGTTTTATAACAAAAGGACTACATAATGGGAATTGAATAAAGGATTCTTCAGTTTGCAGGGAAACTTACAAAATATATGCACAATTACTAATTTACCTTTCTAATTTTTCAAAAATTGTACTTATTACATAATAAGGAAGCTGGAAAATCCCAAAGAAAACTTAAAAAAAAAACTTATCTGGAACAAAAAGCTTAATTTATTCACAGTAAAACATTTTTTTAAACAAAATTAAATGGAAGTCTGTACTCCGAAATCCATTATTTTCTAAATTCTTCGTAGTATACATGTTTCTGCTAATTGCTAGCAGAAATAATGATCTAGATGCTACTATAACATTTTCCAAGAAGAATAAGGGACTCACATCTATTATTCTATATGCTGTTAAATGACACTTTGTTGATATTATGCATGTGAAATTTGAAGATGTCCCCTGAACTCAAATTAAACTAAAAGTAATATAAAAATATCATCAAGAGAATAAACTGATCAAATAATCTGTAACCTCTAGGAAAACGCAAATAAAGGTAAATAATGGAGTTAATAGATATGCTTATTTTAAGGAGCATTTTCTTAGATTCAGAGTTACCAAAGTTGTTGTTATTGTTATTGTTGTTACTTTAAACATACTTGCTAAGAAGTTTGCAAAAATGTATTTTCATTTGTAGAAAATAAAGTAAGCCGGGTTAATTTTTTTATTGCACAAATCAGGATTTGTGCATTTTATAAAGATGATCTCTGTTAATTTTCACATATAAATAGCAAAGCATATTGAGCAATATATTTTACATCAACTTGTTACCACATTCAAAAGATAGGATGTATGTATTGCTGATAACTCAGTTAAATATTCTATTTCAAATATTGAAGTATTAGATTTCCAGCAATAAGTTGTGCTTGCAGTAGTAAAGTTTTCTTTTCTAAAATGTTTTAAAATTTTATAATAATTACTAAGAAACTAATTTAAAAGATACATTTATGAAAAAATTATGGTTCGTTGATTTTTGTTGGAAATCCAGATTTATAGAGAATCAGAGATACAGAGAGAAAGATCTTCCATTCTCTAATTCCTTTCCCAAGCAGCCAGAAGGGCCAGAGCTGAGTCACACAGAAGCCAGGTACTTCCTCTGGGTCTCCCAAGCAGGTACAAACACTTGGGCAATCCTTGACTGCTTTACCAGGCCACAAGCAGGGAGCTTGATGGGAAGCTGGATAGGATGGGAAGCTGGATAGGATGTGACCCGACATCCATATGGGTTTCCAGCACATTAAAAGCAAGGATTGGGCTGCCACTAGGATACCACATGGGGTCCCCAAGAAATGTTTTTAAAGTGATTTTTGAAAACAACATTCCATGTACCTAAGAAGCAAATTGATTTTATTAATAGTATAATATCAAGAAGTATTTAAATATGCCATATATGTACATATTAATTTGATATGCTATATATTAAAAGCAATATTTGAATGCACTAAAATTATTATGCTTATATAAAAACTCACATGGATTTGTAGGACAAGTAGTTAGCTGTAGACTCTGTGTACATAGATACTGATGTTGTAAACTGAAATAGGAATCCCAAGATCTTCTGAGTTCAAAAGAAAGAATGAAAAATGTATAATATAAAAAGGTAAAAAAAAATAGGAAAATATTATTGTGTTAATTTTCTTCCTGAAGGAATTGTGTGTGTGTGTGTGGCTTCTGTTTGTTCCTCCATCAAAATTACATGGAATGTAAATAATTAAATATATCAGGGCTAATCCAGATTTATATCAAATTGCTACAGAAACTCAATACTGGTACCTTGTTCAGAAGCTTTTTTCAGAATAAGATTTACTTACTGAAGTCCATTAATTGTCATGCCTACATATAAATGCATCGTGCTTTTACTATTTCCTTAATACTCAAAGAACTCAGTGTTTGAATTCTTCCTACTGTTATGTCTAGCAGTTAATAGCACTCAAAAAAATCTATTGTAATACCAAAGTTTGAACAGATTTATATATAAGAACATTTTCTGCTTTTTTAAGTTTTATTTTTATTGTAAAGGCAGATATACAGAGAGGAGGAGAGACTGAGAGGAAGATCTTCCATCTCATGGTTTACTCTCCAAGTGGCCACAATGGCCAGAGCTGAGCTGATCTGAAGCCAGAATCCCAGAGACTCTTGTGAGTCTCCTATGCAGGTGCAGAGTTCCAAGATTTTGGCCCATCCTTGTCTGCTGTCCCAGGTGACATTCAGGCAGCTAGATGGAAACCGGAGCTGCCAGGATCAGAACTGGTGCCCATATGGGATTCTGGTGTGTGCAAGGTGATGACTTTAGCCGCTAGGCTACAGCGCTGGGTCCAATAATATTTTTAATAAGTTATAACATAGATGAAAATGTCATCAATCCTGTTTCAAGAAGATAGATGTGAAAAGTCATCTTAAAGAGTTGCAGAATAACATTTGTCTTGCTGTGAAAGAACTCCTACTTCCCTTAGCATGAACCAATCCCAAAAGGTTAGATACCACGTTTGCCTTAATTTAAGATGATATGATGTTAAGCATAACATGTTACGTTATGGATATTATGTCATATGTAGTATATAAACTAAAATTGAACTGTGAATGGGGGGTCACAGAAAGTGGTTAAGAACTCACATGTATTTTTAACATGTTGACTGCTCATTACCATGTCAATTAATTCCATAACGATGTTAAGTGCTACAGATGGTATATTAGTGCTTTTATTTGACCGGGATGATACTCTGCTGTCTCTGCCCTCAGACCAGAGAGGGTCTACCCAATAAGTAGTTGGACTTGACTGGACTACAAGATGTTGGACTCTATGCTTGGCATATACTTGCAAAGAGGGAATTTCAACTGAACTTGAACTATGGTTATGCAACAAGGTGGAGGAACCCACCATGGGGGGAGGGTGGGGGGAGAATCCCAGATTCTATATAATTACAACACAATGTAATCAATGAATAAATTTAATTAAAAAAAAGAAAGAACTCCTACTAGAGGATCTCTCGATATTTTATGCCACAAGATTTAATACCTGCTTCTATTAATGTGCAATCCTAAATAGATTGCTTAATATTGACTCAATATGGATCGGAGTGGTATCCACTTGTACCATCCAAAATAAATCCTGGTTACCCCCAGACTTAACGACTAGCATGATCTAGCAAGAAAAAAAAAGACAGAAAAAAAATCCATCCAAAAGACACAACTGACAGTCCTGAAATCCAAGTTAAAAATTACAGATGCTCTGTTCCTAATCCCAGAAGCTGTTAAAACTGGGATTGGAAAAAGGCAGAGAAGGCATTGGTGCAGTCACAACATACGATTGCAAGGGGTTAAGAGTGGTGAACCACGAGTTGGGGTCATGAAGACCATGACAGACATGTTTCACATAAGCTCAGGCCTGAAACTCACTGAATGAAATGGCTTGAGTGATGGCAAATGAAGAACCTGACACTGAATGGGATCAGTAAAGTTCACTGAGTAAACTCCACAACACGAGTCCTTGCCCTCCCATTCCGTCAACCATGCTTGCTTGCTACAAGACTGACGTAAATTTTAACAGTCCTCTGTAGTTTGTAAAATGCACATCCCAAGCTTGATATTATAATTCCTCTGACATTCACTCAATCTTAAATCATACCTCCCACTGTTCAACAAGCATGCTTTCTAATTTGATCAGTGTTCTTTTACTTTGATGGGATTCTGAAATGAGAGCATTTTCACTAAATTTTTCTAGTTCTTAGTCACTGAAGTTTGGCTCAAATTCTATATGTATCTCCTTTCAGCTCTAAAGCACTTCAATTACATTCAGTCATTATTATCAGCTGGTGTTTAACAATCTGAGGACAGATGTGTTCATTTCACTGTACTAGATTACTAAGAACACTAACAAATTGCCATTAAAGAGAAACTTATTCTCTCACATTTATTGATGCAATTGTCCGAAATCTGTTATAAAGAGTCAAAGGTCAAGATATAGACAAGCTCACATCTTTACAAGGTTGGTAAGTTGAGGACCCTCTAGGATGAATCTGTCTCTTGTCTCTGTACATTTGGTGGCTGCTGGCAGACCTGAACTTTGATTCCAATGCTCAATAGTCATGAGACCTTTCTATTTCAAATATACAATTATTTCCATTCTGTAGAAGTACATGTAGTTGTATTTGCATTTAGGATCTAGCAGTGGGAATATCTATTTTTTTTTCTGTCAAGGGCCATGGGTTGTTATAACAATATTCATGGGCTATACAAAATTATCAACTTAAAAATTAGCCTGCTATTGCTGTAATTTCAAATTCCAGCCACAGTTTCATAGGTAGGGCCAGATCAAATGAATTTGTGCCCTTATGCAGACAACTGGTCAGACAGTCATCATCTGTGATAGCTTGATCATGCAAGATAATCTGAATTACATCACATCTTTCAAGACCCTCTCTTCCCTTTTAGCCGTATAAAAAATTTTCACAGATTCAAGGGATTAGACATAGCCATATTTTTTTAAAGATTTATTTTTATTGGAAAGCCGGATATACAGAGAGGAGGAGAGACAGAGAGAAAGATCTTCCGTCCGATAAATCACTCCCCAAGTGAGCCGCAACGGGCCAGTGCGCGCCAATCCGAAGCCGGGAACCAGGAACCTCTTCCGGGTGTCCCACGCGGGTGCAGGGTCCCAATGCATTGGGCCGTCCTCAACTGCTTTCCCAGGCCACAAGCAGGGAGCTGGATGGGAAGTGGAGCTGCCAGGATTAGAACCGGCGCCTATATGGGATCCTGGGGTGTTCAAGGCGAGGACTAGCCGCTAGGCCACGCCGCCGGGCCCGACATATTTTAAAATATGTTTATTTTATTTTTATTGGAAAGGCTGATTTATAGAAAGAAGCAAGAGACATCTTCTACCTGCTGGTTCATTTTCCACAGTGGTCACAGTGTCTGGAGCTGAGTTAATCAGAACCCAGGAGCCAGGAGCATCTTCCAGGCTCCCATGCAGCTGCAAGATCTTAAGGCTTTGGGCCATCCTCTGATGTTTTATCAGACCATATGCAAAGAGCCAGATAGGAAGTGGAACAGCTGGGACATGAACTGGCATTCATATGTGATATCAGCACTTGCAGGTGAAGAATTAGTCAATTGAACAATTGTGCTGGCTCGACAGACATGGTTAAAGCTTTACTCTCTCTCTCTCTCTCTGTCTTTCTCTCTCTTTCCCTTGATTTAGCTCTAGTTTTATTTTGGGGGTGGGGCACTTTTGTCAATATATTACATTCACTTGCCATTATACATTGCGTGCTGACACACAATTATAAGCAAAAATGATACAGTCTACATCCATGACTAGAGGATATTAACAGTAGGTGGGTGAACTGCAACAGATACTACAGCAATAAATCTAAAATTTAAAGTAACTGTTGTGAATTGAAGTTTAAATGAAACTCTAGGAGCAGTATTTTTTTTAAGTTTTTTTTTAAGATTTATTTTATTTTTATTACAAAGTCAGATATACTGAGAGGAGGAGAGACAGAGAGGAAGTGGAGCCGCCGGGACCAGAACCAGCGGCCACATGGGATCAAGGCGAGGACCCCAGCCACCAGGCCACGCAGCCGAGCCCAGGAGCAGTATTTTAATTCACTGTTATAGGTTAACAAAATGTTTCACAAGACGCCGATACATAAACATGTCTTCTAGGATATAATAAACATTAAGTGAGTGAATAGCAGAAATTTTAAATGTCAGAAACCAATTAATTGTTCATAATTTTTTGTAGTCAAATACATCATTTTGTCAGATTTTTAGAAAATACTGCTTCTTTATATAAAGTGTGTTAACCAATATATAAGTAACTACTCATTTTTGTGTAGTTAAAGCTATTGTTGATTTTTAATTTGGGGCAAAATGTTTTTCCTAATAATATCAAAAGCATTATCTTGAAACAATGACTCAAATGCAAATATTCCATTGGGTATTGATTTTTCTGTTAACGGAAGAAAATAATAGCAGAGACGATTGAATTTTCTAGGAAGAAACATAGGATTGTCACTCTTTTTTTGCAAAATATATGAAGTTTGTGCGATTTGCTGATGTCTTTAAAGCAATGCTCTGCTTTTGGAAAGTTTGTTTGCTTGTCTTGTGTGATCACAGCAATTCTGAAACTGTTCTGCTGAGAGCACCTGTGGGCCCTGCTTAGCATCTACAACTTGGGAGAATCAGAGTATGTGGCATAGATACATAGGTACAAACACCTACATTGTGAATACTAAGAAAAAGGCTACATTGACTGGAGCTAGATAAAAGAACTCTAAGTGCCGTAAACCATTGCCTGTCTACACATTCTATGTTTTATGAGTTTAAGGGACTTCTAATTTGTGTTGACACACAGGAATTACACTTACCATGAAACAAAGAAAGAAAACAAGAGGCAAAGGTAGAATATTAAATAGTGTTTCTAGAGAATAGAAAACAGATTCTCTTTAAAATGACTTAAAAGGAGGCAGATACACACCACAATAAGAAATAAATACAATGAGATGTGGGCATTGTGGTACAGTGAGTTTTACTATTCACATCTGGTCACAGAGTTTAAAACAAGATCTTTGCATTCCAATCCACCTTCCTGTCAATGCAGCCTAGGAAGGTAGGTGCTTTGGCTCAGGTGCTTGGGCTCCAGTCACTCATGCGGAAAATTAGAATGGAGTTCCTGGCTGCTAGTTTCGACATTACACATCCAAACCTATTGTGAACATGTGGAGAATTTAAGCAACAGAGAAGACATCAGATTCTATTGCTTTTACTCTTCATTCCAGATAGATAAAAATAGATACATACACATATAAAGAATAAAAATAAAATTCTCTTCACTGATTAAAATTCAGAGATGAGCATTTGCAAAGTGGTTAAGATGACTCCTGGAAGTCCTGCAGCCAATAGAGGGTGCCTAGTTTCCAATCCTGGTTGAGATTCTAATTCAGCCTTCTGATAATATACACTGTGATATGTAGCAGTTAGTGATTCAAATACTTGTGATCTGGCCACCTATATGGGAGAGGACATTTGAGTTCCCCACTCCTAATTTCTGCCTAGGGTAATTCCAGCTGGTGCAGTCATTTGGGCAATGAACAAAGGTATGTACAATCATTGGCTCTTATATGATAATTATAATAAAAGTAATAATAAAACACATTACAAAAGAAGCGGGCCAAGCACAATAGCTCACTTGAATAATCCTCTTCTTGCAAAGCCCTAGGATCCCACATCAGTGTGGGTTCATATCCTGGATGCTCCAGCTCCAAGTTTCTGGCCTGGAAAAGCAGCAGAAGATTCTCAAACCCTTGGGACTTTGCCCCTGCATGGGAGACCCAGAAGAAGCTGCTGGCTTTGGATCAGCTCAGTTATATCCCTGGTGGTCATTTGGGAAGTGAACCAGTGGATGGAATATCTTTCTGTCTCTGCTTCTCTCTGCAAATAAATCTTTTTAAGCAGTTAGCAAATACTGACAAATGATAGATTCTATGATGATAAAGTGAAGTATACTTTATTTCTTTTTGTCTGATGTAACAGTGTTACTCAATAATTTACTAAGTTAGTTGAGAAAACTTTCACCTGTATAAGTATCATCAGAAATGTCATCTTTCTGGGTTAGATCCTGAAACTAAAATGAAAATCATTTAATAGGTAGAGTAATCCAAAAGAAGTCTGAAATTCAACAGTGTATGCAGATTGCTTTTCATGTTCTGAAAAATGTATTTTGAAGTAATGAGAATAAAACATCATGAAAAACAGTTAATTTTGTGTGAGAACTTGTATAAAAATCAATGTATCGGGGCCTGGCAGTGTGGCCTAGAGGCTAAAGTCTTCACCTTGAATGCCCCGGGATCCTATATGGGTGCAGGTTCTAATGCCGGCAGCTCCACTTCCCATCCAGCTCCCTGCTTGTGGCCTGGGAAAGCAGTCGAGGACGGCCCAAAACCTTGAGACCCTCTACCCGCATGGGAGACCTGGAAGAGGTTCCTGGTTCCCGGCATCGGATTGGTGCAGTACCAGCTGTTGCGCTCACTTGGGGTGTGAATCATCGGACGGAAGATCTTTCTCTCTGTCTCTCCTCCTCTCTGTATATCTGACTTTATAATAAAAATAAAAAAATCTTTGAAAAAAACACAATGTATCATCAAATGAAGTTTAATTTTGTGTTTATGATTCTTGTTGTATTACATTGGAGATGTAGGTTTTATCCACTCATTTAACAGATATCAATGTTTGCATTTGAATGACAAATCTAATAAGAAAAACTCATTGACAATAGATAAAATTACTAAATGAGTCATATGATTTTTCAACTTTAAAAAATTGTAGTGATCTACAGGTAATGTAAACCATACACTTGATTGGGATTGTATATACTTATACGGCTATACAGTTATCACCTGCATGGCTCTCCAGAAACTTTTTTCACCATTTCAAATTGAAACTGTGTTTTTAAAAATAAACTTTCAATTTCCTGCTGCTTATTCCCTTGTTACCACAATTTCACTTTCTATTTCTGTTAATTTCTTGCAATTAATATCAGGTAGTATTTGTGTTTCTCTGTCTAGCTTGTTGTTTTTAACATAGTGTTATCAAGGTTCTACCATGTGGCATCAAATGCCAGAAAATTATTTTTTGCAAGGCTGAATATTGTTATATTATCAGTATATTCTACATCTTGTGTATGATTATCTATTATGGAAATTTGCATCACTTTCATTTCTGGGTTAAAGTAAAGTTGTGAACTTTGATTCCCACTCCTGACATTAATTCACATTTCTGCTCTTAATTCTTTTGGAGGTATACACACACACACACACACACACACACACACACACACACAATGGAATGCATAAGAATGCTACATCCCTTTTGAGGAATTTATATGTATGCTGTTTTCTGCCAGTGGTATTTTTTTAAGTAAAATCTAAAGTATGCAAACAGAAGTTCAAGTAAAACATTATTTATGGGTGTGGGGATCAGAATGACAAGAAGCTTCAGGAAATACTATTTTGAAACAGGAGTGCATCATAATACAAAGACCAGTTTTCAAGGCTGAAAAAAAGGCATCATGTAGTTGGCCGTGCAAAAGAGAAAGGAATTGGCTGACTTTACAGAGACGCAAAGTGCTGATAAAATACTGCATCACACGCAACCAGGTATAGCATCATCATGTGTTAACCTTTCCTTCCAAGTATAAAGAAAGTGTATCAAGTTGAACAATTTATTTTAAAAGTAGAAATAGCCTTTGGCTTACATTTAAACTTGTGAAACATAAATAACCTTAAGACAAAAATGTATATGTGACAAGTCAATCAACCACCTCAGCTATATGTTGGCAGTGAAATACTGGGCAAATGGAGACTCTATGATGGACTATGTCAATCAGTGGATTCTTCAACAACCTCATAGTGCTTGGAGTGGTGAAACTGGCAGCGATTCATAACTGGTGAACTATCAAAACCACTTGAAGAAGTATCTCAGAGCATACCCCACATCTGGGACTTGGGGTGGGTGGGAAACTGGGTGGGGCTTCTCCCTCAATATCCCCCTTTACCTCAGATACAAGAAGGAAACAAAATGGGCATAATAGTCTTACCCACTTCCCTATAGCCCCTGAACCTTTTTACCATAATTAACTATATAAAGATTGTCAAAAATATAATAAAAATATATATATAAATGTATATGTGAGCTCCCACTAGTAGGCTGTTACCACAGTGCACCAAGTACAACCTTACTACAACTTTATATGACTAATGTAGAATTGATACATTAGACATGGAGAAAATTAAGATAAACAGCTGTATGATGTGTGGGAGGTAACCAGAAGAGAGATGTGCCAAGAATCATTTCTGGGTTTCAACTTTAAATAACTGAGCAGATAGTGGTAAAAATTGATATTGTGTGAAAGATTTTAAAAGAACAGAGTGGTTTTGAAAATTTGTAATTTAAAGTGTCTAGGTCACAATTCTACTGTTTAGAAAGATACTTTCTTTACTTTAGCATTTTTGTTAAAGAAGGGCTTTGGAAATTGTAACTTTTCAGGATCTCATTGACTATATAATAACCCTTTACAATGTAAGAACCCTACATAATCTGCACATTTTCTTTTGTGTGCTGTACATTGTATTCTGGAAGTCATTGACAAATGTGTTGCTGCAATAAAAGCAAAATAATAAAATACACCTGAACTTTCTTTCCATGGTCAATTTATTTCATGGAGACATAAAATTTATTACAATTAACTGTTAATTTGCTCTATATAATTTGTCAAATATGATCTCTCAAGCAAAATATATACTACTTTCAAATATATTACTAAAAGCCTTGCCTATGAAAAACTAATTTACTGTGTAAATCTGAAATCACATAAGTTGACTCATTTTGCAGATTTATTCTTGATTTTATTGTCCTCTGCTTTAGTAGAAGGTAATTTCCATGTTACCGTTTAGTCATTAATATTGTTATGTTGGATTTTGTGAAGTCTTTTTTTTCCCCTTTGCTGCCTGAATAGAAGTGTCCCAGCAAAGGAAATGTATTTGTTATCCATTGTTAAGACTTTAACACTGTTGTCACTGTTTGCTTGTAAGTTACTGTGCTTGCAATTTCATTGGGTTTATGCCAACACATAAGCAGTCCCTTCACTTTGATATTTTACAATGTAATTATTTGTTCCGTTGATTTTATTTCATACCTTTCTTTTAGAATGTATTTTCCAAATGAAATATCTTCCTAGGGGTTCAGAAAGATTTTAAATAAGCCAAAAACATGACACAGTTCTACTCAGTTGATTTTCATATAAGAAAGATAGTCTATATTTTATAATATATGTGAAATGGAGAGTAATATCCAGATGTGAGGATACAATGTAGTATGCATTTCTACTTCCAGACAAAGATGGATTTACAATGAAACTGTTCACTATATCTTGACAATAGGATGCTGGACTCTCTGCCATTGTCCATGCGCAATGATGGACATATGACTGTGTATGAAAAACTATGTTTTAGTAATGATGTAGAGAAACTAGGTTGGGTGGAGGGAATTAGGGAGGGGATAAGGGAAATGCCAGGAGCCTATGGAATTATATCATAAAATGACAATAATAATAATAAAATGTAAAAAAAAGATAGTCTATTTTTTAGAATATATGTGCCTTGCTATCAGTATTAGAAAGAAAATAGAAAAAAAAACTTGCATGAGATTGAACCAATATATGATATAGTCCCAAGACAAAAATATCACTGAGTTTGTATTATGATTTTCTTCATATATTCATGGTCTATGAGGCTGATTCTGAGTGTAACTTCTATAAGGAATGTATTGGCCAGAAGCAAAATTATGTTTCTTTTTTGTTTGTTTGTTTTTGTTTTTGATTTTTCTTTATGGAGAAGTAGACGGGAAATGGAAGGGCAGAAAGGTAACTGTCATTAAATTTAACATTTAGTCATCACATTATACTGTTTTTTACAGACAATTATAAAGGTACACATATATAGTTTCTAAAAAAATTTATTTATTTTTAAACATTCATAAACAGAAAAGTGAACAGCACAATGCACGATCACTTTGACAATAGGTATTGCTAGTATATTATACGATGTTCCCCACACTTTTATATAAAATGGATTTGATTCATTTTTGTATCTGTTTTACTCTTTTTATTTGAAATGCAGGGGAGAGACACAGAGAGAGTGACACACAGACATATTCCATTTGCTGATTAAAATTAATAACAAGTGTTAACAAAGCAGAATCCAGTAACTAGGAATTCTGTCTTTCATGTGAATGTGGGAACCTATGTGCTTTAATCAGAACCCACTGCCTGCCAGGGTGCATATGGGCAGGAAGCCAGTTAGCAGCCTTCCACCTAGGTACTCTGGTGTGGGATGAGGTCCCACAGGCAGTGTTTACTCTACTGCAAGGAACACCTGCCCAGTAGCTGAATTTATGTATATATATATATGCATATATATTTTTTTCTCACTAGGAACTCAAACACAATTTTTGAAATTAAATGAAAATATTTCAAACTGCTTTGAATCACCATTTAATTCAATGCTGCACAAACTATGATACATTATTTTCTGGCAAAAATTGCTTTTGCAATGTTAGATTAGTTTTGATTGTTGTCATATAATTTGTAACTACAATTGATTTGCTCACTGATAAGACAAAGTTTTTGCAAGAGAACTTGATTTTCTATCCACTAGTTCGTTCCCCAAATGTCTGCAATGGCCAAGCAAACTAATCATAGGGGTATCCAGGAGATACCTCTGAGTCTCCCACATGGGTACAGGGTCCCAAAGACCTGGGACACCCCCTGCTGCTTTTACAGGCCATCAGACGGAAGCTGGATAGAAATCACAACATACACACCAACTGGTTCCCATGCGGGACATGGGTGCCAGAGGATTAGCCAGGTGAGTCACTATGCTAACCCCATGAAGTATTTCACACACTAGCATTTCTGTTTCAGCTTTAGGTACTACTCTCATAATTAGGTACCATATATCCTAGTCATATTTCTAATTATATTTGACAAATGTATAACAAATGTACATCTCGCTGTGCTGTTTGAGATTATTTTCAAAGTTTAATGCCAGGGATATTGTACATATTCCAGTGACTATTTGTGAAAACCAAGAATGTGATGTTTTGGTAACAGATCTTATAAATACAACATTAGACTCTTATCCACCTTTGGAACAAAACATATTGGTAGAACAACAATCATTGGATAAGAGAAAAGGTACTGACCAATGAGAAGACATATCTGAACATCAAATCTTGTTAGGCAAATCGAGAGTTCCATTTTTTCCAAGAAATCATTCGCAATATCTAGACCACGCATTTTGGCTTTGGATAAATATAAAAAATAGATCAACTTCATTTTATTGGAATAGTTTCCTCTGTTCTCTTTGCAAATATCAGAACTCACAAAGCAAATCTTCTGGAACATTAAAGGCCAACGTTGATTATGAACTGACTACATTGATGGTAATTGAATTTGTGGTAGAAAACTGGCACTTCGCTTTATTGAAAAATATGAGAAATACAAGGGCAACATTGTTAAAATATCAAAGATAGATCACTAGGGAAGCTCTATCGCCAGAGAAAATAGATTTGATTTTCAGTTGCCAAAATACTGAAAGAGCTATCAGAAGCCTAGAGCAGAATCTTTAGAACCAAAGGCAGTAGCATCAAATTGATGAGTCTGGGTAAAAAGGAGATGAATAAGTTCCTCTTATCCAATAAACAGATCTCATTTGAGCCTCTGTGAAGCATGCTTATTTTGAATCTCTGAGGACTTCTTTAGTGCCCCTCACACATTATGTTTTACATGCTATTTTCATGATTTAACTCAAATCTCTGTGAGAGTCCTCCACATACTTAAAACAGCCCTTCCCTAATCTGTTTTAATTATATCTGTATTTGATGGCAAGAGACTAGAAGGGTGTGAAAGCTTAACCTATGGAGGTTTTAGTCTTGGCAGAGTAATTTGTAAAGAATAGATATTCTGTTCTAATTATCACAATCTAAATTAATTGTTTTAATTGCCTCCATTTTTAGAGATGTGAGAGCAAGTATAAGAGAAATGATGTTAACCATTCAAATCAAACAGTATGTGATTATGTTAAGAAAGAATATATATTTGAAAATCTACAGATCTCTTTTTTGTGGTATAAAGATTTATTTTGTTTTTATTGGAAAGGCTGACTTACAGAGAGAAAGATCTTCCATCTGTTGATCTACTCCCCAGGTGGCTGCAATGGCCAGAGCTAAACTGAGCTGAAACTAGGAGCCAGGAAACCATGCTTGGTCCCCCATGTGAGTTCAGTGTCCCAAGGGTTTGGGCTATGCTCTGTTGCTTTCCCATCCCAAAAACATGAAGTTGGAAGGAACATGCAGCAGCCAGAACATGACCAGGTAACTGTCATGTTACCCTGTGCTGGCAGGAGGAAGATTAGCCAGTTGAGCCATCTCACCAGATCCTAAATCTCTTATTTTTAAAAGCAGTTTAAAGGCTTACATTTTGGCATAGTTGGGAAAGATACATCCTGTTATTCCAGAATACCATAAAGCTTCTGGTTCATGTCTCAACTCCTCAGCCTCTAATTCTGTTCTGTGACAGTGACCTAAGAAATGCAATAGAAGATGAATCAAGTGCCTGGGCCCTGGCCAGGCTTATGTGAGACCTGGATGAAGGCCTTAGCTTCTTCTGGGGAGCATGTTAGAGCTGGTGGCAGGCCAGAACAGGCAAATCCATAGCCCTTACCAGCCTTTGTCTGGGTCAGGATTGGGGGCAGGCAAGGCTGGAGCAGGCCACAGTGCCCACTGCCATGCATGAAAGTCAAGGACAGGGTGGGGGCAATTCCCATCTGGGCTAGGCTGCAACACCTGCAGTGGGAACTGAGACTGTGAATTAGCCATGCCAGGTTGGTTCAATTTACCCTCCAATATGTGCAAGATATAGAACTGGGAATGGGCCGACTAGGTTAACTTTGGGGATTTGCCTGCTGGATTGCAGCTCTCGCCAGTGCGTGCAAGGCCTGGACTGAGTTTAGACTGGGCTGTTTGCATGGATGTGGGCTGGGTTTAGCAGCCAGCTAAAATGGGCTAGGCTCCAGCATCCCCTGGAATTTGCAAGAAATAGAATTGGTATGGTACAGGCTGGGCTAAACTGTGGCACTCCCAGGTTCACATAAGATCTTGGTCTCACACTGGGCCAGGTTGGACCAGTACACAGCACACACTGGCATTAGCATGAGCCAGCACAGGGCACAAGCCAGGCTTAGTTGCACCACAGCACCCACCAATTCACATGAGTGGTAAGGATGGATCAGTAGCAGTATAAAATGAATGCACATGTGTATGAATGTGTGATACATGTATATGTTTATATATGCTAATCTATAATTACATATATGTCTATGTGTGTCAATATTTGTGTGAGCATGTATATGTATGAGAATGTTCAGAGGCAACAAATAACTTACACGCATTCCCCAAACTCAACGAGTCTTAATATTATAATACTGCATGTGACTATTATATCTGTATTTTTTTTCTAGTACATAAAACTTTTGTTGTTTATTTTTTATTACAAATGTATTTCAAATGATTCTAACCTTGTTATTGCCCAAAACACTTGAACTTTCTATGTAAATAGGACGTTACTTACTTTTAAATTTTGTAAAGACACTTTGTTTTATATAAATATGTATATGCGCAACTGTACGTTTACTTGTCTCTATAAAAGTAAATTCATTTCAAGTTGGCATATTAATAACCACATAACAAAAAACACTTAAACAAATAGTATGTGACAAGTGTGTAATTGATAATTTTAATCTTTATTTATGAAATAAAAATCCCTTTATTTACATTATATAATAATAATTATGTATGTATATAACCTGAAATGCATCTCCCTTATAATCTGTGATAAATTAAAGTCATTTGTTCAAATGTGTATTGGGATTATACTGTGAGCCAAGAATTTTACAAAAATGCAAATGGAGTAACACATACATGCTGCCCTAAAGGAAATTCCAGTTAGTAGTAAGAAATAACGTAAAGGTACAAAAATAGTCCTAACATGCATTTTGTGATATATAAACAACAAGCAAGAAACGATACCCATGTTAAAGTCTGGAGTAAACAAGTACAATTGGGAAAAATAAGCAAGTTCCAAAAGAGAGATTGCATTTGAAGAGGTTTTTATGAGTGGATTTATGAGGACTGAATTCTTAATCAAAGGCAAAAGATCAAGAAAAAAGATTAACTGGCTATTCAGGGAATAGGATGTTTTTCATTTGTGCTGTAGCGTATGGTATGCAGAAGAAACTAGAGGCAGATAAAGTGTGAAAGCCGTGCTGTAGCCTGCAGTGCCAAAGAGTTTGTATTTCATATGGCATTAAAAAAAGTGTTTTCAGCCAAGGTACAGCATAATCAGCACTTCCATTACAGAAATTCATGGTGTAGAAATGTTGAGGTTGAGCCTTGCCTATGTCTTTCTGGGAATACATTGACAGTTTTACAGACTTTTAATATCTATTTAGAAAACTTTTTTTTTGTTGACTGTAACAAATTTGTGCTTTAGTGGTCTGATTACTTCATTTAAACATGGAAAATAGAGGTTAAGCTTCAGCAAGTTTCTTCATGCCATAAAATTGGTATTCAAAAGCTTACAGACACCTAACCATACAGAAAACTTGATTCACTTTCTGGAATTCCAGGTGACATCTGGTTAATTCATTCTATTTTAGAATCATTATGCCGCCAGTTCAGATCACCAGCAGAAGTACTTTTTGATCCTCAGTCGTAGCACTCAACAGTTGTTTCTATGATTTACACCTCTGTTTGTTATCTTTCATTTCACCAGCTTTAATGTTTATTACCATTACAATTATTATTTTATTATTATCTTAACTGTCTATATTTGATGACTCTACATCAATTTTATTCTGTATGTTGATATTTGGGTATTTCCCCAGAATACCAATTTATGAATGTCATGTCTGTGCTTCAAATATTCAAAGAATACACCCCTAAACTTATCAGGACACAACTCCAGGTTTCCTGGCCACTTTCTCTTCGAGCCTTGCTCCATCATTTTCTTTTGAACTTTGTGCTTCAAAAAAAAAAAAAATGAAATGTTTTGAATTTTCTGAAGAGGGTCATTAAAGCACTCACCAGCAATCATTGAAAATTGTTCTTTTCTTAGAAAGATTTTTCCTTTGTTAATGTTTCTATTTTGTCACCTCACATATTATACATACATCAATCCTGTACAGAATATTTGTTTTAAAAAATATTTATTTTATTGAAAGTCAGACTTATGGAGAGCAGGAAGCCAAAAAGATCTTCCTTGCACTAATTCAATCCCCAAGTGGCCACAGGGACAGAACTGAGACCATTCAAAGCCAGCAGCCTCTTCTGGGTCTCCCATGTGGGTGCAAGGGCCCAAGATTTCTGCTGCCATCCTCTATTGCTTTTCTAGGCCACAAGCAGGGAGCTGGACAGGAAGTGGAGTAGCCAGGATATGAGCCTAGTGCTTGTAAGGCAAGGATTTAGCCTCTGAGCCATTATGCCAGGCCCCAGAGTATCTAAAATAATAATGATGATGATGATAATAATAATAATAATAATAATAATAGATTTTATTTAAAAGGCAGAATTACAGATAATTAGATAGGAAAGAGATTGAAGGCAGAGTTAGAGCAAATGAGAGAATGAGCAATGCAGGCAAAGAATCGTCCTCTGTGCATTGGTTCACTCCTCAGATGGCATCAGTTCTCAGATCTGTGCCACACCTAAGCCACGAGTTGCAAGTTTCCTCTTGTCTCCCATTGTGTTTAGGAGTCCAAGCACGTGGAACATCCTCTGATGCTTTCTCAGGGAGCTGGAAATTTTGTGGGACACCAAGGCTAAAATAGGAACCTTATATGGGATGTCAGCGCTATAGAGGGCAGCTTAACATACAATGCCACAACATAGTCTATGGACTCAGAATCTATCTGATCTATAACTCTCACGAACTATTAATTGCAATTAATGAAAAATTCCATGTTTGAATTATGCATAACATTTTATTTTTAAATATTTCACAACTGACTTTAATAGGTTATACACACATATATATAGACCCTTATATATGTAACATATTTCTCCTATTGGACAAAGGTAACATGAAAATACAGGGCACCTATTTCCCTTATTTTCAATGTATCTCTATGAAACACAGGTTTCCATGAATTTAAAAAAATGAAATTAAGCGTAATATGTGAAAATGTATAACTTTTTGAATATCTAATTCAGCTCATTTCCAGCATGTGGCCATCAGAATATCAGGATGTTACACTCTTTAATCAGTTGCCTTAAGTTAACAAATTATGTATTTTTACCTAATGATGCCATGTCCTATTCCTCATAAAAATCAGCATTGGGGTTGGAGAGAAGATGGCCGACCTGGGAGGACGGGCATAGAAAGGGAGGCGCTGAAGGAGAGACAGGGCGCGGCTGGAGAGAGATCTGCGGACTGAGGAACCACAGGAAGGAGTGCCAGAAGCTCCCTGGACATCGAGCATCCAAGAAGAAACACATGGTTCGGAAGAAATTCAGAGAAGGAACGCAGGAAACACAAAGACCCAGTTAAAACGTGGTGAGTCATCCCGGGAAGGGGGTGCAACAGCGGGAAGCCCAGAGGACCCAGGGCAGCTGGAGACAGCAACACTGGCCCCTGGAGGCACCTAGCTTGGCGACTTTGTGGCGCTGGGACACACAGGAACCCAGAGAGGTGGAGTGCGCCAGAGGTGAAAAAAAAAAAAACTATTTTCGGGCTTCTCGCTCCCTGAGAGAACTATACTGAGACTGTCCCTGTTCAGTGCCCCCTGTCCCCCAGAATTCTCCCAGTCTGAGGCTGTGCGAGAATTGAACGTTCCAACTTGTGTGGGAGCCAGGGCGGAGAGTTCCTACAGGTCCCCCAGTGGTAAGGTGCAGGAGACTTGCGCAGCTTAACTCTCTCTACTGGACATCATTGGGCAGACCACATAGTACAACAACTTCTGGGGTGCGCCAGCACAGCCTCTCACTGCTGAAAGCCCGTGGCCTCACAAAGGCGGGCACCAGCGGCGGGCGCCAGCAGCGAGCGCCTGCAACGGGGAGTGCTGCTTCAGTTCCTCCGAGGGATCTGCCTCGGTAAAACCCCTTGGTGCAGCAGCAACTTCTGGTGTGCGCGCCTGCAGCTTCTCACTGCTGAATGCCTGAGGCCCCACAGAGGAGGCCGCCAGCAGTGCGCGCCTGCGGCAGGGAGTGCTGCTTTGGGTCCTCTGAGGGATCCCCCTAGGAAAACTGCCCCAGCACAACAACAGCAACTGGGGTGCAAGCCAGCACAGCTTCTCACTGCTGAATGCCTGTGGCCTCACAAAGGCGGGCACCGGCGGCGGGCGCCAGCAGCGAGCACTTGCGGCAGGGAGTGCTGCTTCAGTTCCTCTGAGGGATCTGCCTCGGTAAAACCCCTTGGTGCAGCAACAACTTCTGGTGTGCGCCAGCACAGCTTCTCACTGCTGAATGCCTGTGGCCTCACAAAGGCGGGCACCAGCGGCGGGCGCCAGCAGCGAGCGCCTGCAACGGGGAGTGCTGCTTCAGTTCCTCTGAGGGAGCTGCCTCAGTAAAACCACTCGGTGCAACAGCAACTTCTGGTGTGCGCGCCTGCAGCTTCTCACTGCTGAACCCCCGAGGCCCCACAGAGGAGGTCCCCAGCAGTGCGCGCCTGCGGCGGGAGTGCTGCTTTGGTTCCTCTGAGGGATCCCCCTAGGAAAACTGCCCCAGCACAACAACAGCAGTCCTCTGAGGAATCCCTCTGGGCAAACCCCTCAGCACACCAGCATCTGAGTTTCACATCAGGCCAGGGTTGGGCAGCTCCACAACTGCAGGCCTGAGGGGCGCTAGGGGTCTTCCAAATCCACCCCAAAACTACAGACAAGGAGCCCTGAAGCTACAAAATACTGCTACTAAGCCCTACCCCTGAAAACACACACAGGACGAAAGGTCTAACCAACAGACCTTACAGAAACCAAGCTACAGAGGGTTATAGACATTCAGGGGTTGATATAGCTATCCCCCCGCACCAAACATCTCCAATAGAACTCAAAGAAATTCTCCTTCAAAAGTAAACCTAAAGGAAGCAGCGAACTCACACCTACTCCAAACTACTGCACAAAGACCAGAAACTGTAGATAAACAAATCAGAGAATACATCCCTGAAATCAACAAGAAACAATAACGCAATGAGAAGAAACTTCAGAAAAGGGAATGATCCAGACGAGAGAGCCAGTACCTCACCAAAAAAAGACCAAAAGCCAATATCTATTTCGGAGATACGAGAAGAAGACATGGAAGCTCTACCAGACAAGGAATTTAAAAAAATAATGTTAAAAGCTGTCAGAGACAATGAGAAGAACTGGGAAGACTTCAAGGAATTCAAGAACCACATAGTCACAGAAATACAGCAAGTCAAAAACAAAATCCTTGACTTAGAGCACAAACTTGAGAGCCTAACTAACAGAATAAATACAGCAGAAGAGAGGATCTCTGAAACAGAAGACACACAAAATGAACACACCCAGCTCATTAAACAGCTAGAAACAAGCCTGAACAAAGCCAATAAGACCATTCAGGAGATGAAAGACAACCTAAGAAAATCTAATATCAGAATTATGGGACTGCCCGAAGGAGCAGAAAGAGAATCAGGAATGCAAACGGTGCTCAACGAAATTATACAGGAAAACTTCCAAAACACTTGGAACATGAACCCAGCCCAAATCCAGGATGGTCAGAGGACTCCCAGCAGATATGACCCAAAGCGATCTTCACCCAGACATATGGTGCTCAAGTTCCACTCCAACGAAGACAAAGAAAGAATCCTAAGACAAGTACGAAGCAGAGAAAAGATCACATTCCGGGGAAAACCAATCAGGATCACGGCTGACTTCTCTGAAGAGACCCTACAAGCAAGGAGAGAATGGACAAAGATCTTCCAAATCCTGAAACAGAACAACTGTCAACCAAGATTAATGTACCCAGCAAAGATCTCATTTATATTCGAGAACGAAATCAGATACTTCCATAGCAAAGAGAAACTTGAAGAATATGCCAGCACAAAACCAACTCTTCAAAATCTCCTTAGAAATGTGCTAAACACAGAAAAAACAGGGGCAAACCACAAGCAAAGATGGCAAACAGGAAGATCTCCCCACTAAAGCCCACACAAGGAGGGGTAATTACACAGTTACCAACACCCACAAAGACACATATGTATGGCAGGGCAAAATCGCAGCATCTCAATATTGACTCTTAACACAAATGGCCTGAACTCACCAATCAAAAGGCACAGATTAACGGAATGGATCATCAAACAAGATCCAACTATCTGTTGCCTACAAGAGACACATCTAACCAGAAAAGCCTCTAAGAAATTTAAAGTGAAGGGATGGAAACAGATATTTCACGCCAATGGACGAGAAAAAAGGGCTGGGGTAGCTGTCCTAATTTCAGATGATATAGACTTCAAGCTTACAGACATCAAAAAGGACAGAGAAGGACATTATATATTGGTGAAAGGATTGATCCATCAGGAAGCAATTACCATCGTGAACATATATGCACCAAATCCCAATGCGCCTAGCTACGTGAAGCAATTACTTACAGACTTAAGGGGAGACATAGATATGCACACAATAGTAGTGGGTGACCTTAACACCCCACTAACAACAATAGACAGATCAACAAAACAAAAACTCAACAAAGAAACAACAGAGCTAATACAAACAATAGAACAACTGGACTTGGTTGACATTTATAGAACTTTTTATCCTAAAGCCACAGATTATACATTTTTTTCAGCAGTACATGGCACCTTCTCCAGGATCGACCACATGATAGGACACAAAGCAAATCTAAGTAACTTCAAAAAGATAGGAATCATACAATGTACCCTCTCAGACCACCATGGAATGAAACTGGAAATCAGCAATTCAAAATGCCCAAGGAAATACAGAAATTCTTGGAGGTTGAACAATATGCTATTGAACGAACAATGGGTCAGAGAAGAAATTAAAGATGAGATCAAAAAATTTATGGAAACCAATGAAAACTCTGACACAACATTCCAAAACTTGTGGGACACAGCCAAAGCAGTGCTACGGGGTAAATTCATCGCAATTGGAGCTCATGTCAAGGCCCAAGCGAGGCGCCAAATACAGGAACTAAACACACACCTCCAGGAATTGGAGAAGCAACAGCAGATGAGCCCCACACACAACAAGAAACAAGAAATCATCAAAACAAGGGAGGAAATCAACCATATAGAAATAAAAAAAACCATACACAAAATCAATGAATCAAAAAGCTGGTTTTTTGAAAAGATAAACAAAATAGACACCCCGTTGGCCCGACTGACAAAGAAAAAACAAGAGAAAGCAAGAATTAACAGCATCAAAGATGAAAAAGGCAACATAACAACAGACATTGCAACCATTAAGAACATAATTAGAAATTACTACAAAGCACTGTACTCCAACAAATCAGATGACCATCAAGAAATGGAAAAGTTCTTAGATTTATACAACCTGCCAAAACTTAGCCCAGAGGCAACAAACGACCTGAACAAGCCCATAACTGAAGCAGAGATTGAATCAGTGATTAAAGAACTCCCAACAAAGAAAAGCCCAGGTCCAGACGGCTTCACTACAGAATTCTACAAAACATTCCGAACAGAACTAACCCCAATCCTCTACAAACTCTTCAATATAATAGAAAAGGAAGCGACCCTTCCAAACTCATTCTATGAAGCCAACATTACCTTAATCCCAAAACCAGACAGAGATCCTACAGAGAAAGAAAACTACAGACCTATCTCTCTGATGAACATTGATGCTAAGATACTCAACAAAATCCTAGCCAATAGAATTCAAAAAATCATCCGACAGATCATTCATCCGGATCAAGTAGGATTCATCCCTGGAATGCAGGGATGGTTCAACATTCGCAAATCCATAAATGTGATACACCACATCCAAAAACTGAAAAACAAGAATCACATGATAGTATCAATAGACGCTGAAAAAGCTTTTGACAAAATCCAACACCACTTCCTGCTAAAAACCCTAACCAAAGTAGGCATAGATGGAAAAATCCACAACATAATCAAAGCAATATATGAAAAACCCAACGCCAGCATCATACTGAATGGAGAAAAACTGGAACCCTTCCCACTAAGAACTGGAACAAGACAGGGATGTCCACTTTCTCCACTGCTATTCAACATAGTCCTAGAGGTACTCGCTGAGGCCATAAGACAAGAAAAAGAAATCAAAGGAATCCAAATTGGAAATGAAGAAGTCAAACTTTCACTATACGCAGATGACATGATTCTTTACATAGAAGAGCCAAGAGGCTCAACACAGAGACTCCTAGAACTTATACGAGAGTTTGGTAGTGTGGCAGGGTACAAAATTAATGAACAGAAATCAACAGCCATAGTGTATGCAAACAACCCCAAGTTGGAAAAAGATCTAAGCAGCAAAATACCATTCAAAATAACAGAGAAAAGTATGAAGTATCTGGGAATTAACCTAACCAAAAATGTAGGAGACCTATTTGAGGAAAACTACAAACCACTTAAAAAAGAAATTGAAGAAGACCTCAAAAGATGGAGTAACATCCCATGCTCCTGGATAGGTAAAATCAATATCATTAAAATGTCTATATTGCCAAAGGCGATATATACATTCAACGCAATTCCAATCAAACTGCCCAAAACATTCTTCATGGAACTGGAAACAATGATCCAAAAGTTCATCTGGAAGCACAAAAAACCACGAATAGCCAGAACCATCCTGAAGAACAGGAAGTTAGCAGGGGGAATCACAGTTCCAGACCTCTGGACATACTATAGGGCAGTGGTTATCAAAACAGCGTGGTACTGGCACAAAGATAGAGAGGAAGATCAATGGAGCAGAATAGAATCACCAGACAGTAATCCACATAGATACAGTCAATTAATCTTTGACAAAAAGACAGACAACAATCCAAGCAAATGGGAAGGTCTGTTCAATAAATGCTGTTGGGACAACTGGTTGATAGCCTGCAGAAACAAAAAGATAGACCCACATCTCTCACCATACACTAAGATCAAATCTAAATGGATAAAAGACCTAAACCTACATCCAGAAACCTTCAAACTTTTGGAAGAAAATGTTGGAAACACACTGCAACACTTAGGAGTAGGCCCTCACTTCCTAAAAAAGACTCCAAATGCAGTAGAAATCGAGACCAAAATAAACAATTGGGACCTCATCAAACTAAGAAGCTTCTGTACAGCTAGAGAAACAATCAACAAAGTAAAAAAGCAACCCACAGAATGGGAGAAGATCTTTGCGCACGACATAGGTGACAGAGGGCTAATTTCCAGAATATACAAAGAACTACAAAACAACCAAAATGTCAAAACAAACAAGCCACTCAAGAAATGGGCACAGGAAATGGGCAGACATTTCACAAAGGAACAAACCCAAATGGCAAACAAGCATATGAAAAAATGCTCAAGCTCCCTGGCAATAAGGGAAATCCAAATGAAGACAACCTTGAGGTACCACCTAACTCCAGTAAGGATGGCACACATACGTAATACCACCAACACTTGTTGGCGAGGATGTGGGGAAAAGGGAACCCTTCTCCACTGCTGGTGGGACTGCAGATTGGTACAGCCTCTATGGGAATCAGTTTGGCGAATACTCAAGCAACTGAAAATCAACATGCCATATGATCCAGCAATAGCACTCCTAGGGATATATCCAAAACATCTCCTACTCAAGAAACCAACATGCACGTCAATGTTCATAGCAGCACAATCTACAATCGCAAAAACCTGGAAGCAGCCAAAATGCCCATCAATAGAAGACTGGATAAGGAAGCTATGGTTCATCTACTCTATGGAATACTACTCAGCTATTAAAAAAAACGAAATGCAGTTCTTTGTGGACAAATGGGCCCGACTGGAATCCATCATGCTAAGAGAAATGAACCAATCCCAAAAGGTTAAATACCACATGTTTGCCTTAATCTGAGATGAAAAGATGACAACCTGATAGTACCTGTATATTGTAATATTATTGCAATCTCTAACAACCTGTATCCAATACAATAAGATAATGTGATATAATCTATAAACCAACAATTAATGTCAGAATACTTAAGATCTACATCGAAAAACTGTAAAACCTACTATACCCTCAATACGTTATGTTAATCCGTAATGGGGGGGAGTGCAGGGAAGCCTTTCAGGACCATAAAAAGAGTGAGGAAAAAGTATAATATAGCCTATCATGATCAAATCTGGTAATTCATAGACAACAGACTCAAAGCAGCACTAAACAATAGTAAAACTACTATACCAATGCATGAGGGGGGAATCGGGTGCGATCCTGACAACCTCTTAACAGGAGGTCATGTGCGTGGAGCAGGGGGGCACTCCAGGGTAGAGCAGATGGCAAGGAGAAAGCCTGGATCCCAACCATGAAGACTCCCAGACCTTCACCACAAACTACTAATACGAGCAACAAGGACTATATCCCAACTGCCAAGGAGGCCACAGGGAATTGGATGCCCTTGGAGACCGAGTACTCTGAGGTCACCCACCCCTAACCGGAGCTCCCGCAGGGGATGGAAGAAGTCCAAACACTACCGCGCAGAAACCAACGTCATCGGAATGACAACCAGAAGCCCTGAGCGGTCCGCAGAAACAGAAGAACAATACACGTCCCTCGGGACCAGGGAGGAGAGCTTTCTCTGGACCGAGCCTGGCTCCACCTCTGGACCCCCACCCTCCCTTACAATGACCATCAGGATCGCTCCGAAAACCCCTCACAGCAAACAAACAATCATACAAACTAAAAAAAACCTAAAATAAATAGACAAACAACAAAAAGTAGAGCTTGAAATCCGACAGGAAAGAGCTGGCATGGATTGGCTAATGCCTCGCTGGGTAGGACACAAAGATTAGTCACTCCTTACCGTGGTGTTGGGGACTTTCCTGCACACCCCCCCCCCCAAAAAAAAAAAAAATGTTCTGCACCTTAACTGCTGACAAATGTCTTGTTAGAGTTACAAGCCAGTCTAGATTATCCTAAAATCTGCCAAGATCAGTAAAATTAGACTTCAACACAACAAATGGCTAAATACTAAAATGAAACAGACACGAGACAGCTGAATGGTACCTTATAGCCATTTTAAGGTATATAGCAGCTGGTCCTGTATATGAACTAAAATTGAAATGTCAATGAGCTAATCATAGGTTGTGGTTAAGAACTTGCTTCTTTTTTGTTTTGTTTTGTTTTGTTTTGTTTTGTTTTGTTTTGTTTTTTTTTAACATACTGGTTACGCAAAACCTTGTCAATTCCATAATGTTACAAATTGCTGTTAATGTTATATTGAGACTCTTAATTGACTGGGATGATATTCTACCAGCTCTGACTTTGGACCAGAAATGGTCTCCCCAACAAACTGTTCAACCCATCTGGACAATGAGTAGCTGGACTCTATGCTGGGTATATGTTTGCAAGGAAAGAATCTTGATGGAATTTGAACTGTAATACTGCATCAAGGTGGAGGAATCCACCAGGGGGGAGGGGTGTGGGGAGGGGTGGGGGGATTCCCAGAGCATATGAAACTGTCACATAATGCATAATAATTAATAAAAAAATTAAAAAAAAAAAAAAAAAGATTTCATAGAAAACATGTACTATGGGAAAAAATATACATGGATTTCATTTTTTTGGCACCAAAATAAATTTATCTCTCAATTCCAAAAAAAAAAAAAAAATCAGCATTGATGTCAGCAATTAATAATAGGAATCGTTAAACACAATATAATAAAACTCTTAATTGATGATAGAAGTTATGCTATAATTCAGTGTGGATGAGCAAAGCACTAACTTTAATAATTTATTTAGATTCACTTAATAAACAAAATGGAAGGTTATACTCTAATCATTTCATCTTAAAATACATGAAAAATAAATTTATATGGAAGTATGTTTCATACTAATATTCAAGATGAATCTGTTACAAAAGTAATCTGGTTGAAAATAGAAATAAAAGTTCCAAAAAATTATTTTTTTAGCTTTATTTATTGCATCAATTCTGAGTCAAAATAGAAGTTAATCAGAGGAGTACCGGAAGAATGTATTATTCCCAAGGAGTTAATAAATAGCTTTTAAACCTAGCTTTTAAACTGCTGGTAAGAATCCGCATGTCCCACATCGCCAGTCCTGGATCCACGTCCTGCCTCCATCCTGATTCTAGCTCCTTGCTGTAGTGCAGTAGAGGATGAGCCAAGCAGCTGGCTCCCTGTTCCCCAGGTCATAGACCTGCACTGGTTCCCATTCATGTCTCCTGGTGGTCAAACTCAGCTGTTGTGGGTACTTGATGAGTAAATGCTAGAATGGTTAATCTCTCTCTTTCTGGATCTAAAAAAATATTTCTTTTTTTAAATTGAATTTAGAAATTTAAGGAAGAACGCAAAAGTTGACTATAAATCGTTTGTAATTATCCAATAAAATATGCAAAGTCAAACAGTGGACACACAGTAACAATGTTTAGAAGCTAAAATGATTATATTTGCTAATATCATTGCCATTATAACATCCAAGGTTAATATTTCTGTGTCTTTATCAATACTATGATCTTATAATATAAATGTTTTTTGTATTCAAAATGTCCACTTTGAAATGTGCAGTCATTTTGCACTTGAGTATTTTTTTCACAAATTATGAATGTAATGGCCTTACTTAAAAAATGAACTTGTTTCTCAATTATGCTAAATGGAGTGATTATCCTTACCGATACACAGCCTAATGGCATAAAAAAATGAACATTTGTACATTTTAAAGTTTATTGCAAAACTGTAACATTTTTTTAAAGTTTCCACGTTCAGTGTTTATTTCTTGAGCTGGTTGATTTTTGTATTAAAAGATCTTTTAAATTCAGTCTCAGGATGTCTCTGGAACAAGTGACAGCATCATTTTTATGAGATCAGATCACTGAATACTAACATCAAAGATAGACATCGTTTTACGGCATGCTCACAGGAGGAGAGGGACTTGGAAGAAAATGGAAGTGTCAGTTGAGTGAAGAATTATATACATGAACTTGATCACATTAATTCGGGAGTGTATTTTTAAGTGGATAAGAAAGAGTTCATTTGCACTCAGTCCTAGCAAATCAGCAATGCATGATTAAGCATTTTCTCAAGTCACAAACACTAAATGATTCCAGATATTGAGAATAACGGTGCAAGAATATTTTGCAATCTAATTGGGGAGAATTGTGAGATAATATTTTCAAGAGTTTAACAGCATCAAAGGCTATATGTAAATTCAGAGAAAATATGAAAAGCACAAATGTGAAGAGGCAAGTTATGTAGATTTATATCAATTTTGGCTTTGTGATTTTAGAGTTACCTGTCTTCTCAGATTTCAATTTTCTTGTTTATAAATACAAATGCTGTTTGTTATGAATATTCAGACCGTGCAAGTCTATCTGCACCAAATTCCATAGCAATTAAAATTAAATCACGATATTTACCATATTTAATCACGAGAAAATTGATCTCTTTTATTGTTGATCAGAAGAAGAAAACGTCCTTTGAGAAATTCCTAGATAATTCTATCCTTCAGAGATAGTGCCTTATGGCAATGAACACAATGATAAAATGCTTTTCAGCTATGAAAATATTACATTGCAGTAGGGTTACAATTTATGCTATTAAGAGTTTTAAGAGATAATAACCATTTCCTATTGGATCTCCCACGCAAGATGGAAGACGCCCAGATCCTTCATTACAGCATCTAATGTCATCAGAACAAAAGTCAGGAGCCCTGAGCGGTCATTAGAAACAGAAGAGTAAACTTCCTTGGGGACTCAGGGAAGAAGCTTTCTCTGGTCCTTACTTAGTTCCAACTTTGGCTCTCCACCATCTCTTGCAATAACCATCAGGGTCGCTCCGGAGTCCGTCCCTCCCCCAAGTTAGATCAGATAGACAAATACCAATAAGGAAAGCTTAGAACAGACAGGAAACAGTCAACTTGGGCTATCATATACCTTACTAGGTAGGACACAAAGATTAATTACTCCTCACTAAGGTATTGAAGATTTCTCTGCACACCCCCCCCCCCAAAACTGTTCTGCTCCTCAATTGTTAACATATAGCATGTCTGAGTTATAAGCCTATTTGGACTATCCTAAAATTTTGCAGAGTTCAGTAAAAATCACGCTTCAATTCAATAAGCTCCTAACCATAAAAATGAAAATAGACACGAGACAGCTGAATAGTATGCTATAACCATTTTAAAGTGTATAGCAGCCAGTTGTGTATAAACTAAAATTGAAATGTCAATGAAGTAGGTACAAGATGTGGTTAAAAACTTGCATTTTCTAACATATTGGTCACTCAATATCATGGCAATTAACTTCATGATGTTGTAAATTTTTGTTGAAGTTTTATAGTGGCCTTTCATTGGAGGGGATGATATTCTGCCAGCTTAACTTTCAGACCCAGCACGGATAAGCTGGTGATCTCCTTGGATAAGCTGGGGATCCCATATGGGTGCCAATTCAAGTCCTGGCCACCCCACTTCTTATCCAGCTCCCTCTTTGTGGCCTGGGAAAGCAGTGGGGGATGGCTCAAAGCCTCGGGACCCCGCACCTGCGTGGGAGACCCAGAATAGGCTCCTGGCTTCTGGCTTTGGATCAGCTGAGCTCTGGATGTTGTTGTCCCTTTGGGAGTGAATCATCAGACAGAAGATCTTCCTCTCCGTCTCTCTTCCTCTCTATATAGCTGAGTTTCCAATTTAAAAAAAGGATAAAAAATAAAGCAGAATTTTTAAAATGTGTAATTTTGATCAAATGAGAGAATTATCCTGGATATCAATTTGTGAATGTTACATTCTATTTTACTTAGTGAACATTAAATCATTTTCCTAAGAACACTTGTTACCATATATAATCAAGTAGCCTGCTTTTTTCACTGTATTTTTCACACAGAGTATTTCAAAATGTTCATGGAAAATGGAAGTTTATTTTGGCATGAAGCATTTTTGAAATCCCTGCAGATGAGTCTTCAAGATGTTCATGGGAAAAGTATAATAGGAAAAGAAGATAAGCTACACAGATTTCAAAAGAGTTTTATGTGCCAAAATGATCTTTCATTTTCAGAATCTTACCCCTACAGGTTTTTTTCAAAGAACTCGTATGCAGTTATTATTTCACATGGTGATACTAAATAACATAAGGAAATTCTAAGTTAGCAATACCAAATATTCAGCAAATTAAGATACTGTTCACATGGGTTGAAGACATGATAGAGCTAACAGGAAAAATATATATACATATATAAAACTGCAGTTATATCTAAAATCCCGAGAGATTCCTGAGTGGACTTCTGATGTGATAAATGAGATACAAATAAACAACATTTCTAAAGGACATATCAGATCAAGATAAGTTCCTAGACATAAAACTTTAGATGAAAGATGTATTTTGGCCAAGAAGAAGCTAGGACATTTCTGCACAGAAGGGTGGTATTTTCTGCCTCACTTTGCTACTCTTTCCTTTTGGAAATACTTTAAGTTAAGCTATTTAATAATTAATTTGAGAAATTGTAGTTCAAGGTTATCTTTGTTTTTACTGTCTTCAGATACATCTTGCAAACTTGTACAAATCTAAACTGCTCACCAACAATTAAGAAAACCAGCAAAACTTAACGGGTCATTCCAGTGAAGTAATGCAGTTCATATGCATCGTAAATGTGAGCTCTGGAGAAGTGCATCTATTTATCTATATCACATAAAATACATGCACATATATACATAATATATGTTGTGTGTGTATCTGTGTATGTGCGTGTGTGTGTGCACAGGGGGCCATTGGAGTAGCTCAAACTCCATAGTGATAAAGACTTAAAATTAATCTGAAACTGTTAGCTTTGTGACTTAGGTATGTATTTCCCTTTATTTGTCTTTTTTAAAGACAAATGGGTCAAAGAATTTCACCATTATGTAAATGTTTAACTATATTCTAATGAATTCCAAATTTATTTGCCCTGCATATGTATTTTTTGGTTTCAAAACTCTTAGAGATGGGGCCTGGCGTGGTGGCCTAGTGGGTAAAGTCCTCACCTGAATGCTCCAGGATCCAATATAGGTGCCATTTCTAATCCTGGCAGCTCTACTTCCCATGCAGCTCCCTGTTTGTGGCCTGGGAAAGCAGTCGAAGACAGCCCAAAGCCTTGGGACCCTGCACCCGTGAGGGAGACCTGGAAGAAGCCTCAGGCTCCTGGCTTCGGATTGGCTCAACTCTGGGCATTGCGGTCACTTAGGGAGTGAATCATTGGATGGAAGATCTTCCTCTCTGTCTCTCTTCCTCTCTGTATATCTAACTTTGTAATAAAAATAAATAAATAAATCTTTAAAAAAAGAAGTAAAAAAATAAATATCTAAAAGTGTTAGATAGGGGCTGGTATACTGGCATTGCTGGTAAAATATGTGACCCTGGATCCTTTAGGTGCCCCAGGAATCTCATTTGGGCACAGTCCATTCTCTAGTTGTTCCTTTCACAAACCAGCTTCCTGATAATGACCTGCGAAAGCATTGGAGACTGGACTAAGTACTTTGTTCCTTTCACTTACATGGTAGACCTGGAAGAAGCTCTTGGCTTCTGGTTTCAATCTGGGCCAGCCATTGTCAATGTGGCCATTTCAGAGTATAAACCAATGAATGGAGTGTCTCCCCTTCTCCTTCTTCCTCTCCACTCTCTCACCTTGTGCCCTCTTTCCATCCTCAGTAGTTCTATCTTTAAAATAAAGTAAGCATCAAAAATATGCTAGGCTGTCATTTGACTTCTCCTACTTTAATCAGCCTTTTGCTGTTGCCTCAAAATGCCCATAAAACTAAATAGGAGAGAAAATGGTAAGGTTGCTAAGATTTAAAATTTCAAGATTTAGGTCTGCTGCCTCCATTGCTTTGGCTTCTGATATGAGTAAGCAACACTGGAACATGGGCAGAAGAAAGATCATCCTGCAAACAAGGAAGCAGAGATTCCTTTACCAACACAGGACTTTTTTTTTCTTTAGATAGATTAAAAACCCACTTTTTTGTTTGTTTCTGAACATATTCACATATATTGCATGAATGGTAGTGGATTTAGAAGTTTGTGTCTTGAGTCCAGCGTAATAGCCTAATGGCTAAAGTCCTCACTTTGCAGGTCCCAGGCATCCCATGCAACCGCCGGTTCTAATTCCAGCTGCTCCACTTCCCATTCAACTCCCTGCTTGTGCCCTGGGAGAGCAGTTGAAGATGGCCCAAAACCTTGGGACCCTGTACCTGCAAGCAAGACTGGGCTGCTGAAATACCTCCTAGGTCTAAACATCAGCCAAAAAAAGAAAAAAAAAGTTTTGTTTTGGTCAAAGAGAAATATTGTGTTTAAAACTTACATTTGATGCTATTCAAATTCCCGTTATTGCTTTTTCGCATTTCCTTTTAAAAGTCTATTGCAAGGGAACATCTTTCTCTTCTTAAAAAAATTGTGTATGGACATGTTTATAAGCACAATAAACTATTCCATGATGTGAATTATGAGGTAATAATTCACACCTTGTGAATTGAATAGACCTATATCTTGCAATGCAAAAAGTGTGAGTTATTACATCGTAATTCACATACTGTTGTGTTTTGATTCTTAAATATCATCTCTTTACAGAAAAAAAATAACACTTTAAATTCATCTCTCATATTGTTAAATTTGATTTGGATATATGGCTGTGGAGGACTGTATAAACATGCAAGCCAAATCATCTTAATACTTTTGTTTATGAAATATTTTGTACACTTAAAATACTGTTGTCAACAAATTTAAATCAAGATTTATGATAATATTTAAAAAGACATTGAATAGGTATGTTTGTGGTACAAAAAATTATTTGTCACATTACCTTGACTTTATCTTTAGAATCAAATTTATCTGTTTAAAAGTGTATTGCATAAAAAGGTTTTTAAATCAATTGTTTGGACCCTATCCATACGGCAATGTCTTTTTTGGATTCCAAATTGATGAAGACTTCAAAAATTGTCTTTTCTTGTTTCTAGAATTTGAAACATACAAAAGTTATGATATGGCTTGAGTATGTACCCAAAATCCATGTGCTGGGAGGTTGGCACACGGGGCAATATTGCTGCAAAGTGCTACCCTAAAGGTGGAGAGCATGAGAACCGTACCTTCTTGATTATCTAAGTGTCATTGCGGCTGAAACAAGTTAGTTACTGGGAATGGTTTTCCAACAGAAGCCTAAGATTGACCTATTTCCTGTCCATTCTCACATGTCCTATTTGCCTTCTGCCTTCTCCTTAAGATTATGCAGCAAGGTGGTCTTTGCAAGATAGAAAAACGCTACTCTGTACTTCCTCACATATGAGATTTAAGAAAGAGCTTCTTGTTTATAAATTACCTGGATTCAAGGTATTCTGTGATAAAAGCACAAATTCTTCTAAAATATAAGTTTTTTGCATTTCTGCCTATTTTAACACTTGAAGTTAAAATTAAGAATTAAAGCTTACTACTGATGTAGGAAGATTAATTTTTATTCAAGTACATTTTTCTTAAGTAGAATACAATTTATAGGTTGGATTATATGTATTTTGAGCATTAGAATGATGCGAAAGTCATATGCGTAATAAATCAAATTTTGAATTTTAATCTCTTCTCAGACCAAACGCTGTCATTGAAATAAGGGTACAGCTATCAGTCAACTACAGGATCATAAGGGTAAGATCAGAGACACTTTACACTTTACTCATGATTTATAGGCTAATTGTGTGAAATGAAATTTGATCTACAGGTTTTTTTTCAGCTTTGAAATGCATTTATCAAGACGCAACTCCACCGTAATTCAAGGCACATCTGTATATTATTTTAAACTTCAGCATTCTTGAGTGTTTCTTTTCGATAGCTTCCAACAAAAGCAGCAGCCCTAGATTTGTTTTTCTTAATCTGATTTCTGTTTTGTGTTTTACTTGTTTAATAGAAAAACTAAATTCCAGAAATATTACTTTCTAGTGAATTTCATTTGACAGAGTCAAAGTACTTTACTTTTCCATTGTAAGATTTTGAGATTGGTTGCTTGATCCTGAAAATTTTTCCAATGTATACTCAACAGAAACTAAAGACCAAGTACTAGCTTTTAGAAAAGTACTCAATATATAATTCTTGCATTACTAATGACATAAACATAGTTTAGTATCATTTAACATACATGTGCATGTATGTAGATGCATATATGCCATCCGTTTACAGTCTGTAATTAAAAATTTGGATTATAATTGCAAATTATATATATTTGCATATAAGACAGTTACGTATTATACTGCTTATAAATATAAAAGGTTTGCTCTCTTATATTCATGAGCTACACCATTACATAACTTCAAATTTTGCTAAAATGTTAAAAAATTAAAACTTTCATTCATTAGCTATATAGTATGTTTTATATATATTCATGGTCTTCTCCATAAAGGTTCTACCACACTGTCCCGTATAAACAGAGAGATACACAATGCAATTTAAGTATAATCTATACAAAACTACACATGCACATTTTGAAAAATGCATGCTAAAGTTGAATACAAAAAATTTCTTTTTAAAGAAATGCTGAATTTATCATCGAACTTTAGGATTGTCACTTATATGTGCATATGTGTTTATTTGCCTTTAAAATCAGATTATTTAAAGAATCAAATTAAGCAAAGCCTTAGAAATCATTGGGAGCTTCCTATCAGAATGATGTACTATTTTTTTTTTACTCACAGTAATTGTATTAAGTAAAAATTTAGTAATTTTTAACTGTCCATATTATTAACTTTGGAAAACACCAAAATGTCCAATGAGTTTTATAACACAGAGGTGCATAAATGGGAAACATTTACTTTTAACATTTACCCACTTCAATTATTCTTCAATTACATGAGACTAAATATGTCTATGTGAAAAAGATATTAAACTCTGTTTAAATTGGTATGTGGATAAGAGAAAACTCATAAATTAAGAAGGTTAAATTAATATACTGTTTTCTCATGACTACAGGCTGTTTCAGATTTGTTGCTGGAAAAAGAAATCTAGAATATTTTTACATCATTGAAACATTTATGCTTGAGTTTGCTGGTCAGAAAGTTACTCTTGTGTTAGATGACTATTGTTCCCTATAAGGTCCAATTTATCTTCTATAATTGTTTATAAAAACTTGTAACTCAAGAAAGAGTAATGACTTTCAAAAATTTTCTTTTCATTGAAAGATTTATCTCAACTGTTACTGTTTTTTGATTTGTTTTTTTCTTCCTCTCTTGCTTCTTTTAGTTTTTTTTCTAAAAAGCAACATTTTTTAATATAAATAGAAAATCATTTACCTTAGGGAAATATGAATTCAGAAATACTTGTCATGTAGCATCTATAATCAATAATTCTACTTGTTTTTGTGTTGTCTAAGATGTTTATGCACAATTATATTATAGGTTTGTTTACTTATAACTAGCTATCATATTTCTGACTCCATCATTTAAGTAGGCAATAATACAATTGGATTGGACTGCAGTTGTTTTCATAATTAATTTCATATTTATTTGCTGAATGCATTATGTATAAGTTTGAGTTGTATGCCACAAGCAATTAATTGTGCCTTTGACCTGATATACTACCTTAGCTCTAATTAAAACTCCAATTCATTGATGTAATGATGACTGGCACAGTGGAAAAGACAAATCCCGAAAATAAAGAGTGAAAAACAGCTGGCCTCAAGAAAGTGAACAAATTTAGAAGGGAAAAATATTACAATTACTTAATATTTGTGGCAATATCTATGACTTGTATTCATTCAGACACTCACTCTTTAGTTGTTCATTTAGAACTAACTCCATATATACCTATATATTTCTATATTAGATGAATATAAATGTAAAACATTATGAATAAATGATGAATTCAAAGTAGCACAAATTTATCAGAAGAGTACTCCTTTTACAGCATCTTAACTACTATAAGAAGAGCTACTAGATCAAAATATTACCTACTCAAGTTCCCTACAACTACAGATACTACTTTATCATAGTTCTGAAAGCCATAAATTTAAAATCAAGATATTGGCTGTTTTTTTTCTTTTTTTATGAAGGACTTTCTGTATAGATGTTCATTTCCTTCTGTCTGCCTATGGCATCTCCTTATGTGTGTGTGTGCCCCTATCACTTTTATAGGGATGCTAGATCCATTAGTTTAGAGAGCCTCCCTGAGTGGCCTAATTTCGCTCTTAGTGACTCATCAAGTATCTTGTCTTCAAATTCAACCATGTCCTGAAGTGAGACTTAAAAGAATTTATGGGGATACAGTTCATCCCACAACATACTGTCAGACATAACGTAAATGACATCTGATTAGGTTACAATTCATGTTTAGCTCATGGCAGCAGGTTCTCACTCTATCATTGTGTTACTTTCTCCTTAAGCCTTCAACTTCAAGCTGGTGGTCTCCTAAACACACTGTTTATCTGTATCTCTGAAACTTGAGGAGGCCTGGGCTCACCTGGCTAAACTTTATCTATTTCATCCGCACATGGACAGAAAAGCCTGTGGTTTCTTAGTCATTGAAGCATGCATCGCCAAAGACCTTACTTACCTCCTAGACAAACTTTCATGAATCTTTATTACCAAAATTTTTATATCTTTAAAGACGTAAATCCGGCCCATATTTCCCACCTATTACCAAAATGTCTCTCAGTACTACTCATTGTGCAAGTTAAGAATGAAAACAGAACAAAATGAAACAAAACAAGAATAGGCTATATTTACAGTGTTTTATACAGAAAAGACATAGTTATAAAAGTTCACAAAATGAATGGTAAATCCTACTATTTCTCAAGAAGTAATTTATTGAACATTAACTACTCATTTCTTAAGTTTCTTTTACATTTGGAAAAGGTATATTAATAAAAAACAAGTTTTAAGGGTGTGGCATTCACATAGCACTCATTTATGGAATATTATAAGAGTTTGTGAGATTTGTCTTAAAGTAATGCAAAATTTAAATTATTTCCATTGATGTTCCATTGACAAGATTTGGCCTCATCAGAGCATGTGCACCAACCAACCTTAGTGAAGGCATCTTTCAACTGGATGACTTCAAGAATCATTAATGCCTCCTTGCTTCCTATTTTGCCTCCTATCTTTTTTTTTTCATATACAAGCAAGATGATCTCTCTAAAGCATACACATCTAACTCCTTCACTTCATGATTTATAAAAATTCATTAACTTCTAAATGTCCTCATTTTAAGAACATATATTCTGCGTAATTATAGAGAATCATTAAATACAGGCTGAACAGGCCCAGCAAGGTCGCCTAGCGGCTAAAGCGCCTAGCGCCTTGCCTTGAAAGTGCCGGGATCCTGTATGGGTACTGGTTCATATCATGGCAGTCCTGCTTCCCATCCAGCTCTCTGCTTGTGGCTTGGAAAAGCGGTCGAGGACAGCCCAAAAGAGCCTTGGGATCCTGTACGCACATGGGAGACCCAGAAGAAGTTCTTGGCTCCTGGCTTCGGATTGGCACATCACCAGCCAATGTGGTCACTTGGGGAGTGAATCATCCGACGGAACATCTTTCTCTGTCTTTCCTCCTCTCTGCATATCTGACTTTGCAATAAAAAAAAAAAATACAGGCTGACCATTGCAAATATAAAAACCTGAAATCCTGAAACAGTGTTGGATTTTGGATTATTTTGTACTTCTTTAGCTTATGTTGTCTCAATTGGTAAATCTATAGGAATATTCCAAAGTCTGCCACCATTCCAAATCATGGATCTGAAAACAAGTATTTTCTATTTTTAAGTATTTCAGGACCATTTAACTGTGTCTTAACATGCCTATTTTTATTTTTCCTATAAATAAATCCACATTGATCAATATTTTTATTACATACTATAGTTTTCAATCATGCTTTGAAGGATTTTAAACACATGGTTAATCATTAGAAAGTATTGTGTTTTAATTAAGTTATTAGTGATGGATACCATTTGTGAGGAGCCATTGATTCTTTTTATAATTTTTATTATATTTACATAATTAATTAGTGTATAAAGTGTCAAGAGCTAGAGGAATATGGGTAAGACTGCTGTTTCCACATTCTTTTTTTTTTCCTTCCTGTGTCTGGGGTGATGGGGAAAATAAAGGGAGAAGCCACGATCAGCATCCCAGCCATCCCAGGGTTCCTGATGTGGGACATGCTCCAAGGGAAATGCTCAATTGCTTTTGATAGTTCAACAATTCTGAATTGCTGCCAATCTCACCACTCCAAGTACAATGAAATCTCTCCAGAATTCGCTGGCTGACAGTCCACCTTATAGTCTTGGTTAGCCTGTATTTTCACTGCCAAAACTTGGGGTAGTTGATCAATTTCTTCTGTCCTCTGTTCTCTGTTATTGTATCAGGTGTCTACTGCAGATTCTAATGTACTGTCATATCCTCCATGTGCAACTGGCTATGCTGTCCACCTTTTCATCTAAGCCACTGAAGAGGCCCAGCTCTAACACATGCACTCCATGGTGGGACAATGGACCCTGCAATTCTCTTCATGGTTGGAATTCTGAGTCCAGAAGTTCAGTTGCAGCCCCAAAGAAACTTCAACTGAGTTTATCTCAGACATGATTCTTATGTGTGCTTTCAAATACAGGGTCCAGCACAGTCTATCTCCCCAATAAACTTACTGGCACACTGGTAGTTTCCATTGCTGGGTAAGTTCTTCTCATGATTCTTGCTTGGTTCCCATGCTTGCCAATACGTAGAGCAGACTGGTCTAGTATGTCTCACATCCCATTCAATTCTTGTGCATGTCAAAGGGCACTAAAGCCTGGTTCAACCCAACCAGCCCCACCATATCACCAACACACATGCCAGCAGGTGCCACTGTCTGTCTACCATGAATGCCCCAGTCTTAATTCTCATGCCCACCAGTAGGAGTAGCAACCCCAGAGGAAGGTGCCTACTGTTTCCCTAATGGTCCACTCCCACTCCCAGATTTGCATTCTCCAGGTGGTTCTGCAGTTTATCCTGACACAATTTGTCCCTGATTCCAGCATCTGCCAGCTGATGCTGAGGCAAAGCCCAACCAACCCACACACACTCTGGCTTATGCATGCAACAGTAGGAACAGTCAACTCAGTCTGCCTTTCCCGTGATCCAGCTAACATGAGGCCAACAGTTGTTGTAGCCCTGCCTGGCCTGGTCTGCCACAATGCCCCCAGTCCCAACTCTCATGATCACCAGTGGGAGTAGTGGTCCAGAAGAGGAGCCACATGCAGCTCCCCTACTCTTTTTATTCCTTAACCCTGGGGTCTCACTTGTGCTGACTGAGCACTGTGGCCCATTCCGGGAAGGCCCGCCTCACCTCTGAATTTTCTAGTGGGTGCTCTTGCCTGGCCAGGCCAGGCTCACCCCAAATTCCAGTTAATGCTAGTGGGGGGGCAGCCTAGCTCACCCCCCCTCAGGCAGCCCCCAGTCCCAGACCTGATGTAAACTGGCTGGTATTGCAGCATGACCCAACCTGACCCACATAGCATTCTGGCCCTCAGATATACCGGCAGATGATAGAAACTGGCCCAGCCTGGCTTGCCCTAGACCTGAGCCAAATGTATGCCGGTTGGTACAATTACCTGGCCTGGCCTGTGTTACTCCCTATCTTGGTTCTTGCACTCACCTGCAGGTACTATGTTCCAACAGAGAATTTCCCCAAACTTCTCCATCAGAATCTCTCTCAATGCCAGATCTTGCACACCGGTGGGTCCAAAAGCCAACCCTACTTAGTCTATTCTCCATCCTAGCAGGAACAGTGGCTTTTCTTTACCAACCCTTACCTTTTTCCAGGTTTTACTGTTGGGTGTTACAGCTCAGCCAAGCATGATCAACGCCCAGACACAGCTCACACATGGCTCAGCAGGAACAGGAACAGAGTCCTAGCCCAGCCCATCCTATATACATCACGGTTCTCATGAGCTGCAGTGTGTGCTAGAGTCTAGCCCTGTCTTGCACACCCCAGACCCAGTCCACACCTGTGTCAAGGGACACTGAAGCCATGTGCAGACCAGAATGAAGCCTACACTCTGGTTCTCACACTCTGGACCCACAACTCAGCCAGTGTGGCTCCTTATCTCCTCAACTAGTCCTGTTTCCAGCTACAGATCTCATGTGTGCCAGTGGTTGCTCTGTCCCAGCTTAGCATAGCACCACCTGTCTTGACCTTTGCCTTTGGGTACTGCAGCCTGGCCTGGCCTGGCCATCCCCAAGTCCCAACTCTCACTGGTGGATGCTGCAACCTGGACTTGCTCAGTCGATTCCCATCCCTGGCTGGCGCAGATCTGAAGGTGTAATAACCAAGCCCGGCATCATCTGCACTTCAGCATTTTCCAGTGAGCTATGGTTTTCTTGGCTCCACTTGGTCTGCTCCCCTAAAAAACTAGCCCACATACTTGCTAACAGATAGAGTTATCTTGCCCAGCCTTTCCAGCACCCAGGTCTGAACCATGTGCTTGCCAGCGGGAGCTATGACTCAATGGGGGAATTGCCCAGGTTCTCCCACTTGACTCACTCCCAGTCCCACATCTCACACATGCTAGCACATGCCAGGTCCCCACCTGGCACAGCCTGCCTCCTCTGTCCCAGCCTCTTTATGGATGCAACTAAGCCCACAAGTATGGTAGACTTGTCATTGGGAGTCCTTATGAAGTTCCTCACCTACATTTATGGTGGTTTTTTTTTCAGGAATGTCCCTCAGCAGGAATTCCTCACCTTGGCATTAATCCATAGGTCACCACTCTCCCTCAGCTGTGTGATGCCGCAATCTGTGTGCAAATTCTGAGCTCCAAGTTCCCAGAGCGTGCGGCCCAGAGCCACTCATGCAACAGTTGCTGGCTGGGTAGGGGCAAAGGACCCCTTAGTAGGGCCTCTGAGGCTTCCAATGGCTCCTGAAGAGCATGTGGGATCCAGTTGCCCCTAAGCAGGGCCAGTCCAGAGCCACCCTTGCAACCACCAAAAGCTGGGTGGGGGCAAAAGGATCCCTTATCAGGACCTCTGAGGTCGCCTGTGGCTGCTGCCCCACTATTTCTATAGAATACATACATACACATATGCCTTTTTAACTCACAACAATCTTGTGAAGCAAATGTTATAATTCCCATCAACAAAGGAAAACACAAAGATCATGCAAAACGGTTAAGGTCATACTGATCAGGATACAGTTAGATTTTAATATAGTCATACTTGTTCTAGAGTTCACAATTTAACCTCCATGCTCTAATAACAGAATTCAATGAAAGTACATTTCTTTCCTTTATTTTTAGCTTTTATTTAAAAAAATAACTTTACAGAGAAAATTTGACATTCATGATACAGGAGCTTCATATAGAAGAAAGTATAAGCAACAACATAACATATAGTCTATAACCTAGATAACCTAGATGAAACTCCTGGACCTGGCTTCTCTGAGCCTTGGCAATTGTGGCCTTCTGAGAAATGAACCAAGGAATGCAGGGTCTCTCTCTTTCCATCCCTTTCTCTTATTCCGTAACTCTACCTTTCAAAAAAAAATTAAAAAAATTTTAATAGTCTACTCTAAATTAAGAAAGAGTCATGTTTTTCAAACACCAGATCTCTCTTAATCGAATCACATGTATGTTTTCTAAGATGTACTTATGACATAATAGTACTTAGGCTTAAATTTTCACATATCCAGTTATTGGACTACCTAGATTTGGTGTATCTGTTTACATAAAAGAATAGGTGCTATCCATTATTGCTTTTTTATCTTGCATCATTCTAATATTCAAGCCAAGAAAAACTAAGGTGAAGGTACATCATATGAATCTAGGTATTTTTATAATTTTAGAGTAAATAGAACCAAAAGTAACACCCAAGAAGTCAATCTTCAAGCCACCAATGTTATTTGGATGTATATAAATGAAATGGGTGTTGTAATTTTTGCATTAAAATAACCAAAATAAAAAATGCAAAACCTTTTATGACATAATGGAGCAGACAAAGAAAGGAGAAGTCAAATTACAATATATCTTGCAATGGAATCTCAGTCTGTTTTGAACTGATTACGGTTAATTTGAATTACATCAATTTGAATTAACGTGGCCTTTGAAGAATGAACACCACCTTAGTGCCAACATGATCAATTAGTACTTCTAACTTCATACATCCGTCTGGAAAGGTTAGATTTATTAGTTACTCAAATAGCAGTTTTGAATGCAAATCCATTTTACCTCATTTCCTCTCACCCATCTCACCTTAGCGCTTGAAAATTCCCAGGAAGGATGTGTGTTGAGTGAAATCATCCACAGTGTGAAAGATATATGGGGGAAAAAAAGCCAGATTTATTGAAATGAGCATTTTGCTTATTTGTAACTGCTAGAGAAATATGTTCATGGTTTATTAATTCATGATCCAGGACAAATAATCTATTATTATAATTTTATGTGTTACACTTATACATATGAGATTTCTGAGTTCAGAGACCATTTGAAATTTTAGTTCTCTTTTGCTATTATTTTAGATTGAAATACACTGATGTCAATATATTTAAATGGTTTACTTACGTTCACACTTTCAAATGAGATTAAAATTAAATCTTTATTTTTCTACTTTTTTTTAAAGATTTATTTATTTATTTTTATTACAAAGTCAGATATACAGGGAGGAGGAGAGACGGAGAGGAAGATCTTCCGTCCGATGATTCACTCCCTAAGTGAGCACAACGACCCAAGCTTCACCGATCCGAAGCCAGGAACCAGGAACCTCCTCCAGGTCTCCCACATGGATGCAAGGTCCCAAAGCATTGGGCTGTCCTTGACTGCTTCCCCAGGCTACAAGCAGGGAGCTGGATGGCAAGCAGAGCTGCAGGGATTAGAACTGGAGTCCAATGGGATTCCAGCGTGTTCAAGGTGAGGGCTTTTAAGCACTAGGCCATGGTGTCAGGCCCTATTTTTCTACTTTTTTTTTTTTTACAAATTTTATTTTTTATAATTATACATAGTTGATCAGGGTGGGAACGATTGAGGTTTAGGGAAAATTTGGTGTACTCATTGCTTCCAAATTTGCTATTTCTTCTTGTTATTTCTGGGGGAAGGAGAGAGATAAAGGGATAAACCACTCACGACTTTCCACATGTCCCAGTACCCAGGGATGAGGAATTGCTGTACCTATTCTGAGGATTTTGTCCAAGTGGTTTGGATAGTTCTAAAATGCTGCCAGTTTCACCAATCCAAGGATGATGTCACCCTTTCAATACCCATTGGCTGTGTCCACCGAGATTTTTTGCTGTGATTGTTTGAGGTAGTTGTCCAGTTCTTTTCTTCTTCTGCTACAGCACCAAATGCGCTGCCATATTCTGATTTTACAACAGGGCCTGTGTCCACTGTTTCAACTTTTTTGATTAAGTAGGACATGCTCTTGCAGACAAGTCCAAGGACCTAGGCAAGGCATCACACACATCACCGCATCCTCTACTCACGAACCCAACACCCACCTAGTAGGCGGCAAAGTCCATGGTAAACCCAAACTTTGCATCACATAATCCCTGTTTAATTGGATGCTTATTATTGTCTGCATTAATGCTGCACATATGCTACTGTAAAGATATGCAGTGTGACTATTAGATGTCATAACATCTCCAGCCGTGTTAGCAACTAAATGATCATGATGCCTTGAATTCCTTTATTTCAAGAATTTTGTTTCTCAAAGTCATTCTTTTTATAATCTCTGCAAAGATATTTAAACACAATAGTTTTTGATGTTCTGAGCCTGTTGTTTCCTACATAATGTTCTTAAGTCTTCATACTCAAGTCTCTAATCCAAATTGTCACATTTTCTTCATTGCTTGCATTTTCACTAGCCTATGTATATAATAGACTATAAAAATTGATTCTTAAACTCACAAAAAACTGATTTGTGTGTGATTCTCTAACGGGGGTAGGTATGTGGAGCTTTTGTGTGTTTGTTTCACACAGTATAGTTGGGGATAAGTTAGCCAAGACATCTTGACTGGCAGGTCCTCTATCTTATGTGGAATCATGAAAAAGACTGGGAGTGATCTCCACCCATGTCCTCATTTCTTTGTTTTTCAATCAAAGCCTCTCTGTCCCAAAGTCAATTGCTTCACCAACGTATTCAAATTTCTTGATGAGGACAGATTTTCTATGAGAAAGTACCATACCAAAGCATACCACACCAAAGCATACCATATCATACCAAATCATTACCATGCCAAAAGTGGCTGTTAGACCTCTTATATCTTAGGCCTCAAAGTCACATAGCATGACTTCCTCCACCTTCTGTTAGTCAAATCAATACTTGAGATTAGTCTGCCTTAAAGGGAATGGGAAATTAACACCTGGTCAGGATGAAATGGGTGAAGGTATCTACAGGGATGAAAAGAAATCTTGATGGTCATTTTTTAAATCTGTTTACATTAGCCATATTCATTCTGTATTTTCATTGCTTTATATTACGATACAAAAGACATCTGAGTCTATTGATTTTTTACCTTTGCTCTTAGTGAAATGATTAATTTTAGCTCATTAAATACATGCATCTACACATTGCACTTGTTTGCGAGTGTTATCATAATTATTAATTTCAACAAATTTAAATATTTAGAAAATCCAAGGCCAATGCTCCATGGAATAAAATTTCCCTTAGGCCAAAATTTTGTGAGTTAAAATTTAATAGGATGATATTTATGAAAATCCCTAGCCGAAGTCAGTGTACTTGCAAGATGGGGAGGGTGGGGTTCATCTCCCTCTAGCATTCCCATCTGTCTCTGCTTTTCTTTAGACACTATTGGTATTAGCTGTGAACTTGCTGGAACATTCCTAATGAATTATTTTGATGAAAACAGATGATTCTATTAAGCCAATTTGTAGGGCCCGGCGGCCTGGCCTGGTGGCTAAAGTTCTCAACTTGAACGCCCTGGGATCCCATATGGGCGCCAGTTCTAATCCTGGCAGCTCCGCTTCCCATCCAGCTCCCTGCTGTCAAGGACAGCCCAAAGCCTTGGGACCCTGCACCCATGTGGGAGACCTGGAAAGAAGATCCTGGTTCCCGGCTTTGGATTGGCTCAGCACCAGCCGTTGCGCTCACTTGGGGAGTGAATCATCGGACGGAAGATCTTCCTCTCTGTCTCTCCTCTCTGTACATCTGACTTTGTAATAAAAATAAATAAATCTTAAAAAAAAATTGTTCAAAAAGATTAATTAACAAAATTAAGGTTTTTTCCTCCAATGTAGAAAATGTGATGGAAAGTGTGATGCCTTATTTCTTCAAAAAATACACAAGGAAAAAAATGCTGATTTGGATATGGCAGTCTCTATTCTTGAATAAAACATGTCAAGCATTAGAGTACCTGTAAAATTGATAGTATATTTTAAAACTGAAAAATGATTACAAAGGACAAAAATTGTGTAAGCACACTTCAAGGATCTTTTATGTGTCAAGAATTGGCTGGAATTAATAAAACTGTTTATAAGTAGAAATAACAATAAAGCAAAGATAAGCTATCATTTTTGTCTTTTGCCTTGTTTATACTTACCAGGATTAAGTTGTTAGCATGTCAATTAATTTTATTGACTTTCTATTACTGTTCATTATGTTAAAGAGTATAAGAAAGGTCTATTTGAAATGTGTCCCTGAAGATATCTTTTCTTCCCAGAAAATCACTTTAATGTGCAATTTATCCGCTAGAAGCAGAATCACGAACATAATAAATAAGCTTGCAGTTCCTTCCAATTACTCATATATGTAAGCCATATGGTTGGAAACTGTACAGATAAGTTAGGACAAAACTGCAAAGCACGGATAAATATATTCATAGCTTTTATTAGGGGACAGGAATCACTAAGCAGGTGAAGAGCAGAGCAAGGTGAGAAGGTAGGTCCTTTTCTCACAACTAATGCTAAGTTTAAGGTAAACTCAATAGCTAAAACACATGGGCTCCTTTTGCCAAAAGAGGTACAAAAACAGAAAGGAAGAAATGAGAGAGGCTTTTCTCCAAGGGGACTGTTCATCGAGCTGGCCCCTGTCAGTGCGAAATAAAGGGCTGGACGTTGGTATTGGTGTGGCATCCAGAGCATTTTTGCCATTGGTCAGTATACTCAGTTTCATCACTCAATCCTTTAAGCTCTTGAAATGGGAAATTACTTAATAAAAACAAATAAAACAAAGAAAAACTTTTAACTCTTTTTACAGACACTAAATGTTTCATTTTATTTTCTAGCAGTGGCTGTGGGTGGTATAAAAATGTCATGAAAATATCTTCAAGCAAACATTTGTCTGTGAATGTAAAATATTGACTTGTAGTGTTAAAATATGTTGACATAAGTTTACTAAAATTAAAAATATAGCAAATATTCATCTGCATCTTGTTTAGTTGAATGTCTGTTTTCTTTTAAATCTCCATCCAAAGAACATTCTAGAGGTTTTTAGCATCTATTTTCTATCACTCCCATGTAATAATCATGTGTGCTATTTGTTCATCTTAGCATAGTTTGTATTCATCTATGCAAATAATCTGTGTTTATTTATGAGCTCTAAAAATATTACACTGCTAGGTGCTTATATCTGTTTAACAGAATGCCCGCACTTATCAGTGTAGTTGATATTCTATGTAAACATGTGAAATTCATAATTATGTGTGTATATATATATACACACACATTTACATTTGTGTGTATAAGTGGAATAAGCACACACATAAACATTTTAATTCATTTGTGCTTTCAGAGTATTTTGTATATACTATTTGACATAATAATAGTTGGTATTACCATCCATAACTGAAATACGAAATATTTGGAAAGATTTAGGATGAAATTAGAAATTATTTGGCTCAATAAAACAATAGATTATTCATGAAAAGCAGATTTGAGAAAGGCAGGCAAATTTTCATGTGGAAAAGAGTTATTAGACTTATTAGTTCAATTCCCTAAGAAGTGACTTAAATAATCTTCAGACTGAAGAAAATCATTTTTATCCCAATGCTTCTATGATGATTAAACTCATAAAAAATGTCTGGCAGAAATGAGATGTTCAATAAATATGGGATTATTCCCCTAACATTTTTTCCAAACAGACTCATGTCTGCTATTTATTCTTTTAAACTAAGGGAGAGTGTATTCCAGTGAAATGGAACAAAAGCTTCTATTAGAAAAATATATATTAAAATTCCAGTCAGTGTCCAGAATTCAATATTTGTGCTTGAAAGCTATCATACCTATAAAACTTTTGATATTTCCTGTCACATACAAATGCATTGGTGAGCCGTTGTATAAAGGAGTTCCTGAATTGCATGGACAGAAATTATGATTGTTCTTGGAGTACTTGTAGTTATCTGAAAGCCATGGATGTCATCAATGAATAAATGATATTTTGAGTAAATGGGAAGCATCTGCTACAAATTACTCTTAAGATCCAGTGATTTTAATAAATTTTAGTATGTTTATACATTTTCAACATAAGATACCATAATCAATATTATGACACTACATTTAATATAAGGCATTGTTAAATGATTATATGTATAAAGCTTCAACTTCATATTTTTCAGTTTAATAAAACATTATAATATTTTATAAGTAATTTAATCAAACAACACCTCTATCTGGGGACTTTTAAGAATGCAAATGATACAGTACACATGCACAAGGTCCTGAAAGGTTTAGGTGCATCTGCATACATCAGGAAAATATAGTATCTTTATTTCATTATCCAGTGAGCATTGACTGGATTATTGCTATATATTAGACACTATCAGGCATGCAAACTACATGAGTCATGGGAGGTAGTTATCTCACAACTACCCAAATAATCATTCAAAATAATTAGCTTAACCTATTGGTTCTCAACTATCTTTTCAGATTCAGTAACATTATTTATTCTAAACAAAATTTCTCTCCAACATGTGGTTTTATAATACTTATCATGCTCTAGGAAAGACCTACATGATCAAGATAGTTTAACTTTTTTAAATATATAAAACAAGGTCTTAAATTTAGTTGTGTATTTATTATTACTGGAAAGCCATTTATCCTTTTATGGGATATAATTACACTGTGATGCATAAAACTTTCAGTATCAAGGGCTTTACTAGCAAAATCACAAGTTGTCAGGGAGAGGAGCTTTCTCTGGTCTTAGTTCCAGCTTTGGATCCCCAACCTCTCTTGCAATGACCATCATGGTCACTCCAGAGCCCTCCCCCCCAAGCACACACACGCACACACACACAAACTTGAATAGATAGGCAGAGAACAACAAGGAAAGCTTAGAGCCAAACAGAAAATGGTCAACATGAGCTCACACATACCTTACTAGGTAGGACACAAAGACTAATTACTCCTCACTAAGGTATTGAAGATTTCTCTGCACACCCCTCCTAAAACAGTTCTGCACCTCAATTGTTGACATATGCCTTGTTAGAGTTATAACCCAGTTTAGACTATCCTATAATCTGCCAAGTTCAGCAAAATTATGCTTCAACACTATAAACTGCTAAATACTAAAATGAAAGTAGACATGAGACAGCTGAATAGTACCCTATAGCCATTTTAAGGTGTATAGCAGCCGGTTCTGTGGATAAACTAAAATCGAAATGTGAATGAAGTAGTCACAGGATGTGGTTAAGAACTTGCATTTTTTTTTAACATATTAGTTACTCAATACCATGTCAATTCCGTAATGTTGTAAATTGTCATTGATGCTATGTTGTGGCTTTAAATTGATCGGGATGGTATTCTGCCAGCTCTGCCTTCAGACCAGAGATGGTCTCCCCAAGAAACTGTTGAATTTATCTGGACAATAAGATGCTGGACTCTATGCTTGGTATAAGCTTGCTATGAAAGAATCTTGACTGAATTTGAGATGTAATACAGCAACAGGTGGAGGAATCCACCAAAGGGGGTTGGGAGATTCCCAGAGCCTATGAGACTGTGTCACATAATGCAATGTAATTAATAAAAATATATATATATATATATTAAAAAATCACAAGTTGTCTGCTCTTCGTAACACATTGCTAACGATACTGAATTTTTTTCATGGGTTTATTGGCAATGTGCATATATTTTGTTTGATGAAATATCCATGCAAAAATTGTATCCATCTTTGAATTGAAATATTTCATTAATTTTAAAGGGGAATTCAGCTTCTGTTCTTTTTCCTTACTTTACCAGTGAGCTTGTGAGAGAGTAAAGAAGGCCCAGTATTTTTGTCCCACCACACCTAAGATCCTGTATCTGTCCTTTTTCTCATGGTGTGTAAAAGAGAGCCATGGCTGATTTCAGTGCTGGTACCTGGTCTTCTGACATGGACCTGACCTGGAAGGAATGAAATGGACAGCGGTAGCCTACCTCTCCCTGGGAGAGATTGTGATTCTGAATTAGCAACTGGGAGAAACAGTACTTGTCCTCATGACTGCACATGCCTGGAATACAGCTTCTGCAGCTCATAGGGTCATGACTCAGATGAAATATGCTGTCACTCTCTTTACTGTGCGTAATAATATATATATAAACATTTCTCCACTGATTGTATGCTTTTAGAATGCTTTCCAGGAATTAAAAGCTGTTTCTGTTTATTTTTTTGTAATCTGTGCTGACTCTGCGTGTTATTCTAGGAGTCGATCTGCAGACTATCTCATGCCACCATCTGGAAATGCATGGTTTATCTGTATTTTATACAAAGCAATAATGAGTGCTGTTTGCTAATGTTTCATAGTGAATTTCCTCTATGAATTACTTTAATAGCCACCGTTTCACTAAGCTCAGTGAAATTGTATTCATTTCCTTGATGAACTTAGCCATTGCATTATTCAGTCATCCTGATTGCTGATCTTGGGATGTTGTCAATATTTTAATCCTCAAAGCCTTTATTTGTAAATTTCTCCAGCTTTACTTTATAGTTTCAAATTTTTCTTTTTGAAAGCTTTCTGTTGTTAAGTTTCTCTAGAGAATGCTCTATGTCTGTCTCCTTTTGTGTTATGGCATCTAAAACAAGTAATAAATTGGCTTAGAAATATATTAATGAATGAACAAATTAGAAACACTATGCCATAAAAACATTTTATTTCAAATTATACAGGGATACATTATGATGTCACTTAGATATACTGAATATCTCTAAAATCAGGAGAATTGTGGAGAAAGCAGGTGTACTGTGATGTGTAATGATGTTTCTTAACATTTATTTATTTATTTGGATACACAGAGTCAGAAAGAGAAAGAGAGAGCAGACTGTATTCCATTGGCTTGGTTACTACCCAAATGTTCACAATGGCAGATGTTGAATCATGTCAAAGATGGGAACCACAACTTCACCTGGTTCTCCCACTTTGCTACAGGGCTTTAAGTATCTGTTTTGTTTTCAGGCACATTAGCAAGGAGATAAATGAGAATACAGTGGCCTAGATTTAACCCGCTCATATGGGACAATAGTGTAGCAGGCCATGGTATAACCCACTATACCAAAAAGTGAACATCTCTAGACTGATTTTATTTAGGAGGAAATGTACAGATTTATGGTTGTTCTATTTTATAGGTTGAGCATTACATACCACAGAAAAACAGTGATAGAATTGGTTCTCTTTGGATTATAATTAACCCACAACATTGAAGGACATTTAAATAGTTCTTATCACAAAGTTAGAATATCCAGAACGTAGAAGTAGAAGGAAGGCTATCGTGAGCAAGGAACAGACAGCAATATGATAAAGCATAAACACAAAATGAAAAGATAAATCAAGAAAGGTATGCAATAGAAAAGCCATTAACTACCATTATTATTATAACACTGCAATTTAAGAATATAAAAGATGAAAAATCTTTAAAATTTTTCAAATGGAAGCAAAAACTGTAAATTTTAATTACACATGCAAATCAGAATTACTTTTTGTTCTTCCTGTAAAGATCAAGAGAGAGTCCAGCACGATAGCCTAGCAGCTTAAGTCCTCACCTTGAATTCACCTGGATCATATATGGGAGCCAGTTGTAATCCCAGAGGCCCTGCTTCCCATTCAGCTCTCTGCTTGTGGCCTGGGAAAGCCATCGAGGATGGCCCAGAGCCTTGGGACCTTGCACCCGTGTGGGAGACCCAGAAGAAGCTCCTGTCTCCTGGCTTCGGATTGGCTCAGTTCCAGCTATCGCGGCCACTTGGGAAGTGAACGATCAGACAGAAGATCTTCATCTCTGTCTCTCTTTCTCTCTGTATATCTGTCATTCCAATAAAAATAAATAAAGCTTTAAAAAAAAGTAAAAAGGATTAAGAAAGGGACGGTGTTGTAATGTTATGGATAAAGCCACCACCTGTGACACCAGCATCCTACAGAGGGACCAGATCTAATCCTGTCTACTCCACTTCCACCCTAATTCCCTGGAGAAAACACTGGAAGATGGCTCACATGCTTGGATCACAACAACTCACATGGAAGAGCAAAATGAATCTCCCGGCTTTGACCCCAACAGCCTTGTCTGCTCTGGCCACCTGGGGAAGAAATTTTTTTCCTTTGTCTTTTGTTCTCTGTAATTTGGACTTTCAACTTAATAAAGCAATCTAATGAAATGTGTCAGGATTTAGTCTCTGGTGTTTTTGATTGAGTCAGTTGGTTGGTACTGTAGAAGACAAGTCTGAAAGCACTGACAAAATGGAAGTTCTTTAAGTTTGGCCAACAGATATGTATTTGAACTGAGCCATGGCCATTTATTTTTCAATTCCCATAACTCTTTCTAAACTCTAATTACAGAATTGAATAGTTGTGACTAAGATTTTATGGTGCACCATTCCAAATTTTTGTGTATTCCTTATCAACAACAGAAATGTGTTGACACTATCCTACAACGTGTGTTGAACCAGTGAGATAATGAGGGAACTTCTTGAGAAATGTTCACTCTGTCAGACTAACAGCATAAAGAAGATCCAAGGGAATATAGTGTGACCACATATTTTACCATGTGCTTTGATCGTATTAAATTTGCAAGTGGTTCAGGTCAATACGTAATACCTTGCTGTAGTTCAAGTATCTTAAAACAGAGCCTCAGACAAGGGTTTGAGTGGCATAGCAAAGAATTTAATCAAAACAAACCCCAAATAAATCAACTGAAGAATAAAAATTATAGTGCATGATGGGAGAGAGAGAAAAAAAACAGCTATGACAACAGTAAACCTTTGAAACATATATTTTGTCCTCTTGAGGCCAACATACTTAAAAAACATATTTACTTTATTTTTATTGAAAGCCAGATATACAGTGAAGATGAGAGAAAGAATGGAAGATCTTTCATCTGATGATTCACTCCCCGAGTGGTCGCAATGGCTGGAGCTGAGCCAATCCAAAGCCAGGAACCTTTTCCGGGTCTCCCACGTGGGCGCAGGCTCCCAAGGCTTTGAGGCTGTTGTCGACTGCTTTCCCAGGTCATAAGCAGGGAGCTGGATGAGAAGCAGGGCCGCCAGGGTTAGAACCAGCATCCATACATGATCCCGGTGAGTTCAAGGCGAGGACTTAAGCTGCTAGACTATCATGCCAGGTTCTGTTTACAGGATTACTTAAACACAGATACAAATAAGGCCTAATACATTAAATTCCAAATGTCTTTACTCAAAGGGATATGGAAGATTGAGAGAGGTAGGAGATGAGGAGAAAGGAAGAAGTCACATCGTTTTCATCTCCACTCATTAAAGCATATCCTAATTCTAAAGACTCTGCACCTGCAACTAGTTTTATGACATGTTTATGATGACAGTGGAAACCCTGACAGAGTGAATACTCACAGCATGTGCGTTTCTGGATTCAGTTGACTCCAAGTGTCCCATGTTATCATAACCTAGCTAGTGACAGCTTACCCACCAATTAATGGCAAATGAATAAGTGAGCCCAGCCAAGAGAATCTGAGTCTCATCCAAGCAAGTTTTGCCCAGTGAAGTGAATCAAAGACTCATATGTTAAACATGTAAGTCTCTAAGTTTGCTGCTATCACATTCCATGTTGTATTTGGTGTGATAGGATGTCCCAGTCATATTTCCAGACTATGTGAAGTATAACTTGAAGGTTGAGACTCTTTTGGTCTAAGGAGTAAAGGCAATTAAAGCAAAAAAAATTTAGAGTTATGTATTTAAAGGTGAATCCACCGGAGGAGGTTTGATTTCACTTCGCATGAATGAGTAGGCTGGATGACTTTAGAAAAGCACTGTTAGGTAGGAGGAAGTGACAAGAAATAGTTTCTGGAGGTACAGCAAGAACAGTATACATCAGGAATATCAACAATTTCCAAGGGACAGAAATCAAACAATAGTCAGAAACATGAATTGCTTTATCAGTCACTAGCCAAACTGCCAATTAAACTGGGAGCATGCTAGTAATCCAAGACTATGGGCAGAATAATATTAAGTTGTGCAAAACAAAAGAAAATATGTTTTTAAAATATTTCATGCTTGGAGGATGCTCAGGCTATTCAGCAGGATCCAAACACCCTGTAAGCACCTAATGATCTTTGCATTCCAGCTGGAAAAAGCAAGCACATCAGTGCAGTGGAGGACCTGAAACTAAGGATTCTGCAAGGTCACACAACAGACTCCAGCAGGGGACATGCAGAGTTCTGGGATCCTCTCATCTACCACCTCATCCCCTGACCTTGATGTGCTTGAAGCTAGCCTACGCGGGACATAGCAATCAGAATCGGCAACACATACATCATTTGGGACCCCCAAAGATGAATTAAATCGTTACTGAGTCTTCTAGAGGGCTTTCCTAAAGGACTCAATGGGGGATAGTCATTTGACAAAAGTGGTGGGAAGGAAAGAAGCCGAAGAGTGGGGACTATAACCACTGGGTGAGACAAACAAGCCAGAAATTCATAAAGCTTTTACTTTAAGAAGAAGAAAAAATCAAACTGGGTATTCCTAGAATAACTAAAACCAACATCAGTATCCGCTATCACGTGGACAATACATGAAGGTTCTCGTAAAAGTAAATGTGGGGGATCCTGAAGAAGCTCCTGGTTCCTGGCTTTGGTTCAGTTCAGCTCCAACTGATGCAGCCCATTGGTGAGTGAACTAGCAGATGGAAGATTTTTTTTCTTTTCTCTGTATATGTTACTTTTCACTGAAAATAAATGAAATCTTTTTATAAATAAATAAATAGATTTTGGCAAATATCCAGGTGAAATGACTTTTGTGCTATGCATGCCCGATATTTAATATTAAATTATATCATTTAGGTTGATGGTGTTTTTCTCTCTTTATCTCTCAGGATAACTTCTGCATGAGCTACAGAATGCAAAGATAATTCATCATGTTTTGCTTTGAAAATTCACATGATTCTGGTGCTCAAATGTGATTTCTTTTTAAGCAAGGAAATACATATTTTACCTATGTATTTCCATTGTTGTGCTGGTATCTGTCACGGAGGGCATCAAATAAATATTTGGTAACTGTTCAAATGAAAGGTGAATAAAAATTAAACACCTGAAGATTTTTAGCTAAATATGCATTTTGTTTTCCACCGTGTTCTCAGTAATCCAATGCTGAAGAAATGTCAAGCGAATTACTAAATTTTTTCCCAGGAATTCCAACAAAAATAAGAAAAGCTGCACAGAGATAAAAGTTCTTGTCTCTGCTGTGATTATGATACATTGTTCATCTTAGGGTCTCATTTAATTTTCACAAAGAAATCTTTTGCTCGGATATTAGCCTTCCCTTTGTTTTCAGGTAAGTAACTAGATATTGGAATACAAAAGTCAAGGTCTCCTGGAATAATTACATGAGAAGTTGCATTCCAAAATGTGTTCAGTCATTTTCAGTTGTATCTTATTTTTAATACTGTTGTGTTTTCTGTTTCTAAAGTATATTCCTTCCAATCAGTTGCACTTGGTATTAAAGTTCCATCAAACCAGTCAATCTCATCTGCTTTTCACAACCATGGTAGGTAACTAACAAAGTGCCATAGCTCTCCCAGAAAGGATTGCTCGTTTTGTTTGTTTCTACCCACCTCATTCATGTAAAGGAACCATTGGTGTAAAAATAGAAAAATTCTGTTGATTGCATAAAATTCTTTACAAAGCAACTACATTTGGGCCTGGTGGTATGGCCTATTGGCTAAAATTCTCACCCTGAGTGTGCCAGGATCCCATATGGGCGCCAGTTCTAATCCCAATGGTTTGCTTCCCATCCAGCTCCCTGCTCGTGGCCTGGGAAAGCAGTCAAGGATGCCTAAAAGACTTGGGACCCTGCACCTGTGAGGGAGACCTGGAAGAAGTTCCTGGCTCCTGGCTTCAGATTGGTACAGCTCTGACCATTGTGGTCACTTGGGGAGTGAGCCATCTGACAGGAGATCTTCCTCTCTAGCTCTCCTCCTTTCTGTATATCTGACTTTGCAATAAATACATCGATAAATAAATAAATCATTAAAACAAAAACAGCACACAAAAAAACAGCATTTATAGTGAACCATCCTATCTGCCATTAACCAGGCATTAAGTAAATGTTTACTGTTTGTATCAATATACTTATCACTGTCAGATAAATTAGCTTACTTTAATACTTTTATAGTAAAGGGAAAGGATGATGGGAAGAGGGGTAACTTTTGCATATCTTGATATATTGTTCTTCCCTTGTTTTATTCAACTGACCAACATTAAGAATTTTGTTTGCAAAACACTCATAAGATCTCTCACTGCCAGAACCATAGTAATGCAAGCATAATATATTTTATCAGGTTTATAGCAGCAAAGCAAAGAGATAAACATTTTCACAAAACTTCAGCAGTTCACATAAATGTACGTTTGCTTAAATATTTTTTATGGCAAAATAAAAGACTGGAGCATCATGTTGCATTTTTACTGACAGTGTAAATGGTGCTTCTTCTCTTTTCTTTTCTTTTTTTTAAGAATTCTGTGTGTCCATGAATTCCTCTGTCCTGTTGCTTTCCACAGGCCTTAAGAACAATCCAAGAATATATGCAACCAAATCTTTCTTCCTCCCACTGCTTCGCCATGCAATCTGTCCTTAGTACTTTCACAGAAAACACTCTTAGGCTGTGAACAGGAATGGCAGCCTGAAAAAAAGAGTCATAATACAACAGAAGGAAGGATTTATGCCTTGATTGGCAATGGTGTTGCAAACGATTACTATTGATCCGGGTGCATAGATTTTGGGGTATTATATAGATATTTACTATATATTTGTATTCAAATTTGTGCATTCTTCTTTTGCTATGGCAGCAGTTTGCTGACTGAATATAGCTGCAATATAGTGATGTCTATAAAAGTGGCCAACAAAGGCAAGGTACCGTACTCAACATGGCAATTACTATACACACCACAGTTTACACATATTCCTCGTTAACAGGAAATATCACAACATGATTTTCAATAGATGCTACAATTTTAACTGCTCTTTAGCTATTTTGTTCTTGATCTATCTCAAACATCTAAGATGCTGTTTGGTATGAAGTGTGTGTTAAATAACACCTGGATAAATACATTATAAACTTTCTTTCTCGCTATTTTCAGTAGTCTTCTTCTAAAAGATGATTTCTCATTGAGCTTAATTTATTTGTTTCTTTTTTCCCCTTGATGCACATAATAGAAATAAGTTTAAAATGTGTGCTGAGTGTGCACGTCTGTGCATGAATATCTGATCAGGACAGATACCTGGATGAACCTGGGCCTCAGAGGACACATAGGAGAGGTATGCCTTTACGTAGAATACAAGTAAGTAGCATTTCGCTCTGTGGGCGCTGCTCCTGCTTCTCATTGTTCCTCCAATGCTAACTTCTTACATTCACAGTTCTCATCAAGAAAAGCAAATTCTCAGTGTCATTTTTAGACAGAGATTTAAAACAACAACGGAAAAAGATTGACTCTTCATTTTTTATTCTAAGATTGTGTTCTGGTTCTTATCATTGCTCAGCTTTCTCAACATACTCGGCTCTAGGATTTCCACTTTGAATCTCAAAATACGTATCATTAAATTTAAAATAACTGAGACCATAATCAAACTTGCAACTTACAAATTCGAACATTTAGCCTCTTAACTGAAATCTCTTCTCAGAGATTTTATATTCTGTACAAATTGATACGCTAGTCACATGTGCATGTATGTGTGTAAAGTATCAAGTTTTCTTTTCAAAAGTAGATTTACTTTTAATTACAAATCCCATTACTTTAAGGCAGACTTAAATGTCAATTCCTATTTAAAACTTAGAATGAAGAGAAAAAATGTTTTTTCCTCCAAGGAAATGTACTTTACATTTAAATGTATTTCAAGAAATCTAAATGAATAAAGCTGTAAATGAACAAATTGACTCTTTCTGATTTAAAAGATCAGGTAGCTATCCTGTGGAGCAATGGGCTTCATTCTGAACAAAATATTCAAACTTAATCAACAATTTGAAAGGAAGCTGACTGTGAAAAATTATACAGTATCAGATACTGACATCTATTCTTTCCTGTGAGGGATCTATTTGGCAGTTTTTATCACACGTATTTTTGCATTATTGCCTACTACACTAGGTCAAAGGGATATGCTGCTTCATGCTGGGTGATGGTGCTGTACAACCACAGGTGTAAAACTGCAGAACTGAAAGTGTGCTGTAGACTTCTGAGCAAAACACCTTTCTGTGGATTCCGAGTAAGCATCCAAGCTGTAATCTGAGAATTCTTATATTTGAGCTAATGTGCATGGAATAGTATAAATACAGCCCAGACTTATCTGAGTTCAGTTTTCAAATAAAAGTTAACATAGAAATGGAATCATCTCACATTTGTAAATAAATTGTTGTTTTTCCAGTCTTCTCACCTTTCTTTTTTTCCCATTAATGTACAAGAAATTGGAAATTCCTTTATTGTCATGAACTCTTGCAAAATGATATCTATATAATGCAAAATGATAAGGACACTAAATGAATGAAGTAGAAGCTTACATTTGAAACCACAGAAAATAAAAATTAAACAGCAAAACCTGTAATTTGAACTGACACAGATAAAGAAATGGCACTATGCAAGCTGGTGTATATATTTTAGCATTCCCTGAATGTTTCAGTATGGTTTTGTTGGACAATCACTTATCTGTGAACAGGTTTAGAGAGGGCTGTGGTTTTGAAATTATTGAGGTCTTTCCATAATTTTCATTTTTCTTGCTTGCTATTTTTCTTGACTTCCATTTTTGTTACACTGTTAGTTGAAATTTCCAAACTGTGTTCAAATATTATCAGCACAATCAGAATTCTAGAATAGCACCCTTTAGTACCCATTAAGAGTCTATAACCTTAGAGCCTAGAGGGAGCCCTGAATCATCTGTATCTTTGAGAAAATTACATTATATAGCAGATCCAAATGTATTATCCCATTTATATAGACATGAAATTAAAAATATTTCCAAGCCCAGTGCTGTGGCCTGATGGTTAAAGTCCTCACCCTGAGTGTGCCAGGATCCCATATGGGCACAAGTTCTAATCCTGGCAGCTCCACTTCACAGCCAGCTCCCTGCTTGTGGCCTGGTAAAGCAGTCGAGCGTGGGACAAAGCCTTGGGATCCTGTACCCACGTGTGGGAGACCTAGAGGAAGTTCGTGGCTCCTGGCTTTGGATCAGTGCAGCTCCAGCCATTGTGGTCACTTGGGGAGTGAATCATCAGATGGAAGATCTTCCTCTCTGTCTCTTCTCTTCTCAGTATATCTGACTGCAATAAAAATAATCTTTTTAAAAAAACTTTCTGCTTCTCTTTCCTTTGTAATCTAATTTACTTTTATTCACTCAGTATATTTTATGCAATATACCTAGCTATATTTTTCGAACAGCAACCAGAGTATGTGAATTCATTTTAGAAAAATGTTATATTTAAGTTCTTATTATCAGAACAAATATCACAATTAGTAATAATGAATTGTAATGTTGTAATTAATGAATTAATTGTCTTATTTTGTTATACTTTGATGACCAAACTCAATTCATAATACTTACTAAATTTTGTATATACATATATCTGTACTTGCTTAAATTTTTTTATTTAAATATCTTTAAAATTCATTTCATTGGAAAATCAGATCTGCAGACAGTTGTAGAGACAAAGGAAAATCTCCCATCCGCTGATTCATACCCCAAGCAGCTACAATGTACTGAGCGACTGATATAAAACCAGGAGCTTGAAGGTTCTTCTGGTCTCCCATGTGCATGTAGGGCCCCAAACCTTTGAGCTGTCCTCAGCTGCTTTCCCAGGGCAACAGCAGGAAGCTGGCTGGGAATCAAGACTGCTAGGACAAGAACTGGTGTCCATATGGGATACCAGCCATTGCAAGGCAAGGCTTCACCCACTAGATTACTGTGTTGGGCCCATACCTGTGTATGTATTACACCTGTATCTCACATTTAAAATTATGAGAGCATAAGGCTTGTAATTGTTAGTCTGCTTCCTTTAACCACTAGCCACATGGCTCTAAATGAGTAGATTAATTTAAAAAGATTGAGAAAAGTAAAATAACATGACATGAATTTTAATTTTGATAATATTAAGTAGGATGACCACAATAATAAAATATTTTGACGGGGCCCAGTGGTGTGGCCTAGCAGCTGAAGTCCTCACCTTGAATGTCCCAGGATCCCATATGGGTGCTGGTTCTAATCCCAGCAGCTCCACTTCCCATTCAGCTCCCTGCTTATAGCCTGGGACCCTGCACCCACGTGGGAGACCCGGAAGAAGTTCCAGGTTCCCGACTTCAGATCAGCGCAGCAACAGCCATTGTGCTCACTTAGGGAGTGAATCATCGGACGGAAGATCTTCCTCTCTGTCTCTACTCGTCACTGTATATCTGACTTTTTAATAAAAATAAATAAATCTTAAAAAAAATTTTTGACGACGAAACACAGGCACTTTGATGATTAAGTTTGTTTATCTGTTATTCATTCACTTGGTATATATTTTTGAGAATCTGTACCATTTTAGCAGTTTAGTTGCTAAAGAAAGTACTTATGCACTATTTAAAATATAAATTTATGAGTACTTAATAAATTGAAATTATATATAGATATCCATAAGTAGTACAATATTAAAATTCACATAAGTTGTATGAAAGCACAAATGAGAATCCAGAAATATTGTTAGGCATTTGGAAAAAAGGTTAATAAATTGACCACAGATATTTTACATTCCCAAGTGAATACAGAATATGAAATTTTGAGTGTTTGATAGGAAACAATAGATGTTTATAAACAGAGAGATTATTAAATAACATATACTCTGGTCACATAGTAGGAAAGACTTTGACGTCATTAGACAAAGTAGTATGGATGGGTAGTTACCCTAAAATAAATGTATGAATGAGTTTTTTCTCCAACGAAAAGGAGAAATTTCTAAACAGACATATTCGTGCAGGGTTATTTAACAATTATAAATCTCATGCACTGAAGTGCTAATAATGGTTCGTTCTACTAAGGGGTTTTATATGATAAATGAAATATCTAAAAGGAAGCTTTCAATTGCTACTTACACATTAATCAGTTATTTTAATTTAGGCACATACAATCTTTTGGTTTAGGTAAATATGCAATTATTGATCAGAAAAATTAAAATGTGCACTGAAAGTAGAGGAAAGAGAACCACCTTTTAGTCTTGACTCTTCAAATTTTTCTTTTCCAAATGATATTTAACATAATTGATCAAGGTGGGAAGGATTGAGGGTCAGGGAAAAGTGAGTATGATCATTGTTTTCAAGTTTTATAATTACTTTTCCTGTGTCTACATGGAGAGGGGGAAAACAGGGAAGAAGTCTCACCCAGCCTCTCAACCTCCCCATCGCCCATAGATGGTGAATGACCACCCAATATAGACCCAGAGTCCTCATGTCATGTATATTCTGAGGGTTCTGTCCAGGTGCTTTCAATAGTTCTGAAAAGTTGTCTGTCTCATCAATCAAAAGATGAGGGAATTCTCTCAATGTCCATTAGCTGACATAGTCCACCTCAGAGTCTGCCCAGATCTTTGCTGTTATATTTGGGCTAGGTTCAATCTGTCCTGCCATCATTTCTCTGTCTCAGGGATTTTCTGTCCAGGAGTCCCCAAGACCACTGATGAGGCGATAGCGTTCTTTGGACGCAGAACCTTTGGAAGAAATTGGTAAGGGATAGCAGTTTATTTGGAAGTAGTTACAAGCTTTTACAGAGTAGGAAAAGGGGCAAGCAGAAGGGTGGTCCAGATGGTACTCCCATCCAACAATGACATTGTTTCTGGTTGGTAGGCATGTCTATCTCTCTCTGGACCCACCAATCAAGTCATACTTCATGTTCCATATGTAGGGCTGGAAGCTGTGTCTGAGGCCATGGGCAGATGGGCCAGAACTTACATGCACACATAAACTAGCACCTGGGCTGGAAGCTAAACCTCAGGGCAAATTCATTACACCTGGCTGAAAAACAGATGAGAGCTACATTTAATTTCCTAGAGTTGTTTACCAGGGAAGTCCTAGCACAAAGTGTCCAAGGACAGAGAGCAAACAAAGGTTTCAGTCCATTGCTTTTGCTGCATGCCTAGAGAACAGGCCAGGTGGAGGTCTCAGTTAGCCAAGATTATGCTCAGGAGATCTTTCTGGGGGTATGGTGTGCCTTGGGCCTATGACCTCCCACATGGAAGCACACAGAGATACAGGGAAGATCTCCCACATCTTGGCTATGGTAAAAGATGTCTTCTGAAGGCCCCAAATAGACTGCCAGATCCTTATGTAGATCTGGGCCAGCCATGTACTACTTTGTGTTTTCCACTGAGAATGACCAGTTCTTGCAGGTGACTCCAACTACCCAGGCCTGGTAACCCGGACCCTGCTGAATCTCCTTCCTCAGGAGCTCAAGGACCTACCACCCACTGTGCCAGAAGCTAAAGGACCTGGTCCAGGTGACCTGGGACCCACTGGATTCCCCTGCCCAGGGACTCATATTGTAGGCTTACCTGTAATCCACGTTTGTTCTACACAGTTTATAACTTCTCAATTTTGTACCATCTAATGGGGGAAAAATTAAAATAACTGTTTATGCTTTCTGAAATAACATAATACAGAAGTTCATGTTACGTTGTTCGAATATGATAAGAATAGGGAATATTAAATTGTTGAAATAAGGAAATGGTATTTTTATCATAATACAGTAGCTCATAAGTCATTAAAAAAGACACATAATATCTTTCCTTGTTTTTATCGCAAAGTTAGATATACAGAGAGGAGGAGAGACAGAATGGAAGATCTTGCATCTGATGATGCACTCCCCAAGTGATCACAATGGCCGGATCTGTGCTGACCCGAAGCCAGGAGTGAGTTTCTTTCAGTTTTCGCACATGGGTGCAGGGTCCCAATGCTTTTTTGGGCCATTCTCAACTGCTTTCCCAGGCCACAAGCAGGGAGCTGAATTGGATAAGGAGCTGCTGGGATTAGAACCTGTGCCCATATGGGATACCAATGCGTTCAAGGCGAAGATTTTAGCCACCAGGCCAGGACACATAAAATCTTACATTAAATTTTAATCCTTAGAACACAAATAATTACATGTTAAATTGAAGATGAATATTAAGTATTCTAACATGATTCATATAAAGTTTGGCATATAGTAACAGTTGAATTCAATGCATAAATTACAAGGAATAAAATACGGTGTAGAGCAGCATGTAAATTTAGGTAAAGAAAGTAATGATGCAACTGTACTAGAAGGAAAAAATACTGTTTGTGTACGGTGGGCAAAGGACTTGTGTCTGTTAGTATAATAGTAAGTGATTAATTCTCCCTTCGCCAAAACTCTGTCTATTACTCTATCTATCCATTTGTCTATTGCTTATATATCTACAACACCTGTGTACATATGAAACTCTTCAGTGAAGTATAAAAACAGTTAATACATACTATTCTAAAATATTAGAAAAAATGTATAAATGAAGTTTTAAGTAGAGCAGCAAAGTGAAAAAATTTATGCATATCTATGTCCTTAAATTTTTAATATGAATAATACACACATCATGAAAAAACTAGAGAAATATGAAATTCCAGAAAGAAATTGAAAAACTAAGTTCTAAAGGGGAAATATTTAAGTAGAAAATTAGTCTATCTTTAAACATATCCAAAAAAAACTTTTTTAAAAAATATATGAACTAAGGTAATTTCAAGTATGTTATCTAGAGTCTCTTTAGACAATTCACTATAAGTTAATTTTTAGCAAGTTATAAAGCTTTTGACTACAATATAATAAGAATACAGATGATCCTAACATATAAGAAACAATCATCTTGATCAGAAATACAGCAGAAGTATAATAGATATAACCATTACTAATTTAATGGTTGGATTGAAGCTACACAAACTCTGCAAGCTCTGTAAGTAAAATGTTTATTTATTTTCACTTGCACAAAATTAAAAAATTGTCTTGACTCTACATACTCAGAATAAATGTTTTAGTTACATATTCAGATTTATAAAATCAGCTTTATTGTTAATAGTAGTTTAATACATAATTCATGGCTAGTTTTGGTGATATGTATTTGCATATGTGTATTTCTTCATATGGTTTCCCATAGTGCTAACATTATTCTATGCTTTAATAAGAAGACTAAGTAATTCTAATGCCGTTTGTTTTCTCCTTCTGTCTTTTTTTTTTTGCCTTCAAGCTAATAGCTGAATTTATTCGCTTTCCTTTTTTTGTTTTCTTTGAAGATTAAAGACATGCCTAGCTTTGTACTACAGCTGCCTGGACAGCTGACAGCCCATTAAACTGAAGTCATGCAAGCTGTACGTTTTAGAGCCTTGACTCCAAAGTACAACCAAAATGGATCTGTTTATATATGTAAGAGCAGTGCGTTTCTTAAATGTTTTGAGATGGATATATAATGGTTTCACTAAAACCTGTAGATTTTTTGCCTTGCTAAAAAAATATCCATGTCCATTGAGCTGATTAAACTCTTATTTCAGTCCGGACTTCTGAAGGAATGTCATTGCACACAGGATGTGTGCTTCTGGTTTAGTAGTGACCCTGAAATAATGATAGGAGTATCTGTAATTGTAATAATCCTAATTAGGCCATTGGATTGCCTACTAATGAACACAAGCAATCACATCAGCAATGTGAGATGCTTAAAAATAAGAAACAAACCACGAGGCGACCTGGTGCCAGCATGACTGTAACCTTTGCTCCCAATTCATCATATTTAATATTGCCTTATTATACATTTGAGAAAATATGCCAGTGTATTCATAACTTAAATTTACTTTATATATATATATATATATATATATATATATATATATATATATATATATATATATATATATATAAATATGTGTATTTCCATTGAGGAAGGTGTTTTAATGCTCCATGCCCCAAATCGCCCATCCACAGAGATTTTTATAAGTTGTTTCTCTTTTAAAAAGAAGGAATCTAGTACTGTAGGGCAGGCAGCTTGCTTCCTGGCATATCAATCTTCTTCCCCTTAGTAATGCTTCTGCTTCAAACAACATCAGCCAAAAGAAAAAGTCAAATTTGCATAATTCTGATGTGTTCTTTTATCCAGGATGTGTTTGAAAATGAAACCCTAAAAAAAAAATCGTCACCTACATATCTCTATTCCAAAAGACACTGAACTGTGTGTCCTAACCAGAAACTTCATCCAGATCATTGTGTGCAACAGTGATGAATGCTTGTTGTTACAAGGTATAATTGCTTATTCAGATCTGAACAAAATAGTAGTATATTCCATCTCTGTTCCATTTAAAATCCCCAAACTGGGAATAAATTGCCTTGGTCTTTATGTGCACATATTTCACTTGGAAGCAGCTTGCATGAATTCAAAGTGTTAAATTTTATGTTTTGGAAAGACACAGATAAAAAAGAAGTGAGTGGAAGGGGTTGTTTGTTTTTTTCTTTTATCTAAATTATGATTTGCTAAGAAAACAGCAACTTTGACATAAATGGCAACACTTGTAAACTTGGAATTAATGACTAAAATATATCAGTGTATTTTTCCAGAACAATGAACAATTTTTTTAAATGTTCAAATTTAGTACTTCAAAAATATGCTAAATATTTCAAAAAGAATGGTCAAAGTGGCAAGCAATTCTGTTCATTTATATTTACTGAAAGAATCAAAACAATAATGCTATTAAAAAATGAATCATTAACTGGAATTTAGTATATGCCGATTGTCACAAATTGTTATTGGCTTTTAACTTTCATCCAGGGAAGCATTATATTTTTGTGGAGTATTTTTGAAAGGCAGTCATAGTTTTTCCATTCTTTCAATATGTTGGCATGCCCATATCGTTTGTATCAACTTGTTCTGTTAATCTCCCTTTTAAACACTGTAAAGTTGTTACTTTGTTCAAAATAAAACATTTGGATAATAAACTACCAGGGTAGATCTACGTATTTTCTTGTTTCTGTTAGTAAAACGAGGTAGCAGTTTCAGAGAACTTTAAAAATGTGTGGCAATCTTCTCGGCAAACTGTACCAGATCACATTCTCCCCAAGCCTCCACAGAGTGTATAATAATCCATTTTGTTTTTCAAATAAACATTAAGACATACCATGGTCACATTTTCCATATTGAAAATAAACCTAAGTTCTAAAAACTACATTGAGCATTTTACATCATTATTTTTTCAAATTATTTATACAAGAATACCAGATCATTTCCTAAGTCTCTAGTGAAAAACGTTAGACACTACAATTTCTAGATATATAATCGCTTCACAAATGTGATTGTTTATGATTTAGTTTGTTCTTTTTGACATTATTCGATATAAATACTTAATATTCCAGAATGGGGGCCCGGTGGCGTGGCCTGGCAGCTAAAGTCCTCACCTTGAATGCCCCGGGATCCCATATGGGCGCCGGTTCTAATCCCGGCAGCTCCACTTCCCATCCAGCTCCCTGCTTGTGGCCTGGGAAAGCAGTCGAGGACGGCCCAATGTCTTGGAACCCTGCACCCGCGTGGGAGACCTGGAAGAGGTTCCTGGTTCCCAGCTTTGGATAGGCGCGCACCGGTCGTTGTAGTCACTTGGGGAGTGAATCATTGGATGAAAGATCTTCCTCTCTGTCTCTCCTCCTCTCTGTATATCTGATTTTGTAATGAAAATAAATAAATCTTTAAAAAAAATTCCAGAATGGGATGTTACTATCCTGAATCTTTATGATCCTAATTTGATTTATTCATTCTTTGCCAGTAGAGTTAGTATTCATTCATGATTCAACATCATTCTTGAAGAACTCCTATTCCTCCTTCACGTTCCCAAAATTATTAGCATTGTTTTAAAAAATATTAAGATTTAATGAAAGCGCCCAACTGAATAATAAAATATGTTATTAATACTATGAGAATTATTTGCCTAATCATTTTCTTCATTAGATTGCAAAATATGAATAAATTGAGTTATAATATTAATAAACAATTTTACTGTTTTGTAGTCACACAAATATTCCCCAGAGTAATTTTATTTGAGCTATTGGCTACCAACATTTTTATCTAAAAGTTTGTCCTTATTCCAGTACTTCTGTAAATATGTATTTGTTTGTGATTTCTGGTGTTTGGTTACATGAGATCCTCCCTACCCACCCTCACCTGAAGGAGACTGATTTGATCCTAGTTGGGGCTTGCATTATCTGTCCCGTAATCTTTCTTTCATTTTAAAACTAAAATATGCAACAGTCTTTTCACTGAACCTTGAGCCAGATAATGTATATCCTGTTCAACGCTGCTGTGGCTAAGTAATGGAAATAAAACCCCAGTAATGAAAGAGGATGGGTTTAAGTAACAAAAGAAAAAGTAGGAACCGGTAATTTAAGTAACATCTTGACCCTAAAGGCCAATTGTTGGTGAATCTCTGTGAATTTATATGTTCTCTTAAAATTTATGATGAGTTATGTTTGCTTCATTTGATTTCATTCCTCTCATATTTAATAGACCTGCTATGATTTCTTCAACCCAAGTATTTTTTTTTTTTACCAGATGTACTTATTTATACACATGCAGGTGAAAATGATTATTTCGCTTCCTTCAATTAGAAAGTTATCAGGACTTTTGTGAAGAAAGAAAAATTCTAGTTTTTATTGACAACATTTCATGCCTCCCTTGATTCCCAAACCAATGTAATTATAAACTGTTTTTATTTTTCTATTTTCCAATAAAAGTTTTTTCTTGGCCTATGAACCTCATGCTGTATTTTCCAGCATCTTCATTTATACCTTTCTAACTACAACACTAACTGTTATGGTTATGTATTAATTATCAAATCAATAGTCACTAATATTTTTATTTTTATTTATTAAATAAATCAACTAACAGAGGTGAGTCTATTGAACAATAAGTGCATTTTGTATACACTGTAACATATCACTTTTGACTACAGAATTTCATTAAAAGAGAATTTTTGGTTGAATTATCAAATAAAGCAGTCAGAATTTTTACTTTATCAATACATTGACATTTGCATATAATTTTGCATTTATTTGTTCTATTTTGCTTTATTTATCAATATTTATAAAGCCATTTCAATTTTATGGCAATTTTCAATCATTTTGCCGTCTTGAATCCACAATAGTTAATGTATCTGTGCCAATGTAATTATAATTATTACGTGAATGACTTTTAAATTTAAGTGTAACAACTACTAGTGTTCTGTCCCAGCAATGAACTAATTGCTTGTTACTCCAGCATGCCACAGCAGCGAGCTTTACAAGCCCTGACTGCCCTATTCTCAAACCAACTTCATGCTGATGCAGAAGATGTGGATCAGTACCTGAATTCTTTTTTTTTTTTTAAGATTTATTTATTTATTTTTAATTGGAAAGGCAGATGTACAGAGAGGAGGAGAGACAGAGAAAAAGATCTTTTGTCCGATGATTCACTGGCCAAGTGGCCACAATGGCTGATACTGTGCCAATCCAAAGCCAGGAGCCAGGAATTTCCTCCTGGTCTCCCATGTGGGTGCAGGGTGACAATGCTCTGGGCCATCCTGGACTGCTTTGCTGCCGGGATTAGAACAGACACCTATATGGGATCATGGCTCGTTCAAGGCGAGAACTTTAGCCACTAGGCCACAGAGCCGGGCCCGGTACCTGAATACTTCTTACCCACATCAGAAAGCTGCATGGAGTTCCTGGTTTCTGGTTTTTGCCTGGACTGGACCTATTGTTTGAGACCACTGGAACTCTGAACCAGTGGATGACAGATCTTTCTCTCTTTGTCTCTCCTTCTTCAGTCATTCTACTGTTCAAATAAATAAAGCTTTAAAATATTAAATATAATAGACATGTGGAATTAAATACATTCCTCTGTTTTGCTCATTGCCCATATTTTACAAAAAAAAAAAAAAATGGAGAAGTGGGTTTGGATCTTTTTCCAAAGTTTAATCTGTTGCTCCAAAGGCTTGGCTGTTCCTTTGCAGCTGATTTGCTGTTTTAATTAACTATATTGACAACTGGCAATTCAACCATCTTGAGCTTAACTCAGCGTCTGAAAGATAACATCGTCTTTTAATAGTTCAATTTTATATGCGAGGGGACCGTCAGGAGAATTAGTACTTATCAATTCCCACATAAACAATCATAAAGAAATAACGGATACAGAATTGTTTGATTTGTTGCACTTGATTTGTTGAGCAGTGTTTTTTTTAATCGAATCTTTCTCTGATTTTGAACCAGACTTGTATACATAATATTGATAAGAATAAAATCAGGAATGTCTTTTATTCAATATAAATTCCCTTTTCTCAAATGTCCTATTTTAATTTAAACTGAGTATGTATGCTTGCATTTATTTATTTACTTATTTATTTAAGGACATCAGGGGTGGCAGATGTTGTGGTAGGTCATGCCCATATTCAATATTGAAACACCATGTAGGTGCTGTTGGGGTGGCATCGTAGGCTAAACTTCTCTTACTAGCACCTGTGTCCCATATATGTGCTGATTCATGTTTCAGGGGCTCCACTCCTGACCTAACTCTGTTTCTGGCCTGGGAAAGCAGCAAGGGATGACTGAAGGTCTTGGACGACTGCTCCTATGTGCAAGACCAGAAGATGCACTGGTTCCTAGTTTCAGATGACCTCAGCTCTGGCTGTTACAGCCATCTGGGGAGGGAACCAGTGGATGGAAGACCTCTCCCTGTCTCTCCTCAAAGTGTAACACCTGTCCTTCGAATAAAAATTAATAAATCTTAAAGAGGAAATGAGAGAGAGAAAGAGAGAAATAAATGGGGCCCAGCATAATGGCTCATTGGTTAATCCTCACCTTGCAAGTGCAGAGACCCCATATGGCCACTGATTCCCATATCCCAGCTACTCCACTCCTCACCCAGCACCCCTGCTTTTGACCTGGGTAAAGCAGAGAAGATGCCCCAAAGCCTTGGGACTTTGCACCTGCATGGGAGACCAGGAAGAAGCTCCTGGCTCCTGGCTTCGGATCAGCTCAGCTCTGGTGGTTGCGGTGATTTGGGGAGTGAACCACCAGATGGAAGATCTTTCTCTCTGTCTCTGCTCTCTATACAATAAAAATAAATAAATGTTTAAAAAACGTGGCTGTGGAAGCAGCAGATGATGATTTCAATGTTTCGTGCCCTGCCGACCGCTTGGGAGATGCAAAGTGGTTTGTAGTGCTGGCTTCTGGCTGGTGTCATCAGCTGGTAAGTAAACCGCACATCGGATCTCGTCATTTTGTCTGTGCCACTCTACCTTTCAAATGCTGAGAGATCAATATACTTACATAAATGCTTACTTAATTTTATACAATATTTGCTCAAGCAATACGAGTGAAACTATATTTGAAGATTTTTTTGGTGCTCATGTAGGATTATTTTGTTTATATGTTACTTAAAAAAAAGATCTATTTATTTTTGTTGAAATGGCTGCTTTACAAAGAGGACAGACAGAGAGAAATATGTTCCATCTGCTGGTTCACCCTAAGTGGCCACCACAGTCAGAGCTGATCATATTGGAACCCAGGGGTCTTCTTCAGGTCTCTCATTGGGTAAAAGCCCCCAAAGCTTTGGACCATCCTTCACTGCTTTCTTAGTTTACAAGCAGGGAGCTGAGTTGGAAGTGGAGCAGCCTGGTGAGGGACCAGTGCCCATATGGGTTGCTGGCCCTTGCATGTGGTGAATTATCCAATTGAATCAGCCCCACAATTATTTTATTTTTTGAAATACAAAATGTGTTAATATAAGCCAGTTCTTAATTCTTGTAGAAACATGTTGAAGTAATTGCTCAAGTTATCTGTCCTCCTGTGTTATCAGAATACAATGGAGTTTTTTTAAAGTTTACGAATACTATGTCAGAGTTTCCAAAAATAATTTCAAATACATATCAAATTCTGACTCTCACTAAGAATTAAGGGTATCTTCATGCTACAGTTACGGATGATTTATCAAGGAAAATAAAATTAAAAGGACCTTTGATTAACACGTCAATCTGCAAACTGAATCATGCAGCCATTTGTGTTAGGCTTGGATAACTTGCCCAAATCCTATTAGAAACAGAGAGTGAGCACCTGCCAGAAAGCTTTTCAAAGAATCTTTAAACTATGTTGTCTTTAGCTCAATGTAACAAGTGTTATATGAAATTTTTGTGTCAAACAAAATATATCCTGTCATCCACTTAATAAATAATTCTATTAATCATGCAACATTTATCAAATACACTTACCCGTTTACGCACACACTCAAGCATAATCTCTAAAAACACACCTTGATTTACATCTGCCTTCGAACTCTTTGAAGCCATTAAACTCAGTTGCTTCTAAGTGTTCAGGACAATTTTCCAATGAAGACTTTGCTCCTGGCTCTCCTGTTGACATTTTAATGCATATCATATTTTCTGTGCAACTAAGCTGCAGCATTCAACAAAAAAATTCTGTTTTGGAGAAGTTCCTTTTTTAACATTTGTTTGTCAGTAGTAATGACAAGATATTTTTGCTTTGTTTATCTGATTTGAGAATTATTTTTTCCTTCGTGTGTGAATATATGAGGAACAGAGTCAAAATAATTATTACAATTATATCATTTCTGGACACCATCCTTCCATTTTCATTATGCTTTCTATATTATTGAAATCAGACAATTTTACCTAAAATTACTGTGTTTTTGTATAAAGAAGATTCCACCTTTAAAATATGTGAAGCTCATCAACCTGAACCATCAAAGTCTACATGGAAAAATTGTGGCAAAGACCTTTCATCCAGTGAAGTATACTCAGCGTTTCAAAAGTCTTTCTGAGAGGGCCAGCACTGTATTTTAGCAAATAAGCTCAATCTCTGTGGCACCTGCCTCCCATTTGGGCACTGATTTCTGTCCCTGCTGCTTCACTTCTTACCCAGCCGCCTGTCATTGTGTCTCAGGAAGCAATGGAAGATAGCTCAAGTGCTTGGTACCTTGCAACCTTTCAAGAAACCCTGAAGAAGCACCTCATTTCTGGCTTGGGACCAGCCCAGCTCCGCCAGTTGCTTCCATTTCAGGAGAACAAACGGATGGAGAATCACTCTGCCTCTCTGTGCCTCTCTCTGTCAATAACTCACATTGCATTTCTAGTCAAATTAATTAAAATGAGCAACATGGACAAAAAGTTTAGCTAAAACCTTAAAATAAAAATTTGCATTTGCTCCTAAGTGAAGTGGTTATTCAATTCTTATTATGACTTAGACAAAAATAAATCCAATCATTTTCTTAAATTTTCCCGTAAATATGAAGTCTGTGTTTTAAATTAATTTATTTCTCTTCTAGAAGGAACACTTAGGAGAGAAATATTTAATTAAGAAAAACTAAGGACAAAATAAAACATTGAGTATGATACACAGTAAGTAACTAAAATCAGAAAAGAATACACACATAATTTGATAACCAAAATAAACTAGGTGCTTTTTTAAAATTGTAGTAGCCTGGATGAGAAACGAAAAGTAATAAAAATAGTTAATTTCAATTTTAAGAAATTGGGTGATTTCATGTACTTTATTGTGTAGACCACCAATTAAAATCTAGATTGGATGTTTTACAGTACTGCCTGATGGTTTTCATGTTGGCATCTCCCCCTCAGGAGCAAAAACACATGTTTGGTGACTGGCTATTCCCTCTTCTTCAAGACCTACACCCTACTCTTGCTGGAAAAATCTCTGGCATGTTGTTGGAGATTGATAATTCAGAGCATCTTCACATGCCGGAGTCTCCACAGTCTCTCTCTCAGTTGTGAAGTCGATGAAGCTGTGACTGTCCTACAAGCCCACCAAGCTCAGGAGGCTGCCCAGAAAGCAGTGAACAGTGCCACTGGTGTTATAAAGTATAATACAACACTTTGCATGTTATAGCAAATTTCTGTGAGTACACATTACCTCTAAGGATTTTCAATGTTAAATATAATACTGGAGAAACTTACATGTCTGTATTACATATTTGCTCCCAGCTAAAATTTGGCCTCCAAGTTTTAAGCTCAATTATTATTTGGTACTCTTTCTAACATTTTCCCTCGAATGAAAGCATTTACTATAGAGAATATGTCAGATCTATCGCTGCTCTTTTTAATTACCGTCTCTTTCAAGCATTGCTGCTTTTGCAGGTAATTTTTCTGCTATTTATTCCTTTTAGTGATGCCTTCAAGGATACATTACCATAAAATAATAATGTAAATGGATGATCCTTCCATTGGAACCTTACTTTTCTAGCACTGAAATTTTATTTCTTCTTTTATTGTCAATGATTTGCTGCTGTCGGGCTTATCATTTATAAGTAAGCATGAGAATCAGACATTAAATAATAAGTCTGTAAAAAGAATCCATAATGCAAAGTGTGATGGTTTGCAAACAGTTACCATGGAAAAATAGTGGCAACATTTCCAACATGGAAATCAGCACATACTAGAAATAAGATCTTTTCCGTAAGATAACCAGGTTAGAAAACACTGACCAACACTGACTAGCCTGACTAATACTGACTAGCATACCAGTTAATACCAATTTTAACAAGTCTGGTTTTTCTCAAGCAATACTCAAAATGTGTGAGGAGTTTTTCTTATGATTCTTCAGCTGGGATGCTAAGCATTCTTTTGAGCATAATGTTAGACCATTCCTATTCTTCAACTTTCTTTCAGGGCTATCAAATGAGAATAAGCACTAATGAACCAATAATAAACCAATATATGTTACCCTTAAATACTTTTGTAGTAAATAATCTAGCAAAAAATGGAATTGTATAAAATATATTAAATAATTCCTATGGCTTATAAGAGAGATTTTTCTGCATAAGTTGTGATAGTATATATATATATACACACACACACACACACATATACACACATATATATTACACATGTATATACACACAACACATATATATTATACCTCTTATTCCAATGACTTTTTCAATGTATTCTTCAATCAATATGAGATTCTGTCTATTATGCAGTCAATCATTCTGCAAAGGTGATATGTATATACACATAATGTTGAATTTATGTATAAATGCATATATTGCAAAAGAAATATTCAAGATTTTCATCATTTTCTCTTTAAAAGACTAGATGCAATATTTCCAGAATATAGGATTCATGTATTTTTCCCTTAGCTCATGTACGTGAACAGGAAGCCATGTCATAGTGGTACTTGAACAACATAATTTCATTCATCCAATAAACATTAGGAAATATTGTGTGTCCTTACTAGGTTCTGGTGTTACAGTACAGAATTACCTAGTTTCTATTTATGAGCAGATAAATCCATTGATTACCTATTCCAATTCTACCTCTTCATAAAAGGAGAGTATTAAATTTAGAGGATGAAGGATTAGTCTCATTTCCACCATATTGAAGATTATTTAAATTTCCTCAGTTCTTTTTAAAATTGACTAATCAGTCATTTTCATCTTGCTTGATTGTCATATTTCAAAAATGCTAATCATGTTGGAAATTCACATTTAATCTTTCATTTTGTCAGAAACGTGGGGTTGGTTATGATAGTCATAAAATTAGAGAAGAGTATCCATGCTAATTTTTATTGTTCTAGACTTTATGGATGATTCAAACTTTGTATTGCACTTTACAAGAATCCTCAAAACAAAAGCAAAGCAAAAACTAACAAACAAGAACAAAACACAGCACAATGAATGTTTGATGTTTGTTCATTGTAAAGAGATCCATTAATACAGATTATTAAAGTGAAGTTTACTAGCACAGCCAGCTAATGTACTTATGGTTTCTGTCTATAGGATATAAACTTTGCAAACTATGAGACTCATGCTTTACTAAAACTACCTAAAATGTAGCAGAGCAAATTTTGAATTCAGAAAATCGTTTCACAGTACTATAAAACATCTAATCCAGATTTTAATGGTTCGCCTGCCCAATGAAATACTTGAAATCATCCAATTTCTTTGTTTGTTTAAGGAATTTCTATTAAAGCAACATTTTTACAATTCAAATTACGTTTCTTTGCTCAGTTATCAGTTCTTTCCCTTAAAACAGAGTTGACCTTCTGAGCTATTTCACAGTAAAGAATCACAAAATTCAGGAAATGAATGTTTTAAATTTTGTACTTTGCTGAAAATTATTTTTTGCCACGTCTATAAAACATTAATTTGTTCTTATATTTTATTATTTTTGTGGGTTTATTGTTACTGTTGTTCTTGTTTTTAAATCAATAAGTCATCTAGACCTAGGATTGTGCTTCGTATACCTGGCATTTGCTAGGTACACAAGGTTCAAAGTTTCCTTTCCTTTTTTTTTAAAATTTATTTCATATTTTGCAATTTCTCCCATATTATTTAAATTTTTTGATGCTTAGATATTTTTCCCTGGTGAAGCACGAGTATTGTTTCATGGTCCCTGATTAATGTAAACAGTTGAAACACCAGTGGCACTGCTGACTGCTTTCTGGGCAGCCTCCTGAGCGTGGTGGGCTTGTAGGACAGCCACAGCTTCATCGACTCCACAACTGAGAGAGAGACTGCGGAGACTCCGGCATGTGAAGATGCTCTGAATTATCAATCTCCAACAACATGCCAGAGATTTTTCCAGCAAGAGTAGGGTGCATGGCTTGAAGAAGAGGGAACAGCCAGTCACCAAACATGTGGCTTTGCTTTTGGTTTCAGCCTAAGTCAAACTTAGGTCTTGCAGGCATTTGGGGAGTGAACTAAGGAATGAAGATCTAACTATATCTCTCCCTTCATGTATCTTGCTTTCGGGTAAAGCAAAAGAAACAAAACAAGAATTTGCTTTGCTACTTTTCATGTCACCTGATATCTCTGATGCTTGTTTTTCATAATAGTTGAACATAGAATATAATTGTAGCATCTACTTTGGAATGTTCTTTCTGCTTTTTTTTAGTTGCACTAATTAGTATAGATGATTTTTTTAATTTTAAATAATATTGTGTTTCAAATATTATTTTCTATTTGTAAAAGATAAAACTCTCAAGTTTTTCTTTTTAATGGGTTAGGAATTTGACACACTATTTAAGATACTTCCTGTCATGTCCATATTCCTGCAGCAATGTGTCAGTTTGATTACCATTTTACTACTAATACCACCTTCTTGCTAAAAAAATAATCCGGAAAGCAGAAGGTGATGATTTAATTACTCAAACTCATGCTACGTATGTACTAGACATCAATTGACATTCTGGATCCTGGTTTCTGCTTTTTTTTTTTTTTAGTATGTTTGTAATGAAATAGTAAATAAACTATTTCAGACTCTGCCAGTCTTTCTGCATTTCAACTAACTACAAATTATTAAACTTTATTTTTATTTGTGTACGAGAGAGAAAATCTAGTCACTAGTTCACTCAACAAATGCTTGCCATTATCCATGTCTTGGCAGGGCATAGTTAGGTATATGGAGCAATATATGGGTCTCCTATGGACCTTTCAGAGACTCAAGCATCTGAGTAATCGTCTTCTGTCTCCCTTGGGTACACATAAGTAGCAAGCAGGATCAAATACACAGGAAGAGGGCCTGGCATGATATCCTAGTGGCAAAGTCCTCAGTTATATGCGCCAGGATTGCATATGGGCACCTGTTCATATCCCAGCTATTCTACTTCCAATCCAGCTCCCTGCCTGTGGCCTGTGAAAGCAGTAGAACATGGCCTAAGTAACCTTGTGACCCTGCACCCATGTAGGAGACCCAGAAAAAGTTCCTGGCTCCTGGCTTCTGAAAGACTTATCTTTGTTCACTGATAGAAAATCTTTCCTTCTGTAACTCCTTCTCTCTAGAATTCTGCCTTTCCAATAAAAATTGAAAGGAAGGAAGGGAAACATTTTTTCATTAAGAATGTTTATAAACATTCTATTGAAAATTTTTGGTCCTCTTTATGAGGTTTCTTAATGAATATAAGTAGAGAAAAAAATAAAGAAAATCAGGAAAAAAATCAAGAAAGTTTGAAATGTTTGAGATAGGGGAACAGAGGGAGAGAAAAATAAAGAGGAAAATCCTTCAAAATGAGCTCATTTAAATAGCGAGGTCTGTCCTTCAGCACCAAGCAGCTATTAAACTACTAAGGTGCACACTGGATGCACATCAATCTTTACTGTCACCTTCTACAAACTATGATTGAGTCACAGATGAGCATTTGCATAGAGCACTATATTCCATCAGCAGTGTGTCAGCCCTCACTGCTGACTAAGTGGATCACATTGCTCTGTGATTAACTTGAAATAAAGAGAACGGTCATTTCCATCAACATTTCTCAGAGCTTTGTAGTCCAGGCTAAACAGTTTGTGCCACAGTTATTCTTGGAATTTATTTCAAAAATTCCAACTTATCAGCAAAATTAGTTTCCCAAATTTTCAGAGTTGTCTCTCTTCAGATGCTTTCTCATAAATTCTTCAGATTTTTTTCAAGCACATTTGCAGAACTCTGCATCTGGATGTGTAAAATTATGTTACTGAAACATAGTATTGAATTAATTGCAAATACTCATTAAAATGGTTCCTAACACATTTGTACGGTTTTTTTTGGAAGTCATAATGACAATCTGATATCATCAATGTCAATTTGCACTTTTGCTATAATTACAGAGAGTTCTTTTTATTTTGGTCTTTCAATAAACTTCAGATTACATGGTTTGAATACATACTTCAGAAGTGGAAGTATGGCTTCAGTTGGAGATTTTTCAAAAATCAACAACAAAAGATAAGATACACAAATGTTTACTCATAAAAGCTCTACATTATTCTCCAGGTCACAAGTAATCTTTTCACCAAGTTCATGATGCTTTTATGTTCCATGATTTCACTAAATAAAGCATTTATTTTGAAAGTTTTTCTTCCAAGCTATTGTGCTTAATTCATTTAGCCCTTTACTTCCCCTTATATCATAATGAGAATTCCATTATTCCTTTCAGGACTATTATCTGACATTTCTATTTATCTTTTAACAATCAAAAAGTCATTAAAATCAATGGGACCCTGTTTTGACTTCTATTCAATTTTCAAAAACTCTGTAACTGACATCAGTTAGTGAATGAATATATCTACTGTACGGTGACAAAACAAGGCAGACTCTTCCAATCTCTGACAACAATAGGACAAAGAACAACAGAAACCAGTGAAAACAGAAAGTATCTGCTCCATTTGAAGATTTCCATTGTATTCAAAGCTTTCTGGTTGTTGCACATGGAGAATGTAGAATGTAGGCTCAGGACATCTTCTTACTAAAGATTCCATATTTGACTAAACAAATTTTAGAAATATACCATTAATTTCATTTGAAAGGTAGAGGGGAACAGAGAGAGAGAGAGAGAGAGAGAGAGAGAGAGAGAGAGAGAGAGAGAAGGAGAGGAGAGATTGTCAATCTGCTGGTTCACTCTAAATGACCACAATGGGCAGATTTGAAGCAAAGAGCCAGCAGCTTATTTCAGGTTTTCCCACATAGGTACAGGAGCCATGGCAACCTGAGCTATTTTCCACTGTTTTCCCAAGGCATAAAGAGGAAGCTGGATTGGAAGTAGGGAAGCCAAAAAATGTACTGGTTCCCACACTGCATGCTAGCACCATAAAGTCTTAGTCTACTGTGCCAGGGCATCAACCCAAAAGTTTCTAGATAAGGTACATGCCTGGTGTCTCTTCCTTTGTTTGCCTTCCTTTCATCATTTTTATTTCTTATTTTATTTTTCTCAAACTTAATAATTAAACTTTTTAAATATCATAAACACTAGTACTAATGTTTGTTTGGCCCATGATATTAAATTTTTGAATAGTTTTCTGTCTGTCTATCCAGTTCTACTTTGCTTCTTTAACAGTTAATAACAGCATTTTAAAAAAGAAGCATATTGTAACTCACCACTTAGTTAAAGAAACAGTGTTATGATTTAATGGAATCATCGCAGTGTCTTGGGCCTGGGTTTTGGATTTTACCGCTGAATTAATTATGTTACACCTACAAACAGTAGTTTTTGACCATAGTGTAAAATGAGGCTAATAATAAATAGCTTGCAAATTGTGATATTTGAAAGCATAAAGAAGAGAGGTCATGATTGGGTGATTTGGATCATGTCCTCCCTCTGCTTCCGATTCAAATTCTTGCTGGTGCATCACGGAATGAATGGATGCCACGTTAAGTCCTTCGGGTTTCTGTGGCACATGTGGGAGACCTGGTGAAGTTCCTAGATCCTACTTCAGCCTGGCCAAGCTATGGCTGTTGACAGTTTTTTACAGAAGGCACACGAAGGTCTACATGGAGAAGACAACAACAGCTAAAACAGATAGATGGTATAGCAAAGCATTTCTAAGTAATGGGAGATATTGGAAGGAAAATATTGATCTAAGTAAAGTTTATTCTTCTATTTAAGGCAGAGTAAAATAGGTAAACATTCCTATGTAGGATAAACATTTTATACAGAAAACTGAAGTATTATGATTGCCTATGAACTAAAGAAAAAAAATTCCACAGGTCATTTATATCTCCTTCCTGATACACTTTGTTTCAGATGGTATGAAGTCTCTCACATGTTTCAAAATCATAATTAAAGGATTATGAATAGCAGAACCTGAAAGAAAAGGAACAATCCAACTGCTTTATTTCATAAGATTGACTGAATTATAAAAAAAAAAATCTGAGTAGAGAATTATTCAAGAAAGTAGACAAGGACCCTTAGGGCAACATCACCAAGTTGATGGCAGGTTGGCTCAGCATCCCTTAGCTCTTTTCAGATTCCGTTTCTAGCTGAATTGAATGTGTTTTCCCTATCACTGCTTTTTTCTGTCTTGTCAGTGTCCTCAATATTTTCAATTCCTTAAACTCCCTAACTTATGTACCACCAACACCTTTGGGGACATTCTTGAACAGATCAACATCTGATTACTACACGTTACTTTTTATGAGAAAAAGTTTATTGTGTACAACAAAATGAACTGAGAAGTAAATGTCTTGAGGGAACATAATACAGGGTGATTGGAAGTACTGACTTTTGTACACATCCACGGTATGAGCTTAACTTCAGATGAAAAGAAACCTCAGTGAATGAGGAACACACTATAAATTGATGACACATTATTTAAAATCAAACTAATACATTGTGTTTTAAACATTGCAAAAATGCTGATAACATATTGAAAACATGTTATGCTACTAAAAGTTGTTTTAAGCTCATAATTGCTAGTAAAATGTTATTAGTGGTGTCATTTTTATTTCCTTTTAAACATTTCCACTCAATTTATTTGAGAAATGAAAAGCTTAGATTTCATCAATTGTTCTTAAAGGAAAATTTGGTATTCAAAAGTACTCAAATAATAAAATCCATGCCAGACAGACACAATAGATGGACCACTTATTTAGCTTAGGACCTATCTAGAACATTCTGCCAATATGATTTTTGCACATACTTTATTCAAAAAATAGCTTCTGAAGATAAAAAAGTGCGTTTTTTTGTTTCCTTGCACTTTGTCATCATGTATAATCATCTGTGGCTTCAGCACTTGTGGCAAAATTGACATAAATGTATGTACTTTTTAACTTTAAAACATGCGACTTGCATGTAAGCCAAGCACAGATCCATGATCTTTGTGTAATCATTAGAATTGTATTTCAGTCTATTGACATATAAGTTAATGCCTCAAAATAAAATACAACTAATGATAGAGAAAATTATGTTGCTAATCATTCACATAGAACTCTTAAAACAATTGAAATGAACCAATGAGTCAAAATAGAAAGCAAAGAATAACACTGAGATGGAACTGTTAGGAATAGCAATTACATTTGTATTTGAACTAAATTTCATGTCAACATGTAGATACTTTTACATGTAGTCTGTAATGAAGTAGAGAGTAAAAAAATCTACAGCAACTTCTCTGAAGAAAATTTTAGGTATAGGAGATGAGACAAAAATAAAACTATTGATGAGTGTAAGTTGCATTGATACAACTATATATGAAATATGCTATGGAAGAAGAGAGGAAGAACTGTCTCTCTTCCTGTAAGACAGGAAACGGAATATATCCAGTGACGTGAAGATGCACAGGGACAAAACAAATGGACCGAGAGTACTAATGAGGATGAAGCTTGTGTAAAATCACAGAAATGTGAAGTAGGAAGCAGATGGCTTACAGGTAGTTTAATAAAATATACAGGCACACATAATAGAATCCAGATGACAATTGCTTTCCACAACATGCTTAGATGTTTGCAATTTAGCCTTTTAATGTACCGTGTGCTCTCCTCCCTAACAAAAGTTGTCTAAACAACACATCCATGAGATCATAAGAATTATGACTGGGATGAAAAATATTAACTGGGCTGAAAATATGAGTGGGATGAAAGCATGTTAAATGCAATATAGAATCTTTCAATATAATTAAACATGGTGCCAATACAAACTAAGTATTGTTATCTATGCATTCTAACTGTCTCTCTCTCTCTCTCTTTCTCATATAGACACACACACACACACACACAAAATTCATTCCCTGTGGTATTTTTGTGTCACTGTTAATTGTGTTGTTTTTATACATAATGCTGATGTGACCAATGACAACTTTAAGGAGAAAAGAAATCAGCATGTTAGTAAAGAAATTGTACGGCAAATTTGGGGAAACAGAGTGAAGAACAGAAGAAAGTAAGGAGACTTATACAAATAATCACCTAAAAATAAAAAAGAAATGCAAGCTCCTAAAAGACCTTTGCCCACATATTCTTCACTGCTGAGACAACACTAAGCCATTGCAAAGATGATCACTCTGAATCTGCTGTGGGGAGGCAGAGGGACTGTTCCCGCAGTGATTTAAATAACAAATGGTTATGACCCATTTGGGATGCATGCACTGTACAACAAAGTGTAAGTTTCAGTCCAAGATACTTGTATTTCTATCCAGTTTCCTGTTAATGCATACTGGGAGGCAGCAGATGATGACCCAAGTGCATGGCATCCCTACCACTCACATAGGGGTCTTAGAATCCCCGGCTAGTTTTGCCCTGACTGTAATTACGTATCAGGAGTAAGTCAACAGATGGAAGGCATTTCTGCCTGTCACTCCGCTTTTCAAGCAGAAGAAAATAAATAAGCATTCTAAAAATTATCGAATTTGTGATTTTACAATTTGAAGTATAAATGAAGAATGCAGTCTGTCTTCCATGAAAAATACTTAAAATACTAAGCAATTAGTAGTAACCTCTATTAGATTATTTTCACCATTTGTAGCAATATTAGAGAAAAAGAGAAAGGCCAATCCTCATTTCAGTTGCTGTTCCAAGGACACTCCAAGGGGTCTCCAGACGGAGTTCAGCATTCGGGGCATGAAAACTGATCTCCAGACAGAGAAGAGCTATTACATGATCCCAGAAGTAATGAGTAGGAGGGCTTGGGGGGTGGTTATAGCACAGATATTCTTGATTCAGAATAATTTTGATTCTTCTGAAATCAGAGTGATGCATGTAGATAACATGAATTCTAATTGAATTTCAGAGTTCTAAGAATAATGTAAGTGCCTCTCTTCCTACTTTTCTCATACTTTACTTCAAGAGAATAATAGCAATTCATTTTTTAAATAACACAATGTACACATTTGTTTATGTTGCATGCTCTTATCTGTGTCTATTGCTAAATACTTTAGATAGTGATTGTATACACACACAATGGCATATACTGTGTATAGTATTGTGGCTTTTAATAAATAGTAGAAAACTGAGTTTTCATAATAATAGCTATATTGCAGTATGATTTATGGATCAACTCAAGCTATCTTCTTCTATTCATGATTTTCCACTTTTTATTTATTACCACTGCTTTCACTCTGTTAGCAATATAATATTGCTGAAACAAAAGGTGTTTCATGTTCATGTTACATTATGCCACATTTACTACATTTAAAGTGTTGAGATACCATGTTTCTAGAATTATCTTCAAAATATTTCAGCAAAAGCAACAACAACCGAAGATATTGATTAAGCAGGTATACAAAGGGAAGTAAGAGCAATAGGATTGGGCAGAACATAAAAAAAAAAAAAATCCAGGCCAAATTCATCCTAGGGTAGCTCCACAGGGAACTCTGGGTCTTAAATGACCAACAAGTGTTGTGGAACAGAAAGGTCAGGATTTCAGAGGTCTATATTAATGACCAAGTCACTCTGGGTACTCCCAGAAGAGAGTGTGCAATGGATGAGATGCTGTCTCATGACTGAGGCTGCTCACAGACAGGCTGACAGTTGGCTTTCTGTTGACAGTACTCAATAAAAGCTAGGAACGGAAGGCCAAAGGGAGACTTGAAAGAGATGCCATGCTCAATTCATTACCCTCTACAATTTTTTTCTTCACCTCATTGAAGACAATGATTTAATAACCCACTAATCGTATCTTCCCCAAAGCATATTATGGCATCTCTTTCCATCTTATTTGTTCTTTTTTGTCATTTTGGTCTATACAAGGATGTTTGTTTTAAAATGTATTTTCCTTATTCTTTGGGTGGGAAACCTATATTAGACAAATCTAATAAAATCTAGCCATTAAGACATAACACAAAAGACTTTGAAGGACAAAATAAACATTTAGCACTACTAAATTCTCTTAAATGAATGCAAAACATTCCTAAAAAAATTGGAGAAGCAGAAATTATTTACATTCACTTTACTAATACTAAAGATGTCTGAGAAAAGCATGAGGTATTTATAAAAATAATTTAACTATTTCCTGGCAACCGAATGAAATGTATTCAGCATATACTCTGGTGGATAGCACTATGAAACCAAAATATCCCGGTTACTATCTTGTTTTGAATATGTAAGTGAAAGAATTAAACTAAACAAGAGAATTAGTTAATCCTCTAGAGTATTCAGTAGGGTTGTAGGCCACAGTGCTGGTTGGTACAATACAACAGATTATATACAGTAAAGGATGCAAGGTCTAATAGTTTCATTGAGAAGTGCATTTCCATCACTGCTTGTCTCACTGCAGAGCATGCCATCTGCCATTGCGTGGTCACAGAAAATCTGGAAAGGCTTTAACATCAAAGCAAAGAAGAGATGATGCTTATAAATCACACTACCTTTTGATCTCTTAAAATATTTCTTCAAGCCTTTTTCTTACTCTACATGAACTCTTAAAACAATATAAATATCATAGTTATCTTTAAGCGTGTCATATAAATTGCTAATTCATGAAATCAGTGAATCTTAATTCCTCATACACTCAGCAATTTAAGAAATTCATTAAAGACTGTATAAAATGCCTCATCACTTAAACCATGTGTTGCATAACCAAAAGGGAAAAATACTTGCACTTAAATGCAACTACTGAGAAAAAAAAAGTTAGAGGTTATTTTCTCTGTGTATTATCTGAGTGTATTTTAGTGCATCTTACATGCAAAATGCCATCCAAGGGAATAAATATCTGCAGCAATATCCATATATTATGTATTCAAAACTAAAGCCCCAATAAAAAAGGAATATTTTTCTGCATTGTGGCTTAAACTTCTCTTAGCTAGATATTTACACCAGGTTTCAGAGATAGACTCATTGAATTTTACCAGTGAAAGATAAACAAGGTCCATATCTCTATTTGGTTTGCAATGCAATTTTGTTCATGCTGTTTGGGTTTTTCACTTTTTTGGTTTTTATTTTTTTTAGAATACAAAGTTTCTGGGTCTTAAAAACTGCTTTTAGGAATCAGTTCATAAACACGGGGATTTGCATAAAAGAACATTGCTGAGTCTAGTGATGTTAAATGGATTTAGTTTTTTCATTTCATCTTAGAACCAATGGGGTGAGACTGACTTGTTCTCTTCTTTAAGGATAAGCTGTGTGATGCACTGCTCTGAGCATACACAGGAAGATGTCTTGGAAATAGTCCCATTTGTTACTAATCAATGGTAACAACACTGCTGTCAGCATGTTTAAGCCCCTGCCTGTGCCATCCCATACGAGTGCCAGGTTGGGTCACTACTGATTTGTTTTCCATCCAGCTCCCTGGTAATGTTCCTGGGCAGGCAGCAGTCTATTGAGCAGATCCGCTAGCCTTTCTACCCCAGTGGGAGACTGGGGAGAAGCTCTTGGCAATTTTGGACTAGCTCGTCTCTAGGCAATGTAGACATATATGGAGTGCTCCAGTACACGGAATTCCTTTTTATCTGTCTCTTTCTCTTTCTAGTTCTGACTTTCAAATTAATAAATATTTTAAAGATAATGCTTAAGTAGAAAATAATTCATTCTAAATGGTAAATGTCCTGTAACCTACACAATAAATGCATTCCACTCAAAGTTCATATTCTACTATGTCATGAAGTATAAATAAATACATAAATGAAATGGATGCTATGGTTACTTTGATATTTTTATTATTGTTTTATAGATAAGACATTTGCCCCTTTTCCACAACACCTGCTGCTTTACTTCATGTATGCTCGAAGGTATTTATCAGTCATGCACTTGCCTTGAACATCTCTTAGATTCCTTTCTAACTTAGCCTCTTCAAACTGGACAGAGTTAAGACGTGATGTGAAAGCTGCCTGCCATCTTCTCTATATGAGAGTGATTAAAATACATATTTTTATTTAAAGTTCACGGGATAAAGAATAATGAAATAACATTCATAACCATTTTGATTCTCCCCTATTGCTTCTGTTATTTCCTAAGGCAGTGCTCAGCTCAGATATTCATGTCTCACCATATATCCTCCCTCATAGGCTTTTATTTATCAATTGCTTGTTCTCGCTTAATTCTTCATGGCAAATGTGGGATTACTCAAACAAAAGGCATTTCAGGCCGATTTAACACAAAAAGTGGATGAAGACTTGTCACATCAGCCCCATTTAAAAATATTCTGATGTTGCAATTTGAATTCAACAAAAAATTTGGAGATTGAATGTAAGAAACATGTAAGGAGACTACTCCTGAGAATCCACTGCAGGCACGTGAGCAGACAAGGTTCATCCGGGGAGCCCATCTGTGTGGTTGCTACGGTGGTTTGTACTGTGGTTGTACTGTGGTTGCAGGTACCCAAGCGGAGGAAAGGGCCTGCCACCTCACAATGGCAGGTGATGCAGGCTGTCCCATGAAGAATTTAGCTTCGAAGAAACAGGCCTTCTATGGAATGTAGCTCCAAAAGAGCTTTTCTGATACTCTCTGTTGCTTGTGTACTTTGGCCAATTGCGAAAAAATCCTGAAAACCCCAGGTCAGGTTATAATAACCCCTGTTTTCAGTTGTCTTCCTAAGTGGCCAAGCAATGAATGTAAAGACAACATGTGCATCCTGAGGACCAAAGCACGAGGGACTAACTGCCCGTGACCAGTCCTTCCACTGGGGACAGTAGGCTTGGAAAGATTTTGAAAAGCTGAAACTTTTTTTTTTTCCAAGAGGATTAAGTCATCCCATATAAATAAAAACAAATTTAATCGACCTATGACAAAAATCTTTTCATCTGACCTGACACTATGATTTGAATCAAAGATACATTTTTTCCAAAACATGTTTATTTCTTTATTCAGACAATAATTAGTTCTTGAATCTCTATTATGTGTAATATGTGGTTCTAGAAACCACTGACACACAGGTGTGGTAACTCCTGTCTAACAGAATGTGCTTTACTTAAACATACAAAACCTAATGTTACCATAAATAAAAAAAAAAAGTGTAGTATTTGCCTTGCATCATTGATGTAAAGAGTTGCATGGAAGCACTGAAGCTTTCCTTCTGCTTGACATTAAGTAAATTTTGAATACTCCAGGTCATGATTTGAAGACAACTTCTATGGTCTCAGGGGAATTCCGTGCCATAAGCAAAACATTTGTCTAAACTCTGAGCATTCAAAGTGAGATTTCCAAAGGCCACTTGGAATATGGTGGATCAAGGGTGTGAAATGAAAACTATAGTAACTTAATATAGAAGATTCTGGATAAGACTTTTCTAATTCTCTGCCTTAGCAAATTTGCATTTCAGAGTTTACAATGCAAGAAAATGAGCTACAAGTACATTATTCTGACACTATTTTAAGTAATTAAAACTCTGGTTATAGCATGATATAAAATAGTTTACTAGACTGAAATGTCTTTGTTTTTGCAATTTTATTCTTTATTATGAAGTACCATGTAAAATTTTGCCTTCAATGTGGTTAGACACATATTCCTTGTGTGTAAAAACTACCAGAGGTTTAAAAGACTGATGGTGGGGCCCGGCACGATGGCCTAGTGGCTAAAGTCCTCGCCTTGAAAGCACTGGGATTCCATATGGGCGCCGGTTCTAATCCTGGCAGCTCCACTTCCCATCCAGCTTGTGGCCTGGGAAAGCAGTCAAGGATGACACAAAGCCTTGGGACCCTGCAACCGTGTGGGAGACCCGGAGGAAGTTCCTGGCTCCTGGCTTCAGATTGGCACATCACCGGCTGTTTAGATCACTTGGGAGTGAATCACCAGACGGAAGATCTTCCTCTCTGTTCTCTCCTCCTCTCGGTATATCTGACTTTGCAATAAAAATAAACAAATCTTTAAAAGTATAAACAAAAGACTGATGGTGTTTTCTCTCAGAGAAAACTAGTAGGTTGGAAAAAACAAGTAGGGTCCTATCCTAGTACAGAAAAAGCAGGTGACATATTCCCCCACTCTGCTCCCACTGCAGAGAGAGGATGGCACAGCTGGAGTACAGGTTAGAGTCAGAGAAACCTCTCTTTTATAGACAGAGGTTGGGTTTGGTTCAGATCCTATGTGTGTGTGTTTCTTTTTTGCTACTGTTTTTTGGAAGAATATGTGTAGGAGTGCTTGTCAGTAAGCTTGTCTCTAATTGTTAAAAATACATTGTTAAAATGGCCGTTTTCTCTCTCTTTACCTTGTGATTGATAAGTTTAGAAAATGTCTACTTAGTTTTCAACAGATTCTGCACAGTTCATAGACACGTTTCTAAGAATACAATATTGTTTTTCTCCTTTCCTTCCACCGTGACTTCCTTCTCTTTCCCCTTCTTTCTGTTCTTTTAGTTTTTGAGAGAATGCATCTCAAATTTACATTACAGAAATGAAGGCTTAATACCAAAAACTTAGAAGTATAACAAGTAAAAAGCAAAATGATTCTAGTTTGCTCAGAATGCAGACATAGCTAACAGTTAAAAATAATAATGTGATGAACAATTGCCATTTCACTTATATGCAGTCAATTTGTGAATAATCACAGATTGTTAACAGTATAGTACTAATTGATTTGACAAGGACATAACACAAAAATTAATTTATAGAACAGAAACTAATGAGATGTATTCATTTGAATCATTAAAATAGATTGATATTTTAGTCAAGAGCCAAATAATTCTGAATACGTGACGCTAAAGTGCAAAGGAAACAGGAATAAAAACATTTTTCTGTAATCCAAGGACTCTCTTCCAATCACAACATTTGAAGAATAAACTGGCATTATTCTTTTGTTCAAATAAATATTCTTGGGCAAACACTTTGATCATGTGTAACAAAGCAATAATACCAGATATTCATGGAGGTGGTGGTGTTCAATAGAAGTTGGTCTTTATTTAAGTACCTCAGGTAAGTAAGCAAATTACACAGTGTTCTATTGTTCTGAGAACCATGGTTGGAATTTGGAAAAGGTGAACCTACCAAAGGGCTCACAAGGAAGACAAGACAAATATGTGTTCCCTTACCCCCAATCCTCATGACTCTGCAACGGTTTCACTCATTTCAGCTAAGTTGGAGGAGTAATATTGCAGGATAGAAAATAATTGGTATTATTTCTGTGACATAGATGAGACACATGGGTTAGCACCGTGAAGCACATATGCCAAAAAGGTTGATGGAAACCAAGAAATAAACAATAGAGCTAGTTAGAATATTTTGCCATCTATTTTATTATCATTCAATTGCTTTTTGTATTCTGAAGGAATGGTAGTGACAGCCTTGGAGACAGACCGACTGGACTTTGAATCTATTGGTTTATTCCGCGAATGGTTACAACTGTAAGGAAGACCTGGAAGGAGGAGCCAGTATGTAAGAGGTTTTAATGTGCTTACCCACAGTGTGGACAGGTGGGAGCCTAGCATGGTTCAGCATTCCTGCTTCCAACCGTGTGTACGAACAGCAAGCAGATTCTGTCTCAGGAGGGGAAATGGGACTCTGGTGCTCTCACAGCATATTCAGTGCTCCCAGCAGTGGGCAAGCCCGCACAGATCTCTGCTTTATTTTGTTTTGACAGATGACGTTCTTAATTACATAGGACCAAGCTATAAATGAAAGACAAAACGAATAAACTGCATACATAGCTTTACCAGTCTGATTTCATCTCTGTTTTTTTTTTTTACCAGATATTTGATATTACCTGGATTCCTTCATCTCCCCAAATGTTAATGTTCTTCTTTATACAATAGACATTTAGAAACATTCTAAATAATGTTAGAGATAAATTAGCCCAGTGTGTGCTTAGAAAATTCTTAGTTATTGCTTTGCTGCTATTATTAAGCTTATAGAATTTATTATACTACCATTGTTATTAGTTTTAAAAATCTATTTTCAAGATCCGATTAACTAGTTAATTAATTATGACGTAGATGGAGAGATGTGAATAAGCCGTGGTTCCCTAAGCGGCTACAGGAGCCTTCTGGGCCAGTCTAAAGTTAGCAACCAGGAACTTCATCCTTGTGTTCCACATGGGCAGCAGGAACCGGGCCTTTTGTATCATCATTCAGTGCTTCCTAATTGTGTTTTCAGAGAGCTAGAATGGAAGCAGGCTCCAACGGACACTGAGACACAGTTAGTGGCTTCCTCCATTTCATCACACCAACTTGTAGATAATCTTTTTAATTAAAATAGCTACCAAGATTTCTAGCTGCATTCAGTTGTTTATTTTCCAGTCTGACAAAAATTGAGCCATTCCAACACTTCAGTGTTTTTCCTAATATTCTAACTCCCATTTGTTTTAAATAGATGAAAAAAGAATAGATAAATTGCTTGTGTGTGTAGTTCTCTTACTGTAAAAGGATAGAGAAAATTGCCAAGATGCAATGATAATGTTCTTCCTACATCGAATCTGCCCAAAAGTTATGAGTGCTTGTGGAAAAAATAGAGCAATGGGTATGCCACTTCTCATGTTTTCAGGGATTTTTATTAAACATGTGATTTTAGTAAGCATGTTCTCCATTCAGTTTGCAAACTGGATGAGTAAAATGATTTCCTGTAACGCATGGAAAACTTCAAATGCAGAAAATTATTTATTTATATTTAGGAAAATATTTGTCTTCCCAAAGCAATGAATCTGACAACCCTCAATAGTCACTCATTATTAAGAAAATTACCAAGTTCGGGAATACAGCACTGTTTCAGAACAGAAAGCTAATTACTGAATCCTGTAAAGCTTTCTTCACTAAGTTAGAATACTTAATGTCTAGAAAATAGGATAACTGCTTTTAAGTCTCCTAAAAATTCCTCCCACAAATGCTTTCTAAATTAAACTATAATCCTTGCTACCTTCCAACCATTTCTCTTCCTTGTAGAATTATAAGGCAAGAACTGCTGTACTTACACATGCTAAGATATAATTTGCCAAAACCTGTGCCCCATCCAATTTTTTCTAATAGCTCCGAGAGCCTAATATAGTTCCTATATTCAGGGAATATAAAGCCTGTCAACATTAAAATCATCTCTTTCTTTCTTTGTCTGTCTGACTCCCACCCTAGCCTAACCTCCCTCTCCATTCTTCAGCTAAAATGTATTTTGCAGTTAGGACAGTTCGCGTTATTTTATTCTTTTCAGTAACCCTGAGTCAAAAATTTACTTCTTCAAAATATTAAACTCATTTAGCTCACACTGGCTTCACATTTTAAAATAAATCTCTGAATAACATATTTAGGTTTCTTTGGATTAAAGAATATTGAAGATGCTTCTCTTCATTATATTTCTATCAACATTTTTTCGAGTGTTATTCCTCCCATTCTGCTGTTCTGTCAGTATCTGACACATGTATTTTCAGAAATGAAGTCTTTTCCTTGCATATACATTTCGAAAAGGAAATATATAATAAATAGAAAATATATTTTATTTATGTAGTAAATGGAAAATAAGACAATATTTTATATACTAAATAAAATATATTTTAACTACATTTGCTCACTAGTGATTACATGTATATAATTAATAAGGATAAATTTATTTTATATTAAATATTGATTAAGTAATTTATTTGAAAAGACTGAAAAGTGGAGATATTTTGTGCTGACTGCCAAGTTCAGCACAAAAGCTGGGGGGGAGCCAGGTGGAAGGTGGGAGTTGAGCTTCAGCTGAGTTTCCCACGCCAGTGAGAGGAGCATACATGAGCCGTCATCTGCTGCTTCCCGGGGTGAAATGACAGAGGGCAGCTTTAGATGCTGAGGGATGGGACTCCACCAGCACTTCACGATGTTACACAGGTGTCCCAGGAGGTAGCTGAATCCAGCACGCCAAAATAATCACGCAGTGTAACGACTACTTTAAAACTTCACTTTAGACAGGATTTTCATAGATTTTATCTGGTCTCAAAAATTACATCAAGTTTTCCATGCAATGTCTTATTTGATCAGTGTCTTAGAAGTTTTACTTTATCAAAACATTAGTTTCAAGACATGCTCTGCAAGATACTGTGTGTACTGTACATGGATATTTTAGAAGTTCTGTGAAATATACATACACCAAGTTTATAAGCTTAATCGAAGGTAAATGGCCTCATTACTTCGCCAGTTAAGTATCATTTGTTTAACCAACAATTTTGAATAATCACTGTGTGTGATTGTATTGTTTAGAGTAGAGCACAGTAAGTCTTAAAAATAAGATTCTTGTTCTCAGTAAGTTTCATTACTAATAGTAACAAAATTTGGAATCTTCCTATGTTTTATATGAGTCACTCAAATTCAGAGTTATTTTTTACATTTATTCTACTTTTTTGTTTTGAAAGCAAAAATAAAAAGTCTTCATTTAGTGGAAATACAGAGACTGTAACAATAACTGAATGGGAAAATGAACATTCAATCCATATACATATATTTCACAGATCATTAAAAGTATAGTATATCCTTCAAACACCAGTTCTATGTTTTAACAATATCATCCTGAAGGAAAGGAAAAAAAAAATGTAAATCCTTAATAGAATACATATGTTGAATAATAGAAATGGAATTCAAAACCAGAATTTCTTTTCTTCCTTTCTCTTTTTCCTTCCTTCCTTCCTTCCTTCCTTCCTTCCTTCCTTCCTTCCTTCCAATTTTTTTCTTTTTTACAGCTTTATTTGTTATTTTGGAAAAGGCAGATTTATAGAGGAAGGAGAAACATAAAGATCTTCCATGCACTGGTTCATTTTCCCAATGGCCACAATGGCTTGAGCTAAGCTGATCTGATGCCAGGAGTCATGAGCTTCTTCCGGGTCTCCCGCATGGGTGCAAGGTCCCAAGGTTTTGAGTCATTCTCCACTGCTTTCCCAAGCTATAGGTTAGGGAACTGGATTGGAAGGAGTGTAGCCAGACATGGACCGGCACCCATATTGTCCAGATTTAGCCATTAAACAAGTATGCTGGGCCACACTTCTTTCTCTTACTCCTTTATTTTAATATTTATTTCTTTTTATTTGAAACACAGGTTTTACAGATTGAGGAGAGAACGGGAGAGGACTTCCATCCATTGGTTCTTTCCCCAGATAGCTGAAATAGCCAAAGCTGAGGTCATCTGAAACCCAGGAGCCAAAGATTCTGATTTTCCACATGGGTGCAGTGGTGCAAAACCTTGAGCCATCCGGTTGCTGCTTTCCCAGACCAGAAAAAGAGAGTTGGATCAGAAGTGGAGCCTCTGAAACATGAACTGTGCCAGTTCATATCCACTGAGCCATCATGCTGAACCCAACTAGGGATTCTATTCTCAACTCTGTGTCATTAACTTCTAAGAACATAGCTTCTTATAGATCATGTTTTTAAAACTACTGCAATAATTTATTTGAAATTAGAGGTCTGTAGTATTTTGTATACTTGTCCATTGTTTCTTCCTAATAAATTTCCTCCTGTACTATATGATCCTAGAAATTGGCCAATAAAAAATTGGAACACTTATGTCTTCCTTGCTGGATAAAGAAATAACTATTTGATGCTCAGAGAAGTGTGGTCTCCTATAGCCTACAGCTAGTTACGTCAAGATTATAGCTCCTTTTTTATTTTTGCTTGCTCTTTACCATCTGTGTATCTTCAGATTTACATGACTACACAATTATCACCAACTATTTGGGATTAAAATTAAAACGTATTAAAGAGCAATCACTTCATCTATCTCCACACCCTGTTTCGTGTATATGGCTGCTTTGCTTTTCTGTGACTTCATTTTCTCTTTGTTTCTCTCCACAAACAAAAAAGAATCAATTCAACATAGACTTCCAAACTGTTGTGCTTAGTTCAAATGTAAATTTTGTGAAGAACTACTCATAATCACTATTTTTATACCTTTAGAACTATTTTCATTGTAAACAAAGTCCTAGTCACTTCACAATTTTAGATATTCTTCTGTTGAATCAGATCTACTCATTCATTTTACCTTTCATTAAACATAAATGAAAATTAAGTAGCTGCTTTTCCTTACCCTTTATATAAAGTAAATCACTAGGAAGTATTGAGTCTCTCTTTCTGAATTGATCTTATCTGTATTTTCAACATCACAATTCTATTTGAAGCCAATGGCCACTTTCTCTTAAATTTTTCTTATTCCATCTTCTCACCCATTCTCACTTTAGCCAGAGGGTTATGTGTGGGAATGTAACTGAACACCCCTCCTACTATCCCTGTCAGAAGAACATGAAAAATATATAGCTTTATTGTAAAAATAATTCAGAATTGCAAAGAAAGACACCATGCTCCATATGTTCCTATTTCTAGTGCCAGACACTTTTAATCCACATCAATTTCCTCCTTAAATGCTCTTATTTGTTGGCGTTTTCAGGAAGGGAGAGTGGGACATTGTTCTCTTCAGAAGAGCATCTCATGAGGCAGTAATACTTTCTTCCTCCCTTGCTGTAGAAGGTGGGTGAGAAGCAAATGATTTCACCACCTCTTCACTTTCTTTCACTACTAAATTCAGAAAATTCCACTGAATTTTTATGAGAGTTCACACTGCTGACGGGTCTGTTTCAATATGGGCATGCAAAATGTAGAAGATATATTCTGATGGAGAGTGCGGCATAATTCCTAGCATTGGGTGTACCAAGTTGTATTTATTTCTCAGAGGTGAAGAGGGATTGAACCAAGACAGAGCACCTGCACCAACCATCTGAAAAAGAAGAAAATTTCTAGGAATATGGTACAGAGATTTTTTTTTTCCTGAGGCAAATTGCACATTCTTAGAAATGTACCACTTTGCATACTCTTCGTACAAAGAGCATTTTCCTTGAGATACATTATTTCCTATGAGAGAACTGTATGGAGAGCAATGTTGTGGGACAGTTGGAGAATCAACAAACACATCTGAGAGTGGCAGCATTTGCATACCAACTCTGTTGCAGAGGCCAACGGTAAAGTAGGGTTACCTGAAAAAGCAAAAAAAAAGTCTGAAATTGAAGACAGAGATGTACTGAAAGCTAGCAGCCAGGGTAATTTTTTCATATCTAAGCAGATTTGATTTTGCCACTTGCTTCTTATTCCTCTCTGATACCTTGATTTTTGTGAAGACAGTGCCTCTGCGCATGAAAAGGACGGATACTAGAAACCAAGAAAGTGGATTACCACATGCCAAATTTCTGGCTTACTGATGCCTTACTGAAATCAGTGATATCATGTCCTTCGGAATATTTAGTGTGACAGATGGAAGAGGTAATATTTAAAATTATCTGAATATTTACCTAAATGAGTATCTTTAACTTGAAATTATCTAAAAACAAAATTTTTGGAAAGTATAAGGATCCCCTTATTTGCCATAATTATGTTCACTTGTACTTGCTAAGCTATCAATTTGGTGTCAAATATTAATTTTAGTTACTGGTTTGAGTAACGTGGCATTTTATGATGCATCATTAAATTGATACTGTAAGTTACATAAGCCAGCTTTAAAAAAAACACTATAAATTCATATCCTTGTCATCAATTGCTTCTATTAGAGCCATGACAAAATAAAAGTGCTTCTTATCTTTCTCATTAGTTCCTCCCATATCTTTCAGTTTCTCTGTGCATTCTAACCACACTGATTTCCAACAGGGCATAGAACAAGCCTTGTTTTTGCCTCAGGCCCTCGATATTCCATCCTTTTTGTTTGATATACTACTTTTCACAAGCTCACTCCTATCTAATTTATGGTTTATTTCTTCTTCTCATTAACATAGAGATGGTTTTCCTGGAACTCCAGGCTTGTTCAGTTCTTCTTTTACATCATTCTATATTGTCAAGTACATTCCTTTTTTTGTTATTTGTGTAACTAAATGACTCTTTCAGTGCCTTTGTTCTCATCTAAACTGAGACAGAAAGGAAAAATGTTATCAGTATTTACTATAAAATCCCTGCTGTCTACCACAGTGTTTGGCAGACAGTAAGTGCCTAATCAGTTTTCTATTTTAACTTCATTAACTGTGGGTACTTGAACAGCACTATTTACCTTGGACCGTGAGTTCACAAGCAGCTAAGAAAATGAAAGCAAAGCAAAACACATCCATTAGATTCAATATCACAAGAAACCATGCTGCCCGAATTTTGAGGTGTTTCAAGCAAAACGTTATTAATTTTCTCAATATGAATGCATAGTCTGTTGTTGCTGTAAGAATTATGTAATAACAAAATATTCATGCTAATTTTTGCATGAAAATGAAAACACAAGGACAGGCTTGGAAGCCCAGTGGCTAAGGTACTCGCCTTACAGGTGCCAGGATCCCATATGGGAGCTGGTTGCAATTATGGCAGCCCCGCTTCCCATGCAGCTCCGTGCTTGTGGCCTGGGAAAGCAGTGGAGGACAGTCCAAGGCCTTGGGACCAAGTACCTATGTGGGTCCGGATGAAACTCTTGTCTTCTGTCCTGGGATCAGCTCAGCTCTCATAATTGCTGCCACTTGGGGAGTGATTCATTCAATGGAGGATCTTCCTCTCTGTATCTCCCCTTCTCTGCATTTCTCACTTTCCAATAACAAAAAAACAAATCTTTAAAAAAGAAATGCAAACACATTCAAATAAATAACTCCAAATTCCTTACATCTTTGTACACAAGAGACAATTGATTTCAATATTTTTCACCTTTAGAATTTCTTTATTTTCAAGACTCCTGTTACTTATCAAAAATTGTGTGTACAGGTTGTATTTCTATCAGTTCATCTTAACTGCATTTGTCATCCATGAATTTATCCGAGAGTCAATACTCCTCATAGCCATAGATTTCTGTCTCTTGCATGTGAAAATAAAAGAACTAGTCTCCATCGCTTAAGTCAGAAATATATTCCTCCAAAGACAGAAAAAGGTGATGCTATGATTTGGGAAGCGACATTAGAATGTCTTTCTGTTCCCCTTGTCACCGAATAGAGACATTCTAAAAAACACATTTTTGTGAGCGTTAGATATGACCAGAAAACTAGAGTGGCGCATTGGAGTAACTGTATAAGCAAACTAGGATGTATTTAAATTTTAGTTATACTTCTCTTTAATTATCTACCAAACTGGAACTGTTAAACTACAGACTACACAAAATTATATAGAAATGATTGGATAATAAGTGTATATTAACTATTTATTATACCATGGCTTAATATGCATAAAGTATTCATTGACAGTAAGTATAAAAAACTATTATTTTAATGACATATTTCATTGGAAATTTAATTGGTTTAATGTACATGCATTTCTTCTCTGACATGTGCTGTTCAATCTCTAAGACATTACATTGGAAATTATGGTAAAATCCAAATATCAACTACCAGCAAATTTTATTAATTATAACAAACACACTCTTTATTAAGTATTTTGCTGGGTGATTTTCAGTTTTTCTCAGCAAGATTCCAGGAAATGATAATTAGCCTAAATTTCTACTTAGTATTTGGTCAAAGCTGTGCCACCCCAATGTTGCTTTATTTGTTAATAAAAGTATTGATGCTGCTGTTACTGATTCTGATGATAAAAGAATATATGCAGCTAGTTCAAGATGCGTTTCACTAAAATTATTGAGTTTTTAAATTATTGAAGAAGTTATTTGTCTATGTTCTTTCTCTTTTTGAACACATTAACCTTTATTTTGTTTCTAGTAATTATTCTATTTTAACTAATATTAGATATAGAAATATTATCATCTGGGAGATGGGGCCAAGTTGTTCTTTATGGGATTCTGTTTCTTCTTTTTAAAAAATTGTTATTGGAAACTCAAATATACAGAGAGCAAGATCCGTCTGCTGATTCATTCCCCAAGCGGCCACAACAGCCGGAGCTGCATTGATTCAAAGCCAGGAGCCCAGAGCCTCTTCCAGGTCTCCCACACAGGTGCAGTGTCCCAAGGCTTTGGGCCGTCCTCAGCTGTTTTCCCAGGCCACAAACAGGGAGCTGGCTGGGAAGCAGGGCTGCTGGGATTAAAACTGGCTCCCATATGGGATCCTAGTACATTCAAGGCAAGGATTTTAGCCACTAGGCTACCATACCGGAGCCAACTATATATGTATTTTGACACAGTTTATCAACTGTGGAACCAGTCTAGTTTTGTCACAAGAAAATGCTTAAATAATCTTAATGAGAAGAAGAGCAGATGGGGAGAATCCCTCTTACAATCAACTGAAAACTTCCTACAGTCCAGACAACATATAGTGAATTGTATCTTTAAAAGTTTGAGTAATTGGCTTGTTTAATAAACATAGAGGGAAGAAATCACTAAGAAGCTTGAAGCTATTATTAGTTAACTACCTAAATAGAGATTAAATGTTCCTTTATTTTGTACTCAAGCAAATGGATTAATAAAGGTGGCTTTTCTATGAAAAGATTTCTCAAAGAGAAGATTAATCTGAAGCATTAGCATGCATGTGACAAATTTTTATTTCAGATGAGTTTAAACATAGTTTCTCTTTTATGCAAAGGAAAATAAATTGAACTAAAATTCAAATTTTATATTAAGGATGATCCAAATAATTCTAATTTCTTCCTCAGTAAATTTTATTCAACCTACTGAAACTAATTTTGAAAAGCTTTCCTGTTTTCTGCATTCATATACAATATGACGTGGACTTGAAACCATCGTCTCCAGCCAGGACACATTTAGGTACCTGTTGGGCTGGTGAAATAAAGCTGATATTTAACAATACCTGAAAACTTTAATTTTAACATTTGAACATGGAAGGATATTAGAATAAGCTTGAGTTAGTAAAATGGCTTTGCTTGACTAACATCATTTTCACTTCATTATATTATGAATGTCAATGGCAAGAAAAACACTCTATTCCACATTTTGGAGGTAAAGTAGATAAATGGTATGTGTAGAGAATGGAGATACATAAATCCAACACTATTGTATGATATCTTCATGGATAACCTGTGGAATATCCTCATGCTATCTTTTCCTTGTTGAGGTACCGTGTATCCATGACCAAAATTTCTTCCTCAAAATGTGTAGAGAAATATTGAAATTCTGTTGAAAGAATGAGTAGTTAGTTAAATATAAAACTGCTTTTTCTTCGATATGTTAGATGTTTATGTTGTGGTGTGTGTGCGCTATCCTTGCAGAGTTTTACCTGATTCAAGATAAAACCAGGGAAATCTTGAAGGAAACAATCGTCAAATTCAAATCTATACTATGAATCTTTGATGATGACACTGGTTGTAACAACAATGACAATTTAAAATAAGGCCAGGATTTATTATCTATTATGAATCAGAACTTTAACTACATAAGGCAGTTCGGAACTATGTGGAAATTTATTTGAAAAACAAATTTATTTTACTGCAACTTTTTGAAAACCATGCGTAGTATTGCTTCATCACATTCATAGGACATGAATTTTAGAAGACTGCTTGTACAGTGTCACTAGATATTTCAGAAGCTTCATAAGCATCTATTGTTCTCAGGAAGCTGAGAGAGGGAAATTTATTTTTGTGCTTTTAATCATGTTCATATGTTCGGAAAACTCAATCTGAATTAATGGGTATATAGTGCCATTATGAACTTGTACTGACCTGTATTATCTAGACTTCACAAATTTTCCTAACAAGTCTTGAACATCACTGATCATAGAATTCTCAACCTGAAACTTTATGAAGCTCATTTTACATTGATCAAAATACCTAGTTTTCTTCCCTGTGATTGTCAGACACATGGAAATATCTTATCATGAGATTGTAACATAGACAAATGTGGATGGTTATACTTAATCACATCAACCATTTCCTCTAACCCATTTCACCCAGTAGGTTCATTATTTCTAGTTTTGACAATATGCTTTTCTTCTAAAATAAAAGAGAGAGAATCTATCAATATAAATACAAAAAGGTATCTTGATATTAACAAATGGCTAAGACTCATTATTTATCGTTGATGAAATTTCCAAATGCTACCTAGTAATAACTGCACTTGTATTTTAATTATATTTGATATTTTTATAAGGTGAGCCATCAGTAAGTTAATATAAGCTTTTTCTTAAACTTTATTTTATGAGGAACCTAGAATCCACAGCATTAAAGTGGCCTTTTAATGTATGGATTTCAATAATAACTCTTTTTCCTTTATTTGTAAAATATGCCCATTCAATTGCAGTTGCATTAAACTTCTAAAGCATGAACTCAATAAGGAGTATTATGCTTTATTAATTTTAATTCAATCCCTTTCACTTTTGATGAATAATACAGCCTCTTGTCTGCTCTACCACACATAAAACAGAATCTAAAAATACTACAACAGTGAAGTTTAATTCTATTTTATCAGATTTTTTAAAATTTGTATTTCCCCTTCATTTATATTTCTTTGTTCATTTGTCTTCCCAATACTGCAGAATGGAATCTTTTAAGTATTCCGAAATCGGTATTTCAGTCAAAATCTGTGCTGCTTTGAGCTAATGCTTCACACGCACAGCTTTCTAAGCCATAGTCCTTTTGTTTCAACTGTCACAATTTAAAACAAATTAGAGACTCACCAACCCCTGGCTAGTGAAGCTCATGAATTAATTGACTTGAATGTTTTGGTTTTCTTTGATCTAAGCTATTTTCTCAGTAATACTGTGAGTTACCTGACATTAAAGGGCTAACTGAGCAATGAGCTTCTGAAACCACACTTCTATAAGACGGTACCAGGATACCAATGAATGGCATTAGTTGCATTTGAATATTTACATGAAAAGAGGATGCAAAGATAACATTTTTAGGCAAAATGCTAGATATTGCTATACGTGCTTTCTCACTAAAGATACAGTTATTTGATTCTATTTAGAATATGTAGATTAACACAGTGAACACTGTTGAGGAAATTAAGCAAATTCTCTAAGTATAAAAGAAGATGAAAATGCTCCTCATCTGACTTTGAATTACGCCTCCACCTTCCTCTAGCATGATGATCAGGAGCTTCTTTCATAAACTCACCATATCAGTTCAAAACTGGATCAGCAAATGCAAATACTTGGAAAATGAGTTAGTTTGTGTTTGCATCAACTGAAATTTTGCTATCATACTTTCAACTTAGAACAACACTCATGGAAAATGTAATGCCAATTATATGTAAGATTAAGAACATTTTGTTGTACAAATGCCTTTGTGACTGGGAGCACTCATTGTGTTCCTTGTCAGATTATCATGTCTTTCTTAATTAATCACTGGGTTGTTTATACAGCATATTTATATTATTAAACGAGTATAGGTCAATCAAATCTAACAGCAAAACTCTCATGAATGCAATGCAGAAAGCTCCAAGATCCACATTTAAAATAATTATCTTTGTATCTCTCATTGCAAAATCTTAATATCATATATATTTCATCTTATTATTACATATCAAACTGCAACAATTACCTTTTAAACTGTGCTATGAATACAATTTTCTAATTCTTAATATGAGGGAAGACATTTTCTCAAAGATATTTTATTAAAAAGGTGTTCACAAGTGAGCAATAAGAAAGTAATATTCACTGCACCCGCATGGGAGACCCGGAAGAGGTTCCAGGTTCCCGGCTTCGGATCGGTGTTCATCGGCCTGTTGCGGCTCACTTGGGGAGTGAATCATCGGACGGAAGATCTTCCTCTCTGTCTCTCCTCCTCTGTGTATATCTGGCTGTAATAAAAATGAATAAATCTTTAAAAAAAAAGAAAAGAAAGTAATATTCAAATCCTGTTGAATAAGGCTCATCCAAATGCAAGACCTAATGAGCTAAAGGTGGTGGGAGACAAAGGGGCAGGAACTAATGTCAAACCTGTGACTCGAAAGAATAAATTTGGTGCCATTAGGGCAAAATAGGCTAACCCACCACCTGTGACACGGGCATTGCACAGCTGAGCATTGGTTTGAATCTTGCCTTCGCATTTTCCTTTTCATCTCCCTTTGAATATGCTTGAGAGAGCCAGGGAAAATGGCCCAAATACTAGGGACTCTCCAACCCTTGTGGGAAACCTGGAAGAAATCCTTGGCCCCTTCCTTCTACCTGTCTCAGCCCTACCATCTAGATCACCTGAGGAGTGAACCTGAAGGGGGGCAATTTCTTTGATTGTGTCTTTCCCATTTTCTGTCATCATGCCTAATACGTAAATCTTAAAGTCAATCAAAGTATACCTTACCTTGATTAATAGGCACTAGATAAAAAACATATTTTTTGAGATCATAGCTCAAACATTCTTTAAGCTTTCTGAAGGTACAGGCTCTAATTTTAAAATTAAGAAAAACTTGAGAGCTCTTGTGAATGCAGAGGAAAGTGGAGCTGATACATGGAAGATGAAAGACAGATGAATCAATTCATTGGCTAGCTATCTGAGTGTAGTTCTGGTTATACCTCAGAAATTTGTGATGAAAATGAGTCAGCATTTTTGTTGTTTGTGTTTCTTCCTAAAGAAAATACCTTAACAAAGCTGAATCGAATGGGGCAGTGTAGATACAGGAAGCTAATGCATTTGAACAACCTCCTAAACCTGGAAAAAAAATTGAATTTCAGTTATGAATGATGGATATTTTTATCTTTATTGAGAGTCATTCAGTAAATATGCCATTACTACAAGGAAGAATGTGGGAGATCACCCCTGGTGTGTTTAGACCATGTGGGAAGCCATAAACACATGGCCTGTTCTCTGGGCATGAGGCTAGGGCGGCAACTTGCACCCCAATCTCTCTTCTCTGTTCTCAGACAGCTGTTTTAGTCATTTTCTGATAACTCACTTTAAGAAATCAAATAGGACCCCCATCCTTTTCATCAAGCACATGTAATGAATATGTCCTGAAGCACAGCTTTCAGACCCGGTGCTAGCTTTTTGTGCACATGTGAATCTCAGCTAACTGTCCCTGGCTTGAGGCACAGCTTCCAGCCCTGCATGCAGAATGTGATCTGTAATTGCATGGTCTAGAGAGACAAGCATGCCTACCAGTCAGTCAATATCATGTGTGGTGGGAGTACTGTCTGGATTGCCCTTCTACTTCCCCCCACTCCGTTTTTTTTTCACTCTTCTCAAGCTTGTAAGTTCTTCCCAATAAATAAATATCCCTCACAAATTTGTTTCTAGTGGTTCTGCAGCTGAAAAAATATAATCGCCTCACCCTTTGGTAGTCTCAGGTCCTGCTGGTCAGCAAACCCCAGAAGACTCATTGTATTTTTGAATCAGAAACTGGCATTGAGACCCACATGGTTACACACTCACTTGGGATGCCTAAAATCTTAATCACAGTTTCTTATCCGGTTTTCTGCTAACACAACTAGAAAGCAACAGGTGATGGCTTAAGTACTTGGACCATGCATTCTCATTAGAGACCATATGGAAGTAGTGGGTTCTGATTAACCTGGTCTGGGCCATGGCCATTTTGAATTTCTGGGGAAAGAACCACCAGTTAGAAGGTCTCTTTGTATGTTTCCCGCTCTCTCTGCCACATTACATTCTAACCAATCAATTAATATAAAAATATGGTAAAAGAGAGAGAGAGAGAGAGAGAGAGAGAGAGAGAGAGATGAATATTAGCTTCTTATTCTAACAGATGCCACCATGTTCAGATTGGAATACTTTGTATTCCAAAAGCAGTTTTATGACCCTAAACGTTGTCTCATACATTTTGTTTCCTAGAGCATTATCTTTGCTTCCACTCACTTTATATAAATATTATTTTTCCATTGCTTATTTCAAACACATTTATTTACCTTTTTCATGGCAGTATAGTTTACAAAGATTACCCTTTATTATCAAATATTTTCCTTATAATTATAACAGCTAATATTCCCACCACATTCAATATGTATCAAATATGTGCTAAGTACTTCACATTATTGACTCAATTCAAATTGTTAAATGTTTTATAAAGCAAAACTTTATAATAATCACCATAATATTTATAGTTTACAGAAGAAAAAAACACTAAAGCAAAGTTTTTCTTTATTTACAGCTAAGAGGTAAGCTCTTTCATAATAAATTTGGGTAAATTATAGTCTTTTTGAATTTTGGCATGCAAGTCATATGAAACCATTATTTTAAATAGATTGTATTTTGATAACTTTGAAGAAGTATAGTGTGTTACATATTTTCTCACCACCTGCATTGATATCCTATTCTTTTATAGCAAAATACTGCAAATCATGTATCTGAGTTATTATGAAATAGTTATTGTAAGCTTCTTTAGCCCAGATGTTACTGACACCGGGATACTGGCTCAGCAGAGTCCTGTGGTTGGGCTCACAAGGTAGAACTCAGCCTGTCTGCTATCCTAGCAAAGGACAGAGGTCACATCATGGCTCTCAATAGGGCCCACCCTTATCCCATCAAAACTGTCTCCAGGCCTTGGAAATATGACTATCTCAGATACCCAATAAAACCAGAGCAAATACTATGCCCTCTTACTCTGCTTCAGCCTCTTCTAAATCCAGCCAGGAAAAAAAAGGCGCTACAATTTGAAGAAATTACAATAGAATATGGATTCCCCTAGGTAATCCCAAATAATCTCTGTTATTTAAGGTACCTTACTGAAGTGAAAACAATGAAGTCCCATTTTCCAGGTAATGAGATAGAGTCATACAAGCACATTTTTGATGGGTAATTCCTTCTTTCCCACTAGATGAGATTTTCTCATTCTTTAACATCAGTTGCTAAAATAATTTTAATGTGTATTCAAACATATGTTAAAAATAGCATTGATGGTAGAAATATAAGAGAATGACAGTAGTATGTCAAGGAATGTGTGTATGTGTGCGTGAGAGAGAGAGAGAGAGAGAGAGAGAGAGAGTGAGTTTGTGTGATTGCCATGGGTTCAACCTTTTCAAAATATTTCATTAAAGGCATTCCATGAAAACTACAAAAAATTTTCTTGGAAGAAAAATGAGAATTAGTTAATGATATTGCATGGGATTTTTCTACAAATCTTTCTCTGAAGGTGAAATTTTGAATCAACTATTTTACAAATACAGTTTATTTTTTGACAACTTTATAGAGTATGATAAATGAAAATAGAAGGAAAAAGGAAATTTTAAAATTTATGGACAATAATCTGAATGAATATACTTCTTTAAAACAAAATGTTTTCATGACAGGCCATTGTTAGATAAGGTTAATAGCAAAGCAGATGAGAATTGGGCCCAGTGTCATGGCCTTGCAGCTGAATTCCTCAACTTGCATGTGCCCGGATCCCATATGGATGCCAGTTCTACCCAGGTGGCCCCGCTTCCCATCTAGCTCCCTGCTTGTGGCTTGGGAAAGCAGTTAAGGATGACTCAACGGCTTACGACCCTGCACCTCTGTGAGAGACCTGGAGGAGGTTCCTGGCTCCTGGCTTCTAATCAGCTCAGATTTGGCTGTTGCGTTTACTTGGGGAATGAATCATAAGGCGGAAGATCTTCTCCTCTGTCTCTCCTCCTCACTGTCTATCTGACTTTGCAATAAAAATAAATAAATCCTTAATTTTTTAAAAGCATCCTAGAATTGATAGAGATCTTGAAACTTTTTATTTAAGTTCCTTGAATTAAGAAAGCAAAGCTCAAATATGTTCTCCCTGTTAAGCTCTTAAATGAATACGCAAATTAGAACAAGATACCTATCCCATTTTATTGTATTTCCAAATAGGCAGCTTTAAAATTATGTGATGGACCTTTAAAATTCCTATTCTGAAATACATGAGCTGTGGCTGTAGGCTCTATGTCTCATTAGTTATTAAGTTTCTAAAGTAAAACAAAATTATGTGAAATCCTTGCAAATGTTACTTAGAGTATTATATTCCTGACTTTCAACTATATACACATAACATATCATTTAAAATATCTTATTGATCATGGCACTAAAGGGCTTGCATTTCAATTGAGGAGACTGGGGAATTAAAACAAATGGGGAACAATTTGCCTGCTTCTGAAGGTCTATACTATTGTAACTAGGTAAATATATTGCACATATTGTATATTGTAATTAGGGAATACATTTTTTTCAAGTGACCAGATACCTTAGCAGGGATCAGCAATCAGCAATTGGAACTTGACTAGTAGACAGGTAGGAAGGGGAATTCACCTGGAGCTCAGGAGGTGAACCAATGGATAGAAATGCTTGTCATGCTGATTTGCTTGATCCAACCATGAGTTGAAGCAGACTGGAAGAGCCCTAGCAGGTGAGTGCAGAAAGAGGGTAGATTTCATGCCTCTCATTTTCTGATTGGGTGCTGTGTTTTATACCAAGAAAAAGGCTGTAGGGTTGGAGAGACAACAGTGAACTGCACACGTAACAGACCAGGAGTGAGCCCATTTCTGGCTTGAGACTTTGCACTGGTCCCACAGGGAAAACAGTACCAACTTGGAATTACAGGTTCCAACCAAGATAGGTCCAATTGGATTCTCTGCCATTGTCCTTACATATGATGTCAGAATACATTTAAGTAGCACAATCATGTACTTATTACTGTGTATGAAGGACTATACTACTGTAATAATAGTGAGAAAATTATTTGGGAGGAGAGAATTATGTGATGGGGGGAAGGGAAATGCCAGAGCCTATGGAACTGTATCATGAAATAATAGTAATAAGTAATATGCTTATCCTAATTGTGATTTAATGTTCATTAACCAATCTTTCCCCATCTGTCCTCTCAATTCTGTATGCTATCCAGCTTCAGCCACATCTACTAATTTCTCGGCTCTATACGATCTATCTTCTAGACTTCTGGCTAATTAAGTGTAATAACTTCCAGGTTAACTCAGGTTATTGAAAGTGCCAGAATTGTGTTATCTGTTTATACTTGAATAGGATCCTTCAAGTATATGTAGCATATTTTTGTCCATTCATCTACAAGTCAATGGATGAATTTTTTTCTACCTCTTGACCATTGGGGATAGTATTGTAAGAAAATTTATGGGATTGCAAATAATTGTTCACCGGAGAATTTCATTTCCTTTAGATATATACCTAGTAACAGGATTCTTCAGCACATTTTAGATTAATTTATGATTATTAAAAAACTTGTTCTGTATCCCTGATATGGTTACTTATAGTCCCATAAATTGTGTGCAGTTTGCTCTGTTGTACAGCATGTTATCTTTTTTATTTAGTAAATACACTCTAATTGGAATGAAGTGATATCTCATTGTAGGTTTTACTTGCATTTCCAGATGATTAGTGATGTTGAGCTTTCTTTTTACATTACTGTTAGCCTTTAAAAATGGATTGATTTATTTGAATGTCAGAATTACGAGAAAACAGGAGAGCAAGACATCCTTACTGCTCTTTCAGTGTTAAGATGGTTACAAGGCCATGATTGAACAAACTAAAGCCAGGACCCTCTCTCAAATCTCCCACCTGGGTGGCAGGGACCTAAGAACTAATCCTCCTCTGATTTTTCCAGGCCATTAACAGAAATTTGGGTGGATGTGTAGCAACTGGGATATGAGCAGGTGCCTGTATACAATGCTGGCACTTCAGGCAACAGCTTTACCTAGCACACAATGTACATGCATATTTTACTTTTTATGTCTGCTTAAATATAAGGGTATAGGTTCATTCTGCTGCATATAGCCATCAAATCCTCCCCCACCATTTCTCATAAAATGCATTTCTTTCTCCCATGTGTGTTCTTTAAAACAAAATAAAGCAATTATTTTTCATGATATGTTTTCATAGGCTTAGGAATTTCCCCCTGTACCCTCCCCCACTTGCTTCCACAATAGTGTTTTCCCCATATTATTACAATAGTGTAGTCCTTCATCAACACCCGTGAGTTCATCATTCTTTTATTTAAGTATATAATAACATTGATTGTATAGGCAACTGCAGAAAGTTTAGCATTCTATTGTTAAAAGTCTCACTAGGAGGGATAGAGATGCTTACTGCAATGCATTTTCTATGGTACAGCTATCCAAAGGAATATTACTCAGCCATTAAAAAAATTTCATTCTACAGTTTGAAACAAAATGGACCCAACTAGAGACCATTGTGCTCAGTGAAACAAGCCAATCTCCAAAGGACAGATAACATAAGTTCTCTCATGAAAAGAAATCTTCATTCACAATATAAGATCAATAGTTATATAAGTAAACATAGAATGCATATATTCTCCTAAAGGCACTGAATAATGAGACTAGCATACCCAAACATACTCTTAGAAACTTTGTTGGACACTTTGCTTTTGATCTTAGTTTATATCTATGCTCTTTATTTGATAAAACATCGGTCCTAGTATTTTCATTTGTTAGCATCTCCTTCAGTTTTGAAGAAGTATATCTTAGACAAGGTTTATTCATGATAAATTCTCTCAGCCTTTGTTTTACTCAAAAAGGGTGTAGTTATTGTTTGCTCCTATGCTGCCATTTCAGATGAACCTCAACATGTGTCCTGGCAACTACACTTCTGATCCAGTAACCTGCGAATGGCTCATGAATAGCAGCAGAAAGTGCTCGGAGTGATTCAGCTTCTGCTACCCACTTGAGAGACCTGAAAAATATTCCTGGTTCTCGACTTCAACCAGCCAAATGGAAATTCAATCAGCAGATAGAGACTCTTCTCTCTTTTTCTTTCTCTCTCTCTCTCTCTCTGTATGTATGAATGTGTGTGTGTATACTATATATGTGTATGTGTATATATACACACAATAGATATGTGTGTCTATACAATATATATGTTACGTATATAGTACATATTATATATATGACTACAAATAAGTAAATCTTCAAAAAATAAAACTTGTACAGATTAATTTGAATATGGAGTAGAATTGGTTGAGGTTAAGGACTTTAAAAAATATTTATTTATTTATTTAATTGGAAAGTCAGATTTGCAGAGAGAAGGAGATAGAACGTTTCTTCTGTCCAAGAAGCCCCAATGGCCAGAGCTGATCCCTGCTATCCAAAGCCACATCTTTAGCCACTAGGCTACCGCTCCAGGCCTGATTTGATTGAGTTCAAAAGGGAGTCAAATGTTTACCTTCCTGAATCTGCCTGGTTGTATCTTTCTCTAGATTTTTGTGGTGCCCCATCGTTAACCCTTGAATAGGCTTTCTGCCTCTTTAACCTTCTCTAGCTTCGTCTGAACTCTAGTAAGGTTAATATTTTATCCTTAAATTCTGCTTTTAAGTTCCCTTTTTATTTTTTTTTCCTCTTTTGCTCTTCTGTGTTGCATAAACTAGCTAGGTTTTGAGACGACTTATTTTTGTATCTATTTGATCTGTTTTCTGTCGATGCCTTGTATCACAGTTTTAATTTCTGTTAATTTGCACTTTTACTCAAAGGTTTGTATTTGACTTGTAAAATTACTTCTTTCTGTCCTCTAGGAAAAAGAATCTGTATTTTTCTGAATTCTACTGAAGTTGTTTAAAACAGTTATTTTGAATCTACATCCAAGAATTTATACGTTGTGAGCACTGTTTTTTGTTATCTTTTTGTTGGTGTATTAACTGTGGTACAAAGTTTCTAAAAGATTTTAATGCTCCTTGAAATATGGTATTGTCTGAACCATGGAGAATAGGGAACTTACTTAGTATTCATTATCTGCTTTGGTTTGTGCCTGTCTTCCAGAAACTCTAAGCAAGCCATTTATTTTCCATGGGATTGTGGACACATCCAGTTTCATGGCAACCTAATTGGAAAGTTGCCATAAATCATGTCAGCGTTTAGTTACTTTTTTTCATTTACAGGTTGCTCCTCTCCCAGGTTTGTTCTACATCCGCAATTTGTTTTTTCTTCACACAGATTGTCCTTCTAGGGCCTCCTTTTGTGAGAGTATCCTAAGAAGCTTGTCGGTTTTACTCTGTGTAGGGTGTTATGTGGCAAAACTGAAGTGGAACTCAAAGGCTAAAGTCTTACAGCAACTTTAGTCTCCAGTGAATCAAGTATTGTTCTGGTGTCTGCTGGAGCTTTGCCAGGGAAACTGCTGTTGGTGGTGAAGGTGAAGGAGGATACTTGGCTTTTCTTTTTTTTTTTCTTTTTTGGCTATGGAGTTTTCAATGGCTTGGTCTGGAGAGAATGATGGGCACAGGGACCAGCTTTTCAGGGTCATGACTAGTACTGGATTAGAAGCCTAAGTGAAGAACTCAAATTCTTCTACCTTCACCTGGCGCTAGGATGGAAAATGCGCTGCTTGAAGGTGGGAGACAGGTGAGTGTTGGCACTCTCCCTTTGTCTCCCATCAAGTTGTCTTTTTTTAAAATTTTACATTAAAGGCTGAGATCATTCCTCTGGCCTCCGTAACTTTTGTGAAATGTGCTGGGCTATGAATGGCTGGTGATATCGATGTCTCAGTGGGGGTAGAACGTGGCATGATTGCTGAAGGACATTACCCATTTGTCATTATGCTCTTGCAGTTACTTCAAATTTGCTTGTATGGCTACGCATGTGTAGATAGCAAGAAATGCATTGCATTATTTTTAAAGTCAATTTCCATTAATATTTAAGCTCCATATTTTCAGGATAGTTTTCCCAACTGAAAACAAAGACCAAAAACTCTATTTGCTTAGTCATTACTTAATAAAGTATTTAGAATACCTGGATGTTCAGACAGCCGATACAAACGAGGAAACAAACAGAATAATGGTGTGGTTCTGCTGACATGTTTTGCAAATTTTAGCCCTCCTGTACCTCTTCTTTCTTATCATTGTTCTCTGGAATTAACTTGCTTCTTTATGTAAATCTTTTTATTTTCCTTGTTAATAATCATCTCTTCTGCCAGTCTTTTTTCTTTTTTTTTCTTTTGTGTTTTTTAGTACTTATTTATTTTCATTTGAAAGGCAAAATTATAGAGAGAAGATAAGACTTCAAGAAAGATCTTCCATCATTGGTTCACTTCCCAAATGACTCCAGTGGTTGGAGCTGAGTTAATCCTAACTTTGAAAGCAGGAATGTCCTCCAGGTTTCCTATGCAGATACAAGGCCTCAAAGATGTTGAGCTACTGTCTATTGCTTTCCCAGGCAACATGCATGAAGCTGGATGGGAAGTGGAGCAGCCAAAATTAGAACCTGTGCCCATATTGGGTGCCAGTGCTTACAGGAAGAAGCTGAGCAAGTTGAACAGTCACGCTTGTACTTATCAATTTCTTAAAAACCAATTGGTAGCAAAATATTGAACTTGTGACTGTCTTTGAAGTACTATACTATTGTAATAATATGGGGAAAATAGTGGTACAAATGGGATGTTGTAGAAGGGGGAAACTGTTTCTATAGAACAGTATATCTGTATCTATATCTATATCTGTATCAATATCTATATTTATATTTATAAGTTAAAAAGAATAAAATCTTCCCCTCCACAGTGAAGTAAATACATAAATAAATGAAACCCCTTTTATCTTTTCGGTTAGTGTGATTACAAATGTTTTTCAAATACTCTTGTTTCTCTTCAGATAGTATAAATCTCTGTCCTTTCACAAATATTTTTCAAACCATTTTGTCATTGAATGTAAAGGACTTCTATTTTCAGCTTAATTTACTTTTAAAACACTGAAAGGTGACAGTGATAAGTGTCATTATTGACTGAAACACTGATGTTATATAGTTGGATTTCTTTATCTTTACACATAAGAAAAATACATTGTTGAAGATTTAGTAGCTTGTATATAACCACTTAGGTACCAGGTGAGTTTATGCTCAGTTATTTCTATTTCTAAGATTTATTTATTTATTTATTTTTGCAAAGTCAGATATGCAGAGAGGAGGAGAGAAAGAGAGGAGAATCTTCTGTCCGATGATTCACTCTCCAAGTGACTACAATGACTGGAGCTGAGCCAATCCAAAGCAAGGAGTCAGCGGCTTCTTCTGGGTCTGCCATGCAAGTGTAAGGTCCAGAGATTTTTGGGTTGTTCTCTACTGCCTTCCCAGACCACAAGCAGAGAGCTGGATGGGAAGCCCAGCAGCCGGGACTAGAACCAGCGCCCATATGGGATTCCGGTGCATTGAAAGCAAGGATTTTAGCCGCGAGACCATCATAGCATGCCCTTCTGAGTTATGTCAATTCATTATTTAATGTCATTCTTGCCAAAAGTAGTGTTAGGACTGAATCCTTATTCGGACAATAGAAAATATCAGCTATAGAAAAAAATAGTAAATTATTTTTTATAAATGTAAGAAAAACATAAATGATAAGATCGGATGTCTGCAAAATAAAAATAACTACATTTTACAAGATAAAAGTAACTACATTTTACCACTGGCTTGTCATTTTAAATATTTAACGCAGAAATCTAAATATATATATATATATATGTACATATATATATATATAAAACTAATAAAATTAGGAATACGGTAGAGTGTTACCAGATTTGAAAAACAGAACAAATATGGTTTTCATAGTCAATAAAAAATCTTTGAAGTGGTACTACAGAATTAATTCCATGATTTAAATTCCGTAATTTAAAGTTATGTCTTTAAATTATTTAAACTCAGATGGACAATTTGATTCACATGGCTCCAAATAAAATGAAAGTCTTATTAATTCTTATTACTTTTGACATGAGAACATGCAACCAACTATGACTAGAACTTAAAATAAGAAATGTCTATACTCTAAGGAAACAGAAACTGTGCTGCAAAGTTCAAGATATTTATTATTTTGAAAAATTCATAGGTTAAGCATATTGCAAATGTTTCACAAAAACTTGTATAACAACAACAACCTTCTTTGGGCCAGTGTCATGGCACCATGGGATAAGCCACCGACTGTGCCAACAGCATCACAACTGAATATGATAATCTCTATTACGCCATCACTGTACATTCTAGTAAGTCAACAACAGGTATGAAGTTAAAACAAACTATTTATGGCATCACGGAATTGAAACACGGACTACTGAATGCTTAGGTGAACAAAAAATATATAAGGGTCTCTTGGATAAAACCGTGCCTCACTGCGATCTATGAGCTAGTGCTGGATTCAAAAAGAAAAAAAAAAACTATTTGGAAGCAATGAAAACATTCATAATTTAGTTAGAACAATTAAGTCATTTTTAACATAAAAAATAACATTCACAAGCTGTGGGTATTAACACATGAACATTTCAAGGTCACTGTGCAGCTTGTTGAGTTCAAGTGGCAGCAAAACCGACAGTGAGAAAAAGAGAGAGCAAACTGAAATGTCTTCAAAAAACCTCCTGATCTCAGTACACAAATTCAGCATCTGCTTTCCTCTTCTTTTTTTTCTCTTTTCACTATTGATCAATAATCTTTTACAGATTAAAAATCAATAAAGAAAACACTGGCTTTCTGTTACCTGGGGAAAAGCTGGTGCTAACCAGTGCAGATGGACAATTATGCAATGCAGCTGGCTGATCAACACGTCTACATAATGAAACGATTATATAGATTTCTGTTCTTAGACTAAATTAACTCAGATACATATAATAGCATAAAATTTACCTTCAGTAAAAGGATAGCCAAAACTATAGAATAGAAATAACTGAGTATAGAAAATAGCTTTTGTGAAAGACAAGATGTAAGTTTTCATAAAGAGTTTTAGGGTTTTCTTAGCTATAAGAAACATGCAAATCCATTTTCCCCACGTGTAAATACTCCTTGGGCAATTCTAATTTTTTAAAAAAATATTGATTTATTTTTATTACAAAGTCAGATATACAGAGAGGAGAGACAGAGAGTAATATCTTCCATCCGATGATTCACTCCCCAAGTGACTGCAATGGTCAGTGCTCCGCCAATCCAAAGCCGGGAACCAGGAACCTCTTCCAGGTCTCCCATGCGGGTGCAGGGTCCCAAGACTTTGGGCCGTCCCCGACTGCTTTCCCAGGCCACAAGCAGGGAACTGGATGGGAAGTGGAGCTGCCGGGATTAGAACCGGCGCCCATATGGGATCCCGGCACGTTCAAGGTGAGGACTTTAGCTGATAGGCTACTGCGCCGGGCCCAATTCTAACTTCTTAATGTGTATTGACATCCAAAGGAAGTTTTGGGAGATTTTGCCTTCGGGCATCAAAAACACTGCACACAATACAAAATATCACTTATGAATCAGAGCTTTTCACCACTGCATTCAGGACGTTTGCTCATTGAACACTATTCTGAAATAACTCTCAGTAACGTATTTTTAATTACAAAACAAATGCTGCTCTACCATACTTTCAACACTAAATCTAATTACCGACAATGACAAAACTAAATGCGTACTACTCATAATCAGGGAGATAGTCTATGGAGCGAAAAAGGCTCTTAGGCAAATATTGCTGCACCAAAGAGCGATAGGCAAAAGGGCAAAAGAATATGTGGTTCAGTTGGACGCATAAGAATTGTTGACATCACCTGGGTGTGTGGTGATATTGCAGCTCAGTTTCTAGTACAATATTTGCAGAGTGCTGGAAAACCTGTGAGTTAGATAGGTCTGTGTGGGCGTGTGTAAATCAGTTATTGGCAGAGGATTGAATTAGAGGAACAGACTACATGATGAGGAATTCATATCCGCCTTCTGTACAAACCCTAAGATGAAAGTGGTTCACAAAAGATTGAGGGTGCAGACACTGGAAGAAAAACAATATGGAAATATACAAAGTTCGCATACAACATGCTGTATTATGAACATAATTGAGGAAAGAGCCAAAGATTAGAAAACAGCACTTAGAAATGAATATATGTGTACTTGTAAATTTGTATTTGTGTATGGAAAAATGAATCATATTTCTTTTAAGTTTTTGTAGAATTCATAAGGGAAAAAGGCCCAAGGGCATGCAAAATAAATGAGAAAAATGAAATGACAGAAAGAATTAAGTCTCAAGTGGTTTGGCTAAGCAAAGTTAAATGTTTTGCTGTGTTCTGAAAGGGAAAAGAAAAAATATGTAGGTTTGTTTCATGTTTGTTTGTCTCTTTTCCTTGGGAATTTTGTACTTTTGCTCACTTGCTTGCATTTTTATTTAAACAAGTAAATCTTTTAGGTGTGTTTGACAAAGATTTACATTTGTAAATCCAGTGTGGCACACATGATATTTTCTCCTAGAACATATTGGCAAGAATTATGAGAAATTTTCTTTTTCAGGTTGTTTAATGGCTACCTGGTAGAATTAAACAGCTCTTTCTTTTTAGCCTGACTCTTACAATGCAACAGATGCATATTAAACCTGTAATACTGGATCCATCTCTAAGAAAATTGGTTATCAAAGTACATCCTTCTAAAATGTCCCTTATCTGTTTTACAGCTTTGGCCTCAATTCTTAGTACAACATTTTTTTGTATTGGTAAACTCAGACAGGAGAAAAGTCTGACGTGCTGGCTGTATGCATTCAGTCCTGACACCTGATTGTCCTAAGGGAATTCAGGGTGGCACAAAGCTTCCATGTTATTACAGCCCTTCTTAAAAGATTGCCTGAAGTGATGCCACAACATCAGACATTCGACTCTAGTTGACACAGAAACATCACTCACAAAAATGGTTGCCTTAGGCATAGTTTTATTTGAGCTATGACAACTCCATAAAATCATGTAAAAGACATACCTGTGAAAAAAACATTCATCAATACCTCATTCTATTACACTTTGTAGGTACTTATTTTTCACTAGCTATCCAGTTTCATTTTGTTTAGGTTTGTTTTTGTTTTTATTTTTAGATTTTCATTTTTAGGCATTAACATAGAATAAAGGCAGTAGCATTGTCATTTATTTTTAATAGCAGACTAAAAACTCTTTATTTTTAAAACATAGCTACCAGCTACAATACAAGCAAGTTTGAAAGCTTTCCTTGATATTATAACCTAACTCATTTAAGTAACGAAAGTGTTGCACAGTTCAATGATCAATATGTGTCTGCAAAAGCAACATAGAGTTTTTGAAATAAAACTTTAGATGATATAAAACAAGCCACATATGAAGAGCATCACAATTTTTAAAATAGCACATTTACTCACATGATAGCAGCTACATTTACATCCTACCGTAATTCCAAGATGCAAAACAATCAAGTCAAGTCATGAATTATTGATCACTAAAATTATTTCTTATAAAATTTGGCTCTGTTTCCTTTAAGAATGAAACTGCTTTTCAACAATTCTGAAGTATACTTCTGTATCACTTCTTATAGATAAAGGGTTTCAAGATTTGCTTATTATTAAAAATAGGCACCTAATGAAACTTCTAAATATATCTAGAAAACAAACTATTAAACTTTCTAACATTGCCTATGCCAACAATGTCATGACCCATTTAAAGAACAGAAAGTTGGAGTCAATACTACACCTGATGCCCTATTTTGCTATAAAACACAGGGAACAGTGGAGGTATAGAAGGCAATGGGTGGGTGGGGTGGCAGATGGAGGAATCCCTATGCTTACAAATTATAAAATGGAAAATAGAAATTAACAGAAAATAGGAAAGTAACAGAAACCTATATTAAGGACTAGCCCCACATCAAACTATACTGTTTTTAAATCATAAGGCCCGGGGTTGATGCGTTGTGCAGGCTAATCCTCTTCCTACAGTGCTAGTCACCCATACAGGTGTCCCAACTCTGTTTATCACCTGGGGAAGCAGTAGGGGATGGCCCAAATCCCTGGGCCCCTCCCAGGGAGGAGACGTGGATAATATTTTTGGATTTTGGCACCTGGCTCATACTGGCTCAACTCCGGTGGCTATTGCAATTAAGAGAAAGTACAATTAATTAATTAATTGTACAATTACTTAATTAACTTAAAAATAATAAATAAAATGTGTGCTTATCTTTTTTGATAGTGTTAGAATGAGAAAGGACATTACAAGGGCCATGTATGGGTCAGGCTGGATCCAGGAGGGTGAACTTTACCTGGGCCTCCCATGGGTGGGCAGTTAAGGAGGCTTAAACACTTTAGTTCATCTTTCACCGAGTCCCAGGCCCTTAGCCAGGACTGAAATGAAAGTGCACGAGTTGGGACATGGACAGCATTCATAGCAATGTCAGCATTGTATATCCCTTCACTTGTTGCATACATAAATTCATTACATCTGTACTGTACAGAAAATTGTAAGGTGTTTGAAAGTTTGGCACTTCCTAATTATGATGGTTCATTATATTGCAAGTAAGTACTTGAAAATAATAAAGACCTGTGACTTAGTTTTGATAATTCGAACTCCGTGAACCTAGACACATGCTCATTAGATTTTATGTTATGATGTTTACAGATATTAGGAAACTAAAACCAAACGTAGCAAACACATTTAGCACTAAAGTCACTAATGGTAGAAATTAGTTTTTTAACGATTATTTATCCGTCTTTGAATGTTAGTCATTTTCTATTACATTATTTGAATATTCATATGGAAAGTAAACTAATACATATATAATTCATTGAGAGAAGACATTAGAAATCAATATTTATGAACTGGAATACTGACTAATTCTCATGACAAATATCATTAATATTTTAATTTGAAATTCAATTTGAGCAAGTATTTCAAAAGCATCCCTCACTAGCCTCACATAGTTTCGGCTGGTGGGAGGGAGTTCAGCCAAGGTTCCTGTCCTGGGAATTTCACTCCTCTAGCTGCTTAAACTTGACTGGTGCCATCCTGGGTTAGGGTGGGAATGTGAACGAGTGTTTCCACCTAACCAGTGGCACACAGAATTGTGGGAGGGAGCACAGCTTAGGCTCCTGATCCAGGAATTTCACCCCTCCAGTTGCTTAAATGCTATTGGCACCATCTTGGGTTGGGCAGACAAGGTGACAAGGTCACCAGGAGAAGCCCTCTGGCTGCACAGTGATGAGCTCTGGGGACTTGGGGATGTGTGCCTCAAACAGGCCTTGTGGTTAGCACAGGTGGGGGTGTATAGGAAACTGAGAGATCCTGTCCAGGCGATGACTGACTTCTAAGGGACTTCCATGGGCATTGCAACCGTTCTAGCAGGTAAGCAAGGCTGCTGAAACTGACTTGTTCAGAATGGGAATGGGAGGAACCTTAAGGGTCAGTTCACCTAAGAGTCCTGAGCTGGTGAAGTTAGGATTGACAATCACTGAATACCACTCACAGACACATACTGAAGATGGAATGTAAGCCCTCCTGGTAGGGCTGAATAAAGGTTTCCACCAGTGAGAACCTGAGCAGTGAATGGGTCATGTGTAGCTGGGCCATGACACTGAGCAGAATGTGATGAATCAGGACTGGAAGCCAAATTTGTGGGGGCATATGGGTTCTTACTCCTGTGGAACAAAAAACTCTGCTTTGGCACGTGCAAGAGCTATGACTGGAATCAGGCCAGGTTGGAATACTAAGGGGATGCCCTAGCAGAGTTGGTGTTCCCTCTAGCAGGCATAAGAGCCAGAATGGGGGTAATGCTCTAGGCTGGACATGGCTGTAGTCTCCCTTGGCATGGATATGGGCTAGGTCTGGGGAGTGCTATTCTGGGCTAGACTCCAACACTCACTGGTATGCATGAGGGCCAAGGTGGGTATAGAATTGGCTGGGCTAGGTCTTGGCTCTCACTAAACCACATGAGAGCTGTGTCTGGGTGTGGACCAGGTAGGGCTGGGCTGTAGTACCCAACAGTGAGACCTGGAATGGTTATGGGCTGGTCGGGTAAGGTCACTGTTCCTGCCAGGACAAGAGGTAGAAGAAGCCTACCTGGGGCCAAAGGCCGGCCAGCATAAGTAACATCTGTAACTGGGAGGAGATCTGATAGATGAGCTTGGGAAACTCCTTTGTTAGAATGCAGTCTTTGCAGATGAGTGTGCAATAACCAAGGTAAGGAGCATCCCAGACCAGGCCAAGTTACAATACTCATTGCAATACATGTGGGTCAGATCTGGGAGCAGGCAAGGCCAGGTCGGTTCATAACATCCATTGGTAGATGAGAACTAGGATGGAATGTAGAAGGGGCCAGGTCAAACTGCAATACTGCCAGTTCACAACAGGGCTGGGACTGGGGACTGGCTGGTCCTGCCTGGATTGCAAAACCCACCAGCATGAGGTAGAACTGGGGCCAGGCTGGGCTGAGCCAAGATGTAGCACCTACTCATGGATGCCAAGGTAAGGCGAGCCGTAACAGTCAGGAGGAGGTGGGTGCTAGGTCCATGAGCCCCAGTGTGGGTAGTTCTGGCAGGGCCAAGGTTGCCTGACCCAGGTCTTTGGCTCACCTGTGATAGAGGTTCCAGGTCCATGAACCTCGGGAGAAGAGGGTCCATGTCCCACCTACACAGTGGTTGCACGGTCCATGAGCCTCATGGCTGGGATGACTGGTGGGACCCTTGTTGCCTGATCTGGGTTCCTGGCCTGCCTGTGCATTGGAGGCTAGATCTGTGAGCCTCAAGGGCAGAGGGCATGGAAGGACCCAGGTTACCTGGTCTGGTTCCTTGGCTTGCCTGTATGGTGGGTGCCAAATCTATGAGCCCTGGCGGTTAGGGGGTCATCCCAGGTCCTTAACCTGACTACATGGTGGGTGCCAGGCCTTTGAGCATCAGTGGCAGGGCATCTGGGGGGAAACATTTCGCCTGGCCTAAGTTCCTGCCTGTGTGGTGGGGGGCCAGTTCCATGAACCCAGGGTCCTGGAAGTCTGGTGGAGCCCAGGTCACCTAGTCCAGGTCCATGGCCTGCCTGCACAGCAGTTGCTGGATCTGTGAGCCCCAGGGCCGTGGGGTTCAATGGGACCTGGGTATCCTATTCTGGGCCTTTGACCTGCTTGTGCAGTGGGTCCTGGGTCCATGAGATCCAGGGGTGGGGTCCTGGTGGAATTCTGGTTACCTGGCCTTGATCATTAGCCTGCCTGCAATGTGAGTGCCGAGTCTGTGAGCACTGTGAGCTGTAGGTCTAGCAGGGCCTTGGTCACCTGGTTATGGTTCATGGCCTACCTGAAAGAACTGGCCCTCCTCAGTGGAAAAGATGGAGTAGAAGGGCGCTGGCACAGAGCCACATGGAAGTTATGACAGGGCATTGAGCCTTGCAGGCAAGATCTGTACCAACCCAGAGGAAGGTAGACTGAACAAATTGGACAACTACCCCAGTCAAATGATGACCGTAAATATCGGGGCGAATGGAGACGCTGAAGTCTGAGATGTCAGCCAGTGGACATTGAATGTGTTCCCTCATCCTTGGATCCATTAGATCGACAATATTTCAGAACTATTGAAACCACCTGGGCAGATTCTCTGAGTATTTACCACATTGTGACCCTGGTTTTATACTAAGTGGCCATTCTACATCCCTGGGTATTGGAGTGGCTGGGAAGCTAGAAATGTCTTCTCCCCTTATCCCTCCCCACCCACCACATTTCCCTAACCCTTGATCCAATCCTCTCTGATCATCTATGTTCAGAACATCAAAAATTAAGATTATATATGTATATATGAAATATGAATATATATACTATGAAGGAAAAGAGTCACATCTATTCCCATAATGTCACTTTCAGTAACTTCAAGTTGTTTTGGTTTCAAGAATACAGTCTATTTATTTTCTTAGTAAAGCTTTCCTTTGTAAACAAGTTTTTTTTCTTGAGTTTTACTGCATCAGTTATATCTTGCTGTTTTACAGGGTTTATGAAATTTTCCTCTAGTAAAATGATTAATGTAGAGAAAGGATTCAAAATTAGATTTTCCTAATATAAGATGTCTCTTTACACCTCTGTAAAATCCCTCCCTTTACCGTAGAACAGAAAAGGTACAAATGGAATACAAGCGATATTTCCTCTTAAGAGTAAAGACAGTTTTTAAAATATATTTAAAAATGCCATCAAAGGAAGAATAGGTATAAATAATAGTTATAAGTCACAAAATATATCTGAGATTGATACAAAAGAATATTATTTTCCTGATTTGTTTTCTTTCTTTCTTTTTTTAATGTTTACTGGCCAACATATGACTTTCTTTTAGTAGACACTTTCTTTTACCCTATTTATACTTCTGGGATTAGAATATAAAGTGGGACAGCAATTATATTATACTTGTTTTATACATGTCAATTACGTTTTTTCTCTTTTGAATAGATGCAAGTCTGTACTATCTTCTATTAAGAGAAGAATGAATAGTGGCATTTCTGGAGAAAGATCAAAGCAATACAGAGGAAGACATATAAAGAGACGGAAAAGAATAATTTATATGTGATGTGTTCCACATAATGAATAATCTTATACTAATTTATTTTCACTCTGTAATATGCGATTCCCAAATACATAACGTTTTTCTGTGCAGCTTATCACTCAATATGTCTTTTTGTCAGAATTACTTAAATTTCTTAAAGGTGATTATTTTTGTCACTATAAAAATGCCATCTCCTAGTAATGGTAGATTACTAGTAAGTAATAGCTCACTGTAGACTTTCTACAGAATCTAAGCTTTCTGTCAATGTGTTTTTGGTAATGTACCATGTAGACTGTATATGGGATATGCATTCAATATGTGCATAATCTGTATCTGTGACTTTGGTCCCACAAAATCAAAACATTTTGCATATTGCAACTTATTTTGTCTTGACAATTAAAATATTCTAAAAATATTTATGAGAATAACTTAACAGAGCTGGCACTGTTATAGCAACCTAACCCTCTACTATAGTGCAACCTTCCCATTTGTGTGCTTGGCTATGTCACATTGCTCCACTTTCTATCCAGTTCCTTTCTCACAGCCTGTGAAGTCAGTGGAGGATGGCTCAAGTCCATATGTCCTTGTTCCCAAATAGGAAACCCAGAGGAAGTTCCTGTTTCCTGAATTTGGATAAAGTCAACTCTAGCTATTGCAGTCATTTGTGGGATCAATTAGCAGATGGAAGCCCTCTCTCTCTTTTCTTCCTTCTCTTTCTGTAAAGCCTACCCTTCAAATAATAATAATAATAATAATAATAATAATAATAGGTTTTTTTCTAAATTAAACAGTAACCTATAATTCTCTATGTAAGTGGTGGAGAGATAAATACTCATATACAAGCATCTTCCAATTATTAAGTGTCCGGAAGTTGAGCCTATGCTAACAAACTATCACATGTTTATAATTTAAAGAACTAACATGACTTATCAACTGTACCAGAGCCTGGTAGTCTGATAGTCACAGGTTTGAGACTCTGAAGTTCCTCTTCCATGGTGAAAGTAGTTGACTTCTTGCTTTCTCATGGCAAAGTAGTTGACTTTTTGCTACCTTTCAGTGTCTCTTCTTTGAGTACAAATCCCATTTATGATAATCTTTTCTTTGTTATCACTTGATTTCTCTTACCATAACTTTTTGAAGTGTCTTTACTGTTTCATGTCACATGCACAAAATATATTTAATCCATTCACCCTTCCATGCTTAACAAATGTTTGCTCCTAGGTTATCATTGTTCCCTTTTATTTTTTCCTACAACCTCCTTTCTTGCATTCAGAATGGGACTACTTCTCATGACATTCACTTCTGAGGCCATCCTGGGTCAACACACTTTTGATTGCAATTTACCGTTACGCCTGATGCTCCATTTTCCATCTATATCTCAAGTGTCTTATCTCTAAAAAGCAGATAAACAAGTCATATTAAAACATCAGTCAGAAATATTGTTCTTCAATTCAATGAAAAGAAAGCTAAAGTTGTTCAATGGCTTCATCCATTTCTGGCCTCTCTTTGTTTTCCCAATTTATGTCCTAGTCTTCCCTTTTGTGCCCCTGCTTTCAGTTGTATTGAGTCCTTACTAAGGGAGTCTGTCCAGTCGTTTTTGCCTGAAATATTCTTATCTCTATCCTTCTTTATGTGTTATTTTCATTGAAGACCAGCTGTTATCACGTTAAACTGAAAAAACATTTATAACCCTTCTTTTTCCTCCAGCATACTCTATTTCCCAAAAAACTAATCACTTGTAATGCTGTTTTCTGTTTGTTCATTATATTATTGTTTTTCTTGCTTTTTAATGATTTAAACAAAGAACAAAACAGTGTTTATTTTTAAATTTTTCATTTTTAAAAATCTAGAAATATAACTAACCATAAATAGCTGACGTTATAACAACTACAGTCATAAAATCAATGGTTCAATCTTTGCTGGCAAATAGTGCAGTAAACACTTTTCAGAATCATATACTGGAGCCCGGCACAATAGCCTAGCGGCTAAAGTCCTTGCCTTGAGAGTGCTGGGATCCCATATTGGTGCCGGTTCTAATCCCAGCAGCTCCACTTCCCATCCAGCTCCCTGCTTGTGGCCTGGGAAAGCAGTTGAGGACAGCCCAAAGCCTTGGGCTCCTGCACCCGCATGGGAGACCTGGAAGAAGCTCCTGGCTCTTGGCTTCTGATTGGCTCAGCTCCAGCTGTTGCGTTCACTTGGGAGTGAATCATCGGACGAACGACCTTCTTCTCTGTCTCTCCTCCTCTCTATATATCCGTCTTTCCAATAAATAAATAAATAAAAGAATCGTATACTCATGTCATCTCATGTCTTCCACTTTTCCCTCTGTGCCCATTTTCTTTTCCATTTGGAAGTTAACATTTTATTCTTCCTTCTTCTGTCCTTGCTTTTACTTCAGCATTAACTTGTACTTTTCAAATCATACTTCTTAAGATAATTAACAAAGTCCAGGAACTCCATTTCCTCATTCCACTTAAGCTTCTACTCCCTTTATTTCAATGCATATATTTACTATTTTTAACTTTGTTAGTGACAGAGAGACAGTGAAACTGAGAGAAAGAGAGCTCCCATCGGATAATTTATTCCTAATATGTCCAGCATAGGTGGGGCCAAAGCCAAGAATCTGGACCACAATCCAGGTATCCCCTGTGGATGGCAGTAGTCCAGTTACTTGATCTTCAATCATTACTTCATAGAGTCTGCACCTAAGTCAGGAAGCAGAGCTTTGGGTCCCAGTTAGACATTCCTATGTGAGTCATGTACATCCTAACCGATAATCTCAATGCCAATTCCACAGTTTATTTTCTAATATTGACCTGAAATATTTTTCATCATAACCTCTCATATGTGTTGTCTTGAACTGTTTACTGCTCTCCCTTCCTGCACATGGCTATCATTAAGCACAATACATCTTAGACTCTGTTATGCTGTCATTGCCTACTTTCTCCCTAGGCATATCATCACATCCTACGCCTCTAGTTTTTAACAGATGTTAAGGACTTGTACATGTATCTCTAGCAAAAATATCCCTGGGGAGTTTTGTGACCATTCATGTTAATTCAATAACAGCATCAAAAACTATGTTAATTTAATATTTCAACTTTTTAAATGTCTACTCTTTCTTCCATGTTTTCTTTCAATTTGTGCCATACCAGGCTCATTTACTCTAATATTCAATCTGTGAGAACGGCCTAGTTATCATCTTTAATTTTTTAAATATTTATTTATTTGTAATGGAAAGGCAGATATACAGAGAGGAGGAGGAGAGACAGAGAAGATCTTCAGTCTGATGGTTTACTCCCCAAGCGGCCTCAATGGAAGGAGCTGAGCCAATCTGAAGCTGAGCCCGGAGCTTTTTCTGGGTCTCCAAAGTGAGTGTAGGGTCCCAAGGCATTAGACCATTGTTGACTGTTTTCCTAGGTCACAGGCAGAGAGCAGGATGGGAAGCGGGACCACCAGGATTAGAACCGGGGCCCACATGGGATCTCGGCACATTCAAGGTAAGGACTTTAGCCACTGGGTTGTTGTGCCGGGCTCCCATCCTTAAAATCTTATGGCAGTATTCTATGTTTGCTTTACTGATAGAGACAAGGTTGAGGGAACAGCAGGGGGGACCTGAGGTTTCTCATATTACATCATTATATGGAACACCTCGGTCTATGTTCCAACCACACCCGTTCTCTGGAGCAGCCAATCTTTCCAACCACTATCACAGATATTCCTTTTCAAGTACCATCTAAACCCTCTGTCCACTGCCCTAACTTTCCTTTTCATGCATTACACAATCCTTTCCAATTCCTCATAGTGGTAAACTACAAATTCTGCATTTTTCCAATGTAGGAATAGTCGAAGCCAATAACATATAATAAGGCTACATCCACACAATGCTATCTGAGTTAGTATAATGTAATCATCATAATTACCATGTTTGACAATATCACTCCCAACATCTATCCAAAATCATGACATTTCTGAGATTTTCAACATTAGGTAGGAAGTTGGGTAATTTTAAAGTTATTCTCAGAGTAATTGATTAAGCTCCAGCCCAGACGTTACTACCTTTGTGTCCAAATTGTATGTAAGAGTTGCTCTGAGTCTTACTAATGGAAACCCATTGTCTCGCACCTGTCTGCAATGATTGTGTATTTTTGCTTTAAGTGAATATTTTCCTTATGCTTGCATTTACCAATGTCCCTTCCTTGAATTCCTTCTCATATGAAGACAAGAACCTGTATCAGCCCCAGCACGTGGCCACCTTACAACAGCACTTTATTATTTTTTTTTCTTTTATTAGATTTATTGGAAAGACCGATTTACAGAGAGAAGGAAAGACAGGGAGAAATATTTTCACTGGCCCAGTGCCTGGATTCAAAGCCAGCAGTCAGGAGTTACTTCCTTATCACCCACATGAATGAAGGGTCCCAAAGCTTTAGCCCTCCTCCTCTGCTTTACTTGACTATTAGCAGGGAGCTGCATGAAAAGTGGAGCAGCTGAAACATGAACAAATGCATATACAGCATCATGATGCTTGAAAAGTGAGGATTTATCCAATTTAGCCATCACACCAGGCCCATCAAGCTACAAATTTATAGAAGCAAAACATTTTCATTGTTCAAACCATGTGACTTAGACTATTGCCTTCATCTCTTTCTTCATTAGGGAAATGGAATTAATCTAGTTCCTCACTCATACCATTAGTAAGAATATTGAATGGCATAATGCATACTAGTATCAAAATATTGTGCATATGTGGTTTCATTTCCATTAATATTGACTGTCATTATACTTAGTGATGTTATTATTATTTTATTGTTTTTAAATTATTTGTATAAGGTTTGAATTTTGGCTTAAGTTTCTGAAAAAAGCAGTAAGGTAATTAGTTAAAACTATCTTTGATGTCTTAATATAAGACATGCTAATGCAACTATTCTTTCTTAAAAACATTTTCAATGTAAAGGCTAAAAAAAACTTCAGAGTTTTCATTCTGTATTCAAATATATTTTAGAAATATAATGTAAATAAAATATTATTAGCATAAAATGTAATGAAAGCTGAAATGCTTTCTGATCCTGAATTTTAAAATTAGATGTCTTAAATCACTCCAGACCAACACAAATTACCAAGAAGCATCAGAAAAGACTCAAGTGTATGCTATGCTAAGTAATGAGTACTGGAAAATGTGAAGTGCTTATTCCAGGAAAATGTGTCTTATCTTAATAGCAAAATATGTCACCTGCATGTTTGACTCAAGATAGATAGGGTGAAGATTTTATCCTGGATTATCTGGATGGTTCTGATAAAATCACAAGAGTCCTTATAAGAATATTGGAAAACAGTCTCTTCTAGACAATTAGGAAAGCACCAATCCTGCCCACACTTTGGCTTCAACCCAGTGTAATCATATTTGAACTTCTGACCTTTAAGACTAAAGGATAGCAAATATGCATATTTTTAGAGAATTATTTATTTTCATTGGAAAGGCAATTCTACACAGAGATGGAGAGGCAGAAAGATAGTCCATCTGCTGGTTTGCTCCCCAAGTGGCCTCAACTTCCAGAGCCAGAAACTAAGTAAGAGCTTCTTATGAGTCTCTCATGCAGGTGCATGGTCCCAAGCCTTTGGGTCATCCTCTACTGCTTTCCCAAGCTGCAAGTAAAGGGCTACAAGGGAAGCGGAGTAGCCAGAACATGAACCGGTGCCCATATGGGATCCAGGAGCTTGCAATGTGATGATTTTAGCCACTAGGCTGTTGTGCAGAGCCCAGCACATTTGCATTTTTAAGCTACCAAATTTGTGATAGTTTGTTACCATAGCAACTTGGAATTAATAGGGAAGCAACTTCAGACAGCATGTTAATTGAGTAGGGATGTAAAACTAAAAAGGTGTGAAAATCAATGTCATTATGAATTAAATTACTTGGATGTATATCTGGAGCTTGTCTCCTTCAGATAAGCCTAAGGGTCAGCACAGTAGAGTCCTATTCATTTTCTACCTTGCCTCCTCTTGTGGTATAACAAACTTGAGGGTTTAGGAGACACTTATCATCATTCATCATTGGGGTCAAATCTGAAATTGTTTGTTTCCTATAGGGGAAAGTAAAATAAGACTAGTGGCTATAGAAAACACACAATGAATTACCCCTGGCATTTGGACGTCTGACTTCTGTATATGAAGGTCTAAATAAGAGAATATTGATGGAGTACAGTAGCTTCCACAGAAGCATCCGGTTTGTGTTTCCTGGCTATGAATCAATGAACTGCATGACTTTAGGAAGTGACTATATATTTTCCCTTATACACAAATACAGAAGGAGACACAAATATTTTGGAAGTTCAAAATATATATATTATAAGATTTTTTTTTCTTGTGAGTGTCAATGCTTTTTTTTGGTGTAAAGATGGAAAGTTGGAAAATACACTGTATTTAAAATCTCGGTTCCCCCTCAGGTTGTGGAAAGCCCTCCCCCACAAAGCTAATTTTTTCAAACTCGAAACACTCAAAAATTACAGCAGCAAATCAAAAGCACAGGGAAGAAAAAAAAAAAAAACAATGGAGAAGGAAGCCAGAGCTGGTGGTGTCACTTCTTGTGGACGACCAAGGTACTGAATAGGAGTGTCCGTTTCTGCTTTTTTCTTTTCTTTCCACTTTTCTGTTCAGAGAGAGGGTCTGAAGTAGCTGGTGTGTCCAATTTCCTGAAGGCTGCTTCAGTAGTTTGACTGAAGGAATTCTGGAATGTGGGCACAGGAATATGGTCTGAATTGTCACTGTCTCCATCACTGTCCACAGGGGCAGGAGGAACTAAGCTGTTTTCATCTTTCTTTGGAGTACTTTTGGGCCACACATCTGCTTTTGCTTTTCCAACCCTCAGCATCTGGGCAAAGGAAGGGAAGGCAGAGTCTTCATTCAGACTCCCAACACAGAAGGAGGGACTGCCCTGACCGGCAGTGGGTGACAGATGGATCAGCAGAAAGTCTGCATGGGAACCTGGACTTCTGCTAGAGCAGAAATGGGGAGGGCCTCTTGGCCCTCTTTGCTGGTGGGACCCGAAGCATAATCAGGAACAGGCACAGGAATTGAAGGCAGGAAACTGCTGTAGATTCTCCAGGGGAATGTAGACTTCTGGGTACTTACCCTGTTTCTTGTTCTCCTCCATCTCAATAATCTTATGATTATATATATATATATGTATATATGATATAATCTTATATCTATCTATATAATGATCAATATCTATATAATGATCTAAGACAAGACATATTTTCATTGAAAACTAATGTTATGAACTTTGAATTATTATAAATGGATATATCTACTTATGTTTATACCAAAGATGATAAGCTTCATGTAGGAAGAAATGATACCTTTATGACTGTAATATGGGATTCTAAATATAGATTTGTAAACCTATTTTATTATGACTTATAAGAAGTCAGGGTGCCATAAGGGTAACATGTGAAAGCAATTAGTTAAACTAGCAGTAAACCATGTGGTTCTTTTTCTTTTTAATTGGAAAGGTTAAGATACAGAGAGATAAGAGGGTACAGAGAGATAAGGGGGTACAGAGCAAAATCTTCTATCCACAGATACATTCCTCAAGTGGCTGTAATGACTGGGCTGCGCCAATCTGCAGCCAAGAGACTCTTCCAGGTCTCAAATGTAACTGCAGGGTTCCAAGGCTTTGGACCATCCTCTACTGCTTTCCCAGGCCACAAGCAGAAAGATGAATGAGAAGTGGAGCAGTCAGGACACGAATCAGTGCCCAGATGAGATCCCAGCATATGCAAGATGAGGATTCAGCCACTAGGCAATTGCTCCAGCCCACATGGCTATTTTTAAAAACAGTAACCTAAAGGGAACAGGGCAATGATTATTCTTAATAAAACTGAACACATTCTAATCAATCTGAAATTAAGACAAAGATTAGTCAAACTTATAATCATGTACAGTTTACTTTAAATATGAACCAATAGTTTCAGTATTTTAATACATCATTAACCTTATTCCAAAATACCTTACAAAAAGCAATGAAATTACTGTCTGCACAAATCATATTTTAAGTATTAAATTTCAATTTTTAAATTATGTAAAGCAATAATAATATACCACTTGAGAAATAAAGAATTGGATTCACGATTGAATGGTTAACTGCTTCTCTCATCCTTCTGAGTCTCAGCAGATAATATCTGAACTCATATTGCGTATGGCATGTAAGTCTGGGCACTGTGCATAAAGCATTCACATTGTAATGAAGTTAACCTGAATAGAAAGAAACAGTTAATATACAATATAAACAGTGATGCATTTAACAGAAAAGTCAAATCAAGATATGAATATACAAAGATGTACAATTTTTACATGCTGTTTAGAAAAAAATTTAATGACCATAGGTCAGGAGAAATTAAGAATCAACATCTTTGCTTGATACTCATCCATAAATAAGAACTTGGTTATAAATGATACCATTTACAATGCAAATCAATTGAAAAATTGAATAGACATTTAAGAACCAATATCTCTACTACCCTTGACATATACAATTTAGAGATAGAGAAGCAATAAGCAATAAACTCATGAAGAAACAAGAGACAGAAAGAAAATAAAGTGTAGCATTCTGAAAGCTACATTGTAAGTACAGAGTATCTATGAGAAGGTAGTGTCCTGTGTGTGAATTACTGCAGATTTACTGCAAAGAATGGAGTCTAGCCTGTGGGTTTACAATATATGGCTTCTTGATATTCTTGAAAAGAGTTGTAAGATACTATTGAAAATGCACATATTGGAGAGAAACATATTTCTGTGTATACCTGTTTGTACTTTCCTTTTTGTCTCTTCTTCAATACCATGTACATCTGATCTCATTTTGGAGGCAGTTTCACATTTTTTAAATTCACATTGCTTTTCTGTGTTAATTCAGATATCGTTTTATGTATTCCTGTCTTGTATTGTGCAGCTGAATTTATGAATTTCTGGTTTCAGTGGCTTATTTTCTTCAAAGTTGGTTCAATGACCTGTGATTCCTATGGCTAATGAGGATCTGATTTTTTTCCTTTCATGTTTCAGTATATGTGCGTGTCTTAGTGCAAGAGTTCATTAATCAACTGGAAAGTTTTGACATCTTTATTTCTTTCTTGATTATATTTTAAATCAGAGATGTATTTTTCTATTTATTGTCATTTTCATTATACTGTTCTAAAGTAATAGGAAATTCAAAACATGCACGTTGGGACATTGGGTTGTGTAGAATGTTCATGTAACAAATTTAGGTTTTTGTTTGTTTGCTTATGTATGTTCTATTTTCACCTTCCTAAATATTATATCAATATGCATGTTCTACCTGGGTAATTTGATTATAAACTTTAATATTGTCATGGTTTGGTACCACTCTTATTGTGTTACATTTGTCTCACAAACATATTTTCTTTCAAGTTATCTTGCTTTTTAAGAACGCATTCTGCATTATCAGTCACGAAGTCCTAAACACCTCTAGTTTTACACAAATGTATTAAAGATAATGCATGAGAAAGTACGGGTACTTTTGTGGAATAACTCTTGGATGGTCATCATTTTTACTCATTAATTATTGAATCCAATTTTTAATAAAATTGAGATCTTCAAATTCTGCTGCTAATGCCAATTACTGAAAGGAAAAAAATTAAAAAATATTCCATGCACAAATTCAGCTAAATAATCCTATTTGGTTCACAAAATGGAGATCATCAATACAATCAATCTTTTTATGCTGATTAAAGAGCAAGATCAGGAATTTTTTAAGATTTATTTTATTTTTGTTCTAATGTCAGATATACAGAGAGGAGGAGAGACAAAGAGGAAGATCTTCTGTCTGATGATTCACTCCCCAAGTAACCACAAAGGCCAGTGCTGCGCTGTCTGAAACCAGGAGCCAGGAATTTCCTCCAGGACTCCCACACGGGTGCAGGGAACCAAGGCTTTAGGCCATCCCCAACTGCCTTCCCAGGCCACAAGCAGGGAGCTGGATGGGATGCCAAGATTAGAACCAGTTCCCATATGGGATCCTGGCGCGTTCCAGGCAAGGACTTTAGCTGCTAGGCCACCACGCCAGGCCCTGGAATTTTATGAAACTTTTATTTAATCATATCAATCCCTGTAAGTATGATAGTTATCTATAAATGAACTCACATTTCTGGAAATCATCAGAAGACAAATTTCGCTTTTTGTTTATTTTTTATTTATTTGATTTTTAATTTTTTTTTATTCTGTTGCATTATGTGACACATTTTCATAGGCTCTGGAATTCCCCCAACCCCTCCCAGAGCCCTCCTCCCATGGTGGATTCCTACAACTTGTTGCAATATTACAGTTCAAATTAAGTCGAGATTCTTTCGTTGCAAACATATACCAAGCATGGAGTCCAGCATTTTATTGTCCGGATAAATTCAACAGTTTCTTGGGGAGACCATCTCTGGTCTGAAGGTAGAGCTGGCAGACTATCATCCCGATCAATTAGAAGCCCCAGCCCAACATCAACAACAAGTTACAACATTATCAAAATAATTGACATGGTATTGAGTAATCAATATGTTAAAACAATGCAAGTTCTTAACCACATTCTGTGACTACTTCATTGACACTTCAATTTTTGTTTGTACACAGAACCGGCTTCTATACCCCTTTAAGTGGCTATAGGATACTATTCAGCTATCTCACCTCTGTTTTCATTTTAGTATTTAGCGGGTTATTTTTTAATGGAAGGCTTTAATTGCTTGATCATGAAGCAATGAGACGCTTGACCATTACTCAGTGTGTCTCTCATGTTTAACATTTTGTCTTGATCTAGCTGTGTTTCACACTTATTATTCTGGTATTTTGCTTCTTCTTGGTAGAATTGCTATGTCCTATAACCATGGTGGAGGGATAAATTATGATTTAAAATGTCTTTTCCTCCTCTTGCACAGGTTTTGATAAATAAATAAAAATAGAGTGATGCTATGGAAATGTTTAGTACCTTGAAGCACAAGAGGAAACTTTCCTGTCCACAGCTTCAGTTTCATAATTATTTGTCTAGGGTGTATAGCTCAGTGGTAGAGCATTTGCCTGCAAAATTATTTGTCTATATGCTTCAACAAATCACTTAACTACGCCAAAATATGTAACATTTTAAATTGGAAAATTATGATACTCACATCATTAATAAGAACTATGATCATCCACAGGCGAAGCACTCAAATATCGTGAATCCAGAAAATTTTAATTAATTATGCTAAAAGTGAGAGTCATTTTCCCAGCTACTTTTATATTATTTGTAAAACAAGCCCTTGAGCACAGTGATAAGTAAAATGCTACTTTCATATTCATAAAAGAAAGCAGTCTGAAAAAGCTACAGCAGCCTCAATACTTTCGAGAGAGCTTTTTTAGTTCTTGTATAATCACACACAGATTAACTTGCATGCATGTGGATTCTGCACACAGATGCATACAATCTTAGGGTGGAAAGCTCCTTTTTATCCCGTTCTGCTAAAATATACTTGGGTGCTTCTATTAGTAACTGATAAATTCACACAATAAAAATGAGCCACTTAAATGAAAAAAAAGTAATATGATTACATGGTTTTAAATTTGTTATCACTTTCGAAATATTCAAAACATTTTTATCTTAGAAACAAAGAATGATTATGAATGCAACATTTTAATAATATCATTTATTTCAGTATTTTTACAGCACTCAATTGAAAACTACTAAGTATCATTAGAATTATGCATGTTCATGTCAAGGTTTATATAAAATTGTCACTGCTGTTTGCTGTCTTTGTATATGAAAATGTCTCAAACCTTTGATGTGAAATTATGATAAGTTTGTATTTTAGTTATTTTAACTTTTATAATTGGTGTCTAGGAATTTTCCTAATGTCTTGTCCTAACATAAAATTTATCTGTCTAATACAACAATTTTTTAAATAAATGTATCTCCTATTGTTGCAACATATTACTTATGTAACAAATTATCAAATACAAAAAATTATTTAACAAAAAATTACATATGTAGGCTTAAATGTCCATGTATTGCTAAGAATCATTCTTATATAAGCCTCTTCTTATTTGAATTATTTATCTTAGTTTTTCTTTGATTATTCTTTTTTCAATCCTTTCCTTTGCGTTATTTTTTTAATTTTCTTTGAACTGTTTTCTTTAAATTGTTTCACATTTTATTCACCATTATTGAGATATGTCAAAAATAAATTTTATACATTGAGACTGTAAACCACAATAATTTAGTATATGCATAGATGGTAAAATAATAACCAGAATGTTAACAATATTCAGTTCCAAAATCTGCTGTGTGTGTGTGTTAGAGAGAGAGAGAGCGAATTTGCTTGAACTCAAGAAGTTTGTGATTTTTATTCTCCTTTCCACCTTTGATCTAGGTATTTTCAGCAAGTCACATAGCTTTGTTGCTTTCTCCATAACAATACCTGCACATACATAGATTTGCTAGGCCTGCATTGAAGTTTGAGCTACAGAATCCATCATTTACGCAGACCTCTTATTTGGGCATTGTGAACAACATCGTATATTTAAATGTGTGTGTTATTAAGGAGCTCTGAAGCGGCATAAATCTCTAGCATTGTAAAACTTGCATCAGCCTCTACTCTTAATGGTATACACATGACCTTAACTTCTTCTTCAGTGAACATTGGTTCATTAAAAATTTCCATTTTATATCTGCTTTGCAACAAGACTGCCAACATTATTGTGCAGAATCCAAATTTATATTGATACCACAAATATTCTTGTAATAATTTGACTTTTCACTCAGCTTTGCAGCCAACAAGAAAGAAGACACAGTTTATTAATTCATCTTGTGCCTCAGCTAATAAACACAGGATCAAATTCATTTTCTGCTTAGTGCACAAAAATTCAACTGTGTCCCTCATGCTCATCTCCTGTTAAACTAACATAAATGTACACAAAATCATCTATGTCTCTTAAATATCCATCACACCTGTGAAATTTCTTTCTCAAAAACTATTTTTCTCCATCTGCCCTTCTAATTTAATCTTCATTGAATCAGCCAGGGCCTATCTTTACTTTACATGAAGTCACTTTGAAATTTCCTTTTGTCAGAGATATTTTTAAAACTTGTAAACACAGCCAGACTTTACCTTTCCACTACAGATGCACATGTGAAAGCTTGTTGACACGACTCGCCTGACAACAGGTATATCATGCTTAAAAAGTCCAAATTCTAAATGTATATTTGCATTCAGCTGCTCCACTCAAAAAATGCAATGCTCTCTAAGTTTCTTCAGATTTAAAAATCAAAGTTGTTCTAAGACATTTCTCTTTGCTGTTCTTGAATTCCCCCTGACAGATGCAGTATGTATTATCAGCAATTATCTTCAAAATGCATGTCATATACAATCAATTCTTACTACCTTTACTATTGCATGCTGATTCAAGCAATCCATTCTTTCTTCTCTACATCTCTTTCTTTTATTGAATTTCTATTTTTTATTTTCATTTTTTCTTGTATTTTATTTTGATTTACAATGCAATTCCATAAGCTCTAAAATTTCTCTTACCCTCTTCCCAAACTCCCTCCTCCCAAATGATATTTCCATATTATTACAATTGTACAGTTCTTCATAAGCAGTCATTAAGTCCATCATTTAAGTGTATCCTGACATGGCATGTCAGACAGTGACAGACAGTCCAGCATCCTATTATCAAGATATACCCAACAGTTTCTTTGGGAATCCTTCTTGGATTTGGAAACAGAGATGCGTATGGATATGGCATTTCCTGTTTCACATTCTCGGGGTTTAAGCCTGTCAGCAGGCCCTGAGGTCACTGAGGGTGAGACATCATTGCTGTTTGGCCTTAAGAAGCACCAGAGGCAAGCTAGAGGGGAATGTCTGCTTTATTATGCACAGGTACAGCTTTTTAAATTTTTTTTTTAAATTTATTTATTTATTTGTATTGCATAGTCAGGTATACAGAGAGGAAGAGAGACAGAACGGAGGATCTTCCGTCCAATGATTCATTCCCCAAATGACAGCAAAGACCGGAGCAGTACTGATCCGAAGCCAGGAGCCAGGAGCCTCTTCCAGGTCTCCCACGCAGGTACAGGGTCCTAACTCTTTGAGTCATACTCGACTGTTTTCCCAGGCCACAAGCAGGGAGCTGGATGGGAAGGGGGACTGCCAGGATTAGAACTGCTTCCATATGGGATCCTGGGGAGTTCAAGGCAAGCACATTAGCTGCCAGAATATAGTGCCAGACCCAAGTTACAGCTTCTAAAGGGTAAGAAAGGGGAGGGCAGGAGGGCATCTTCTGGCAGAATCCCCGCTCACCAAAGACATATTCATTGGTTATAAGGTACGTCTGTTTTCCTTGACACTCCGGTCATGTTCCGCGTGTATTCTGCTTGACCTTCTGGCCATGTCAGAGGTCACACTCCACATTTAGACTTGGTAATTATAACTCAGGCCATGGGGAAATAAGCTTTAGGCCACACCCACCATGTAACAGGGCAGGGGCTATACGTAGTGCCCACAATACAGTCACTATACATTCCATTAAATGAGAAGCCATAAAACCAAATCAAAAATAGGAATAATATATAATATTACTATATTATATATGATATATAATAACCAATGTGTCAATTAAGAAACGAAAAAGAAAATAACAACAAAAAACCCTTCTTGGAGAAAATGATGCAATTGTATGATCTATAAGTCAATGAAGAATATAATGAGAGAAAATTATTTTTAAGCAATGAAGTTAAAAAAATATATTGAAACCCTTGAGTTACAACAAAAATTGTATTGAAAGGGCTATTTATTTTATAATTTTCATAAGGGCTGCTTATATCAGAAAGAACGTATGATATTTATACTTTGGGGATTGACTTATTTCACTGAGAATAGTGTTCTCTGGTTAGGACTGTTTGGTTGCACATGGCAGAATCGCATTCCTTGTCATGGCTGAGCAGCTTCCCATGGAGTCGATGTACAGTATCTTTACCCACTCCTCTGTGGATGGGCATCTGGGTTGTTTCCATGTCTTTGCTATTGTGCTCTTTTCCTCCCTTCCTTTCTTGAATTCTTTCTCCCCACTGCTTTATCTTTCTTTGTTTCTCTTTCTTCATCCTTTTTTTATTCCTCCTTGATTTATTGCCTTCTTCTTTTTTACTTTGTGATGTAGCATTTTAAATTTATAGCACAAAGGATTATCACTACACTAAGAAGAGTTCAAATAACTGCAGTACGGCCTGGCGCAATAGTGTAGTGGTTAAGGTCCTCGCCTTGCATGCACTGGGATCCCATATGGAAGCCGGTTCTAATCCCCACAGTTCCACTTCCCATTCAGCTCCCTGCTTGTGGCCTAGGAAAACAGTCTAGGCTGGCACAAAACCTTGCGACCCACGTGGGAGACCCGGAAGAGGCTCCTGGCTCCTGGCTCCTGAGCCGTTGTGGTCACTTGGGGAGTGAATCATCGAATGGAACATCTTTCTCTCTGTCTCTCCTCCTCTCTGTATATCTGCCTTTCCAATAAAATAAAATAAATCTTTTAAAAATGCAGTAGAATTTTATGAAGTGTTCTTTCTGATTTTCAACTTTTCTGTCTGTTGGGTTCTCTAAACACAGAAGCCAAATGATGCAATATGATCCAAATGAAATCTGTTGCCTTACACTGCTGGATAGTCTTTTCCTTCGATGATTTCAACTTTCCTTTCCTTACACTGCAATGTAATGTCCTAGAAGATTTTGTCTGTCTCAGAATAACATGCCATTTTCTTTATTTTCCAATCTCTTCTCTTAGTGTTTACTGATGTTTTGTCCCATTCTAACTATTTATTGTGGTTACTAATTTGTAACCATGCTAAGCATTTCCTTTTCATGATATTTATACATTTTTTCCTTTTTTCGAGTGGACTTTACTCCTGAACATGATTTGGCAGATACTTTATCTCTGTTCCAATGTTGCTACACAATAAGACTATTCTCGCACATAGCAGTCAACTCCTTTGAAATCCTGTTAGTATTTCTATGTCATATTCCCTGTATGGATGGACAACTCATGACATAATTCCTGAACAGCAAATCAAAAAGTTCTTTTTCTGCCATTGTCGTTTAGATTATATCAGCCAAACTGATATGAATAAAACAATTTATTAAGACAGTGTGGAGCATATCTGATTCTCTCAGAGTAATTTTATGAGCATTTGTTTATAGCTCTTCCCTGCATACTCATTTCCATCTAATACTACCTTCAGAAAGCTCCATGAGATACCCATTTTAAGATACCAAAGTTAATTTTAACCAATGTCTTTTTGTCAACAGACATGAACTTTTTTCTTAGAAGATGTTTCCTTCATTGTTTATTTCATGGCATTCAGTTAATTCTCTCAGGATGTGTCAAACTTGAAAAGAAAATACTGATAATATTTATTTAAAATGATACTCCACTTGGGGCCTGGCATGATATCCTAGTGGCTAAACTCCTCACCTTGAACGTGCCATGATCCCATGTGGGAGCCGGTTCATAACCTGGCAGTCCCGCTTCCCATCCAACTCCCTGCTTGTGGCCTGGGAAAACAGTGAAGAGTCACCCAAAGCCTTGGGAACTTGCATCCATGTTGGAGTCCTGTAAGAGTCTCCTGGCTTTGAATCAGCTCAGATCCGGCTGTTCCGGCCGCTTGGGAAGTGAGTCAAGGGACGGAAGATCTTCCTCTGTGTCTCTCCACCTCCCTGTATATCTGGCTTTCCGATAAAAAAAACTAAAAATAATAAACAAAATGATGCTACACTTGAAACCAGTTTTGAATTTATGTTGCATCTTGGTTTTCTAGGGTTTTTTTTTCCATGTTATTTTTTTTCTGAGGCAGCTACTAAAATACACATACACACAAACACACCCCAAGCACAGTGCAATTTATTTAAAAGTTCCTATAAAGTTGTCCATTAGATACAATTCAAGTTTCGTCTACTATCAAGTTTTATAATTATCATATAACATAATGTAACATAAATACCTTTGATGATTATATCACTTTATAAGACCCTTTGATTGTTTAACCACTTTATTCAAAGGAAATATATATACACATGTAATGGTTTCACTATTTGTTAAGCAGCACAATAGAAAAATAGTATCTAAAAAATTAAGAAGATGATTCTATATAAAAATTAAAAACATAAATTTAACATTTTAGTTGAAGAATATATACATTAAATTGCGCAATACATCCAGTCAGCAATAATTTAGAGTGTTACTAACCATACGATAGTGGTCATTAATATAAAGATGTGTAGAGGGATGAATATAAGCAGCTTTCATGGGTCCATAATATATAAACATAGAAAGAAATTGTTTTAATTTTTTCATTATGTTTTATTATGTGCTATCATGATATGTTACAGCAATCATTTTAGCTTTCATCTAACTCAATACTGAGTCAAAACAGTGCCTGTGAGTGGGAAAAAATTGACTTTAATTTAACTCAGGTGAACGTTGGTCATTATTTACCATTCATTAAGTCCTTAGTACGGCAGTGCCTTTCAAGTGATGAAGAGCAGACCCCTTTGCAAATGGAGACCACATGTGTGTAGAATAGCTAAGTCATAATGCTATGCAACGGCAATGATTATAACAATATTTATCAAAGTAGTTGCCTACAAAAGAGCCACGTGCGCCTTCTCTTTTCAGTTGGCAAAAATGGAAAGAGACTAGAAAATTAAAAGTAAACTTTGAAGGATGATGGGACAGAGCAAAATATTAATCTGTTTCCAGCTGAATTAATGTAACTACTTAGTGTTACTTTGAAGTGAGCAAAGAGCCTATCCTTAGGGAGAAAAGAATGAGCATGAAAGAGCGTTTTAAAAGTCTCTCTTCTTCTGTGGAACATTTGTTTCTTAAATTGCCCCTTCTTCTTAGTCTAACAATTTAGAGACTTCCAACCAGGCTTTGAAACTGATATGTTATTGAGGTTGTTAGACTCAATTGGAAGAGTTCAATATTTATTAAAGCAGTTTTATTATAATAGACAATTACAATACATTGTTTCTGATTTTGCTATGATCAAATGCTTTCAAATATATTTCACATCTTTATCTAAACATTTTCCCTGCCTATTTTTTTATATTTAAACATTAGCCCTTCACATAAAACATGACTTGGTTCAGATGCCAAGATGTAATCTAATGTTTTGGATGCGTAAACTATTGAATTAAATAAGTCACAAATTCATATTAAATCTCTTTTCGCAATTTTGTGTTTAAAATTTTTTCGTATTTCAAACTATGATGTGTTTTTAAAAGTTCTCTGTTCTCTGGTACTAGAAGTTGAATTTATAGAACACTGTAGTAGATTTTGATTATTTTTAATGAATCATATAGTTAATATGCCATAAATTGTTGACGGTCAATGATACTGCGTATTCGTCTATAGTTATTATTTTTTTTAAGATTTGCTTTAATTTTATTTTTATTGGAAAGTCAGGTATAGAGAGAAGAGGAGATAGAGGAAGACCCTCGGTCCGCTGATACACTCCCCAAGTGACCGCAAAGGCCGGAGCTGAGAAGATCTGTAGTCAGGAGCCCAGAGCCTCTTCCAGGTCTCCCACGTGGGCACAGGGTCTGAAGGCTTTAGGCCGTCCTCGATTGCAACAAGCAGGGAGCTGAATGGGAAATGGGCTGCTGGGATTAGAATCTGCTTCCATATGGGATCCTGGAACATGCAAGGCAAAGACTCCAACCACTAGGCTTCTGTGCTGGGTCTCTACACTTATTTTTAATATTACTTCTACATATAGCTTACAAACTCAAACTCAATCGAAATCTGTCTCTGCATCTTTTTTTTTTTTTTTTTTTTTGGCTGATTGTGGTCTACCTCCTTCCCACATACATATACATGCAAAGCAATTTGCTCTTGTAATTGGAGCTAAAATAATCCAATTACAGTAACAGATTTAAGTAGATGTCCTTTTTAGCAATTAGATTTTGTAAGTTCAATTTTAAGTGTATGAAATATTCATTATACTTCTCATGAAAATATTGGCAAAGGCCTTTCATGTAGATGACTGGTCTATTCTACACTTGATCTTAGCCAAAAGGCCGAGAGGCGATAGATGACTGGTCTATTCTAAAGAGAAGTGAAAGCAGCCGCTGCGGTATGCCTGTGAGAAGGTCAGAGCTGTGTCCTGTGGCATAATCGAAGCTTTTAGAGTTGACAAAAGAAAATTCTGGAATTAAGTCAATAGACATTTTCATAAATATTTCAACTTTAGGAAGATGTTAGGTATTTTTTACAGCCCATTTTTAGTATACAAAGTAAAAATGAAAGAACTTTTGAAATACTTCAAGTAAACTTTTATTTCATATTACATTTTACTGGGTTTTTTATTTCTTTTACATAAATTTATCAGAAGTCTTAAGTAGTTGAGTCCAGATTTATGTGAAAAAACATCCCATTCCGTTTACATGCCTTCTGTCTTTAACTTCTTGTCGTTTTTTTCCTTCTTTGGTTGAAATCCTCATTTTAGATGTCGCTCCTACAACACCAGAAAAGTAAATTGCTAGATGTCCTCAACCAATTTTAAAACAGTGAGCTAAACTTTCTCCTTATGATCAAATGAGTAAGAGATAAGATCATTTTCCACATTCTAAAAAAATTTAGAAAGTTCTGATTTTTTTATATTTATTCATTTAAAAATATGATCACTTTGCTTTAGAGTCAGAAAGCTGTTTGAAACTATGACTTGTATGCGAGTGTTTGGCACAGTAGGAAAAGCTGATGTGTGTAACGCTGGCATTCTATGTGGACGTTGATTCAAGTCCTGCTTCCTCCCTTTCTGAAACAACTCCTTCCTAATGGCCTGGGAAAAGCAACTGAAAATGGGTCCAAGTTCTCAGGCACTGACCCCTACTTTGGAGATCTAGATGGAAACCTTGTCTCCTAGTTTCTATCTGGCTCAATTAAAGGCTGTTGCCAAACACTTGGGAAGTGGACCAGCTGATGGAAAATCTCGCTTCTCACTCTGCTAGAGAAGCAGAAGTAACTTTTACCCAGAGTTTGGGGTGAGGTAAAAACTGAATGATCATGACAGGTTAGAAAGAAACTAAGGTATTTCTTCAAACACTGAACAGTGCATACGTTTTGTACATTGTTGGGAAAACAGCACCTTCTTTTATAATACTTCCGTGTGCAGAAATACTCCTGTGATATACAAAATTTATGTCTATATTTGTTTTATTGGTAATCAACAAACAAATGAATTAAGACAAATACAATAAAGTTATCATCATATCATTTATTTATTTAAAGGCTTATTTATTTTTATTGGAAAGTCTGATACACAGGGAGGAAAGAAGGAGAGGAAGAACCTCTGTCCGCTGCCTCATTCATTAAGTGATCACAACAAATGGGCTGAGCCCACCTGAAGCCAGGAGCCACAAGCTTCCTCCAGGCCTACCAACTGGGCACAGTGTCCCCAGGCGCTACACCATCCTTGACTTGCTTTTCCAGGCCACAGACAAGGAACCTGGATGGGATGTAGAGCAGCCGGGATTAGAACTGGTGCATATGGGATTCCCAGTGCATGCAAAGTGAGTACTTTAGCTGCTAGGCTACCATACCAGGCCTCAATATCATTTATTTGATCTTCATATCTAATAGCTTCTTGTTTCTTCCAGCCCTCAATATATGAACTGTCTTTTTGATTTTCCATCATTCTTTTAATAACAGAACACATTTAATGAAAATGAGAATGACTAAGAAAAAAGGAATCTGTGATGATTCCCCTATATTGTCTTCTCTGTAAACTTTAGACATTGAATACTAAAAATGTTGACTGAAATTCATTTTGCATTTTTATAATAGACAGCAGTATTCATCTTGCTTTAAATAATTAAACTATCTAAATTATTTAGTTAGATTAGAAGTCATTTGAGGTTTAAGAGTTTCATAAAATTTCTCTAATGGTTGTACTTGTTGAAATATAGCTATGTCTAAATATTCAGAAATTGGAGAATGACAGAAAATTCCAGAGGTATTAATGCTAATATATTGATTAAAATTGGTGGGTCAAGTAGTTTCTGCTTTGAGAACCATGCCTAAGTATTAAGTGGAGGGGAAGAGATCTTTTGTAATCCTGACTGGCTGTGATCCTCTTAAATGAATATCAGGAACTAACTATCTGATTAATCAAATATTGAGCACAGTCACTGTTTTTCTCCTCAATTTTTCTCTTCCATTTATTTCTTCATTTAGCCCTGATTGAATCTCTACATATGTTTATTATTCTTCATAAATTACAATAGTTTCTCCTCAATCGCTTTGATGTTACATTTAAAACCCTAGGGCAAATTCCATGAACTGTGCATTGAGTTATTAGCTTCAGGCCGTCATTACACACATAAAAACCTTTCCATTGAATTTTCTCCTTATGTCAGTTCCAATTTTGATCTCAGTAAGATTTTTTTCTGATTCTTTTCTTATACTAATTTATCTAAATGAAAACAAGACAGCAACAGATAAATTTCAAGTAATAATACTCTGAATTTAAATATTAAGTGTAAGATTAATTTTTCTATATCTTAAAAAACCTTACAGCATTTATACTACAATAAGAGTTCTATATATTTAAAAGTATTTAATCTACCCAAAGAAAGCACATGTAAACAGCACATGATACAAAAACAGATACATATATTTGAATATTACATAATAAAGCATGACAAATAACATGTAACTAAGTTCATAATTTTGAAATTATTACCTAAATGATTTTACCTAAGTAATACAGCATTGCATTATCTGTGATTTATTTCAAATTAAAAGAGAAAAAAATGAGTATATTAGAAACATTTGCTTAAAAATATTTGAAATTATTGTGTCCTTTGGAAAATACAAATGCATCTCTAAGTTTCTCTATAGCCGATAGAAGGAGATAATGAAAACCAGGATTCTTTCACACACAAAAAGGAAATAAAGTAAATAACACAAAACCAAAAGCCTTTGTAAATAACAGCTCTCAAAAGGACAGAAAAAAAATAAAATCTATGGAAATACCAGACTCAGAAAACTAGCTAGAAAAATTTTATGGAATCTGTTGCTCAAACAGAGGCACATACCAAAATAAATATCAAACAAACATTCAAACATACTGAAGGACTGGCCGTAAACAAAACATGAACTTATTGTGCAGGAAATGGCAGATTGCTCCATCAAATAAACAAATGATCCTAAAAAGACTCACTTATTATTGAAATAAAATAGAAATAGGTGAAGTTATGACATTCCATTCTCATCTAAATAGAGCAGTCACATTGAGTAATCAAACCTAGGCCCTTAACTGATAAAAGCATTTTTTTTTTTTTTTGTCTTCACTCAAGTGCCAATGGAGAAGATAAAGCTATAAATATAGAGCCTTGTGCCATCACCTAGCAGCTAAGTCCTTGCCATGAATGTGCTGGGATCAAATATGAGCACTGTCCTGGCACTGTCCCCTCACGTAGGAGACCTGGAAGAAGCTTCTTGATCCTGTCTTCAGATAGGATTAGCATTGGTTGTGGACAGAACAACTTTATCTATTTCCTTTTCCCTGAAAATCTGCCTTTCCGGTTTTTTTTTTAAGACTTATTTATTTATTATTGGAAAGGTGGATATACAGAGAGAAGAGACAGAGAGGAAGATCTTCCGTCCAATGATTCACTCCCCAAGCAGCCGCAACGGCCGGAGCTGAGCTGATCCGAAGCCAGGAGCCAGGAATCTCTTCCGGGTCTCCCACATGGGTGCAGGGTTCCAATACATTGGGCCGTCCTTGACTGCTTTCCCAGGCCACAAGCAGGGAGCTGGATGGGTAGTGGAGCTGCCAGGATTAGAACCAGAGCCCATATAGGATCCTGGAGCATTCAAGGCGAGGAGTTTAGCTGCTAGACCACCACTCCGGGCCCACTACTACTAAATTGTTAATTGTGCAATTTATTTTTTCACTTAGTTTTAATATTTTTTAGTTGTTACTTTTTGCAATACAGTTCCTTAGGCTCAGGGATATCCCCATCTACCTTTCCAAACCCTCTCCTCTCAACCATTTTTCCCTATTGTTCCCTATTGTTGTTCTTCAGCAACAGTCACAAGTTTATCATTTTTCCACGTAAGTGACTTTTATCCTAGCATTATAGGTATAAATAATGGCATAAAGTCCAGTATTCTATTGACAGGATACATTTTACAGTTTAATTGGGAATCCATCTTTTACTCAGAAGTAGAGATACATACTGCAATATGTATCAAATTCATAGCATACTTGCCTCCAATATACAGATTCTCTGGATAAATGTATGTATATACATGCTTAGCAACATATCCATACATCTTATATTTTGCATGAAAGTTGCTTTATATCACCGGAAACACATGCACTGTTGGTGGAAATGTAGGCTAGTATAACCACTATGGAAATCTGTATGGATAGCGCTGAGACAACTGGAAACAGATCTGCCATGTGACCCAGTTATCCCACTTCAGGGAATATGTCCAAACATATGAGAGAACGCGATCTCTCATCGTGTATGTATAGCAGAACCACGTACAAGAAATGTACAAGTAAAGATATGAAAAAAATCCAAAGCTGGTGAAGGAGGCGTGGCTAAAGAACTGTGGTCCGTTTGCTCCATGGAACACTACGCAGCCACTAGAGGGATGAAATTCTGCCGTTTTCAACAAAATGATCTCAACTAGATATGATTATGCTTAGTGAAATAAGTCAATTCCAAAGGAACAAATATCATATAGCCTCTCTGATAGAGTTGAACTTCATGCAAGATAGTGCTAAACGCTAATGTCACCTCTTGCAGCGTGACTTTCTACTCCTGGAAACCGATGTGAAGCATATGACCTTGCAGATATTGAGTTGGATTGAGTTTTGTTGTTGTTGTTGTTGTTGTTGTTTTGTGGACATTTATACCTTATGTCCAGTATTTTCTGCACCCTTCAACCCAGGGCACAGACACCGACAGTGCCAGCCTTCTGTCTGAGCATAGTTAAGGTATTGCCTCCTTTGTTTCTTGCTCCTAATACTGTTTCCTCAGAAACAGCAGAGAAAAACTGTTCTTTTTCTTCTGCGCTCTGAAAGTCCCATCAGAGTGAACAGAACGCGTGTCTTCATGTGTGTGCAATTAAGTTTTAGTGAAATTTCCCTTTGTCAAAGATAAATATGGAATTATTAAATATTAAAAGATTTCCACATATGAAAAATTTGGCCTAGTATAAAATTAATTCTAATTGTTTGACCTATTGTCAAACAAAGTGGTTGTTCAATATGAACATGTCTGGTACGTTTCTTCATTCTAAATTGAACTGATAATGAATATAACTATTCCACAGCATTTCTATATTGCCATGTGATCTCCTTTTCTCACCTTTTAAAAGTAAGATAATGAGAAACAGAAATTGAAGAGCTTTCATATTTCACTAGCTGCACTAGAAATACAGGTAAAATTTTCATTTTTACTTAGTATATCAAGAAAATTTCCAAAGAAGACATGCAATGGCATTTATTGTGCGCTTCTAAAGTTTATAAGTGAGTTGTTAAGGAAACGGACTGTTAATAGACATCTTTCAAGATGTACCTAGGGCAAGCAGAAACAAACAAAAAAGCACTAGTGGGCCCAGTGTGGTGGCCTAGCAGCTAAAGTCCTCACCTTGAACGCCCCGGGATCCCATATGGGCACCGGTTCTAATCCTGGCAGCTCCACTTCCCGTCCAGCTCCCTGCTTGTGGCCTGGGAAAGCAGTCGAGGACGGCCCAATGTCTTGGAACCCTGTACCCACGTGGGAGACCTGGAAGAGGCTCCTGGCTCCTGGCTCCAGATTGGCACGGTACCGGCCGTTGCGCTCACTTGGGGAGTAAATCATCGGACGGAAGATCTTCCTCTTTGTCTCTCCTCTCTGTATATCTGACTTTGTAATGAAAATAAATAAATCTTAAAAAAAAGCACACTAGTTCCAAAGGACCCATTTGAATGAAATATCATGTCCTTTTGCCTTTTGGGGTTTAATAATGCATGCATTCCAGAATTCTAAGTTACTTATACTCCATATGATAAAATTAATTGATTACACAGAACATTCTAAAGATTAGTAAGAGAGTAGATCTAATTTGTCTAGCAGTAGGTTCTACTCTGACCAATAATTATAACAATGGCGTGCTGTTCTTACAAAAGGTGTTAGCAATATTAAATACTTTAATATCAGAATAATCCTTAGATGTCCTTGAACCATTCCTCAGAATTCATTCAAGATATTATTTTTATACAAAATACATTCTTTTTAGAAAATCAAAACACAAAATAATTGTAGTGGTAAAGAGGTTGTCTAGAAAGTTTGCAAATTACATCTATGTCATGATTAATTATAAAGCATAGTTACATATTAAATTCACTAATTCATAGATAAGAGATGTCAAGAAACAAAATGTTTAACAAACCCTTTGCAGATTTGGTTCAGAGTCCATTTTAAAAGAGATTTGTTTTATTTATTTATTTATTATTTTTAATTCATTAATTACATTGTATTATGTGACACAGTTTCATAGGTACTTGGATTCTCCCCACCCCTCCTCAAACCCTCCCACCATGGTGGATTCCTCCACGTTGTTGCATAACCACAGTTCAAGTTCAGTTGAGATTCCCCCCATTGCAAGCATATACCAAGCATAGAGTCCATCATCTTATTGTCCAGTCAAGTTCAACGGCTTCTTAGGTATACCCTCTCTGGTCTGAAGACAGAGCCAGCAGAGTATCATCCCGATCAATTAAAAGCTCCAACATACCATCAGCAAAAATTTACATCATTATGGAATTAATTGACATAGTAATGAGTAACCAATGTGAGTTCTTAACCACCTTCTGTGACCACCTCATTGACATGTCAATTTTAGTTTATACACAACATATAACATACACAACATAACAGGTTATACATAACATCATATCATCTTAAATTAAGGCAAACATGTGATATTTAAGATGAAGACATAGAGGGTTAAAAGAGATTTGTGCGTTACTTTAATCAACACTCCTTATTTCAATGACAGGGTAGCAACGGTTCTCACTGTTAAGGCGCCTGTCGTCATGAGTGTTAAACTACTGAAGGCTGCAGATAACTTACCTTAAACATGTAAACGTATAAAGTAAAATTGAGCATTTCTCTTCAATAAAATTCATGCATTTTAATTCTTATATTATGTCTGGGGTTGAAAAGAATGGAATGAAATTTCATCTGACTTGTAAATTATTCATAGCTTTCCAACTACTCCCTGGCATGGTTGGGAGAGGTTTTGTACAACATTGAGAATCCATCCTGTGTTACTGAAAAGTTAAAATTGGGATCCTCTGATCATAACATCTCTTTCAATACAGTGAATTTCAATCATATTTTCTCAGCAGACACATAGCATGCTTGTGTCTTGCAAACATATTATGGAAAGTGAACATTATTGCTGCCAATTATAAAAACTGCAAAAAATACTGACAATTCATACAAGACAAAGCAATGATTCTCAGCCAAAAGACCTGACACTTCCAAGAGAATTCTAATAAAATCTTAACTAATCTGTATAATTGGTCATGCTGCTCCACCTCAGACCTTTGCTTAGGTTTTCCACAGTTACCTAGCACACAATACTGGAATTATAGAGGGTTTCAGAGTTCATTCTTGGAGTTATCTCTTGTAATATTATTTTACCACTTGCCAAATTTTCTCTTGGTCACCAATATTCACACTAAAATTCTATATGTAAAAAAGTTTCAAATCTTGTTTAAAAATTGATGTATCAGTTTTTTTAATCACAAAAAGTAAAATTTGGTATTTTAAAATTTATTTTTTTATGGTAAAAGAAGAATGGGACAGGTTTTTTTTTTTTTCATTTTATGCACATGTACACACTCACACACACACACACACCACTGATCTGTGAACCAGCTTCGTCAGCTTAGCTATGTGCACATGTGCAATGTGAGTGTGTATGTGCGTTATGTGAATATCCTGTTTGCCAGTTCTCTAACCAAGAGTAAGGATGTTTCTGGGATTATGAGCTTATTCAAGTGTAATTTGATGACCAACTCTTTTCTATCTGTTAATAATTTTGCTTAAATGGTTAAAATTAGCCACAGATGTCTACCAGTAAAATGTGTGCTGAATGATCTATTCAAAATATTTATTGAACAAATATAGGTAAATGCAAACATACATACATACAAACATAACATTTTATAAAAGATTAATTTTTATTATTTATTTTTATTGGAAAGTCAGATATACAGAGAGGAGGAGAGACAGAGAGGAAGATCTTCCGTCCGATGATTCACTCCCCAAGTGACCACAATGGCTGGAGCTGAGTCAATCCAAAGCCAGGAACCTGGAACATCTTCCATGTCTCTCACACGGGTGTATGATCCCAAGGCTTTGGGCCGTCCTCAACTGCTTTCCCAGGCCACAAGCAGGGACCTGGATGGGTAGTGGAGCTGCCGAGATTAGAACTGGCACCCATATGGGATCCCGGTGCATGCAAAGCAAGGACTTTAACCACTATGCTATCGCGCCGGGCCCTGGAACATAATTTTTAAAGAACTTATCACTCCAGTGTCATCCAAATCTTGCCTATTGACTTCTTGTTGCAGCATCAACCTCACTGGGCGACCTTATATCCCACATTCTACTCCTACCTCCACAAATTCTACGTTTTGCAGCTCTGCATATACCCGAGATCCTGCAGTATGTGTCTTTCCATGAATCAATTTAATCACTTCATGTACTATAGTACTCTCTGGATTCACTGGCGTTATTGCAAATGACAAATTTTCCTTTTTAAAAAGCTAAATAGTACACTTTCTTATATACAATACATTTTAATAATGAGCACTTAAGTGGCTTCCATATTTTAGAAATCATGATTACTGATGCCTCAGGATGGGAAGTCTGATTTCTGTTCAATATATTGATTTGTACTCTTTTGATTTTATAGTACATTAATTTCAGTTATTTGAGGAATAGTCACACTCTTTTCCATAATAGCTATATTAATTTTCTTTCCCACCAACAACATGCAAGAGTTCCTATTTCTCTGCGCAGAAAAACTTAGCTCTCGTCTTTTTTTTTTTTAAGATTTATTTATATTTGTTAGAAAGTCAGATATACAGAGAAGAGGAAATACAGTAAGGAAGATCGTCCATCCTTTGATTCACTCCCCAAGTGACTGTAATGGCCAGAGCTGAACTGATCTGAAGCCAGGAGCCAAGAGCTTGTTCTTGGTCTCCCCAGAAGGTGCAAGGTCCCAAGGTTTTGAGCCATCCTCCAGTGCTTTCCCAGGCCACAAGCAGGAAGCTGGATGGGAAGCAGGGCTGCCAGGATTAGAACAGGTGCCCATATGGGATCCCAGCACGTGCAAGGCGAGGACTTTAGCTGTTAGACCACGGCGCTGGGCCCCGACTTCTGGTCTTTTTATGGAAGTGATTCTGACAGGAAATGTAGGTTCACTGTTGTTTTATTTATATTTCCGTGATGACAGTAATGATGACTATTTCTCATATATTGTTCTGCATTTGTATGTTTTATTTTAAAAATAAAAATGACTATTCAAGTTCTTTATCCATTTTTAAGTGAGTTGTTACTCTTTTCTTTGAATTGAATGAATATCTTCTATATTTTTATATTAATGCTTGCCAGACAAAAATTAATTGCCCCCAAATGCATAACTTTCTAAGAAATTCGCCATTATGTTACCTTTTCTTACATATCTTAATGGCATTGTCCTGTTGCTTTAGTTAGAATGCTTAAGTGAGTTTTGTAATATATTTCAAAATGAAGTGGTGTGATGTCTCTTGCTCTGTGCTTTGTGTTCAGGACTGATTTCACTATTCAGACTGTTACGGATCCATACAATTTTTTATATTGGCTTCTCTGACAAATGATGTTGAAGTTTTGAAAAGAACTCCATGGTAAAAATGGATAGCCTTTTGTAAATTAGGTGTTTAAATTACGTATTATTAAAATTTGTAAATTCACTGTTCATATTTATTTGTCCTGTCTTCAATGTTTCATAATTTTCCAAAAACTTGTTTCATTTCTTATATTGGGTTAATTATTTCATTTATGTTAGCTGTTGTAAACTGAATTATTTTGTTATTTTTATTTGTATATGTTATGCAAAAACACTGGTGATTTCTGTACATCAGTGTTTTTATTCATTTTATTGATTTTATTACTTGATTGAATTTTATCTGCTATAATAGTTTTTAATAGACACTGAATTGTTACTATGTAAGATCACCTTGTCAACAAAGCGAAAATATTATGTTTCTATTGGAATATCTTTGCTTTCTTTTGCTTCATTGTTTGTTAAATATTGATAAACAGATTACCAGAAATAGTGAAAGTAGGCATCCTTAATTGCTACTAACTTACTAATTCTTACATGTTTCCTATTGATTTGTTGTATGATTTGTGCATTAGATTGGCCTCAAAAAATTAGTCAAACATTATTCCTATGTTTATATTTTTGTTTCTTTTTTTAAGTCTGAATAAAATTGGTATTATATCTTCAAATGGCTGTTTAAATTCAGTAGTGAAGCTACCCATTCTTTTTATTGAAGGTTTTTATTCTTGTTTTTAATCATCGATTCAATTCCCTACTTTGACATTCCATTCAGGCTTTTATTTATTCTTGCCATAGTCTTGATGCATTTTCTGTTTCTATTCTACATTACATATGATGATATGGAATTTCAGAGGTCATAAGAAATTACTATATAGTAACAATATGACAGCCATTACAAATCAACAATTAAATGAATCAGTAGACATGAAACCACTTCAAGAAACATTATTCACAAAAAATAAAATTTAGAAGCTGGCGTGTTAATAGCACGTTAATCCTCTGTTGTGGCTTCAACAGCCCAAATGAGTGTCCGAGCTCAAATCCTTGGACCCTCATACTCCTTTGGGAGAACCGAAAGAAACCCCTGGCTCTTAGTTTTAGATTCACCCAAGTCTTGCTGTTGAGACCTTTTGAGAAGTGAACCACTGAGTGGAAGCTCTATCTATCTTTCCTTGTCTCTTCATGAAAGTCTTGACTTTAAACTATAGTAAATCTTAAAATTAATACCCCACTGATAAAATATAGAGCACTATGAAATAAAAAGTAATTTCATCATTTAGAGAAGTCATTTTCTTGAATATTTTATAAACTGCATAAATATAAAAAAATGAAATTCTTATTCAGAATATCCTTTAATTTTTAGAAAACTTAGTAAATGCACCTGAATAAAGTGAGCATTTCAAATCAGAAGGCACACAAATCACCTGGAGTCACTTTCTATTCCCTGTATGTTTTAGAAAGCTGTTTCGGCATTTGGAGAACAATCTAGGCTGGAAACAAAAACATAACAATCAAATAAATTCAAAACTAGGTAATCATCCAGGTAGTTATAGAATTGGTTTCAGACCTTTGCAGATTGTATTTAAGCATATGATGAGAGATTCATAGATATAGATAGATATAGATAGATGGATGGATAGATAGGTAGATAGATAGATAGATAGATAGATAGATAGATAGATAGATGCTTCATTCTGAAATGTTTGAAAAATACCCATTTTATTGTACAGGAATCAAAGTTTTTATTTTTTATTTTTTCATAGTTACTGTCTTTCTCTTTTCTGTAAATGCAAGCAATTGCTGAATGTTTTGATTAATTAAGATTAGTATTTGACAAGTGTTTGATTTAGTAGTTAAGATTTCAATCAGGTTTCTTATGTCTCTTACAGGCATTGCTAGATTTGGTGCACTATCCTGGATCTTAATTCTAGCTTCCTGCTAATGCGGGGACTGCGAAGCAAATGGTGGCTTAAAGTATTGGATTCCTATCATCTTTGTGGAAAGTTGGTCTGAGTTCCTGATTGTTCTGTCGCGATTTGGTCCAGCACTTAATGGCATTTGGGATGTCAACCAACTGAGACAACATTGTGCTCTCTTGTGGGCAACAATGCTCATGCCCTTGCTCTTAATTTCCAATTTTCCAAAGTAAATACTTTTTCAGTAATTACAGCAACCTAATGAAAACGTGGATGTTGCTCGATACATAAGCATACTCACTTTATATAAATGTAGACTGCTTGATTTTACTATTGTATAATATTCTGCTATATCAGTGTAGCATTCCTTGTCTTGCACACTGCTGAACTTTTGCATTCGATATACTTTTGGATTACTTTGAATAAACAGATTATTTCTGAGAGGTGTTTTATGGAAACTTTTTATTTAAAATAAGTAATTACAAATGAATGTAACTGCTGATATAGATAGATAGATAGATAGATAGATAGATAGATAGATAGATAGATAGATATCTTAAGGAAATAATCACTTAGCTGTGAAAAAAGTAACATATTTCCCAAAATAGTTATAAAAAGGCTACTGTGTATGAACTATATGTGTGTACTTATTTATTTTAGGATGGATTCTATTCATTATAAAATAAACTAGTAAGCTTTTTCCCAAAGTGGTTGTCAAGCAGGATGAATACTCACTTTTGTTTAGGTAAGTATCTGTTTGTCTTACTATCATTTGTTCAAAAGAGTGCCTATTTATTGTTGTGTGTTTTGGTACATTTTTATAAATCAATTGATCGTGGATGAGAGAGGACAACTCTGGGATTTCCATTTGGTATCAGTTTTCTACATGCCCTCATGGATACAGCTCTGAGGAGCCAGCATTGTAGTATAGAGAGCATAAATCTGCTGCTGTTACACTGGTATCCCGTGTTGTTATTGGTTGGAGTTCCAACTGCTCCACTTCCTATCAAACTTCCTGCTAATGCACTCAAGAAAGCAGCAGGAAATGACTCAAGCCCTTGTGACCCTGCACCCATGTAGGGCATCCAGACAGAGCTCCTGGTCTCTGATCTCAGATCAGCCGTAGTAACGGCCATTGCAGACATTTAGAGAATAAGACAGAGGAAAGAGGATCTCTATCATTCTCTGTAACACTGACTTTAAAATAAACAAATAAAAATATATATTTTAAAATCTCTAATGCTGCTGATTAACATGCTAATGCTGTCAGCTATACAATTTCATTTACCAACAATTTATTGGATAATATGTGACAATTTTAAATTTTGCTATATCTAATTAGTCTATTACATAGAATTTTCAAAAGTATAGAAAATGCATTTTTATATATATAATTTAGGAAGTTTTCTACATCTATCTTTTATCTAACAGTTTTACTAACCTCATTGAATGACTTTAGAGAGAATCTGGTTTTACTGGACATATTTTAACAGATACTTAAGGATGTTCAAATAGAGAGAACTTAATTCCTTTCTAAACCGTACATTTTTAATTATTTCACTGAGAAGCTGCGTGGAAATGTGAGTCTGAGAGAATTTTTTTTTTAAGTTGCAGAAAAAATGCAACAAGCAGACAGCTTGAAAAGAGCCTGACGATGAGCACAGGAGTAACAACAGATCTGTGATCAGATACTGGCTCAGAGGTACTTTAGGGTATTAACGACTGTTGTTTCAAATGGCTAGAACTGTGGTAAATACAGCTCTGCACAGCAATAGAAATTAAATATGCTTCTGGAAGATTTTATATACAGCATTCTTTGATTAAGCATTTGCCAGAAATAACCCATATAGCTGCCTGGGTCTAGAGTCTTCTTTGTTGGAAAATGTTTTGTTATAAATATAATCAAAATATAAAGCATAGTTATAGTGATAATTTGTGATCTTTCCCTGTTTATGATAAACACAGCTGAGCAGTAGCCAATTTCACTATGATAGTCATAGAATGAGCTTTTGATTTCAGATTCACTATTTTTTACATTAATCATAGCTTTTTAAAATTACTGTTTAGTTTTAATTATTTTGAACTCACAAGTTATTTCCGGGTTCTTAAAAATGTAAGATTGGGGCCCGGCGGCGTGGCCTAGCAGCTGAAGTCCTCACCTTGGACATGCCCGGGATCCCATATGGGCACAGGTTCTAATCCTGGCAGCTCCACTTCCCATCCAGCTCCGGGCTTGTGGCCTGGGAAAGTAGTCAAGGACGGCCCAATGCTTTGGGACCCTGCACCCGCGTGGGAAACCTGGAAGAGGTTCCTGGTTGCCGGCTTTGGATTGGTGCAGCACCGGCCGTTGCGGCTCACTTGGGGAGTGAATCATCGGATGGACAATATTCCTCTCTGTCTCTCCTCCTCCGTGTATATCTGACTTTCTAATAAAAAAAAATATATATATATAAGATTGTACAAAATAGCCGAGATGGTTATTCCCTTTGATGCTCCATTAAATGCTTCATACTTTGATGGCTATTGTACTATTTTTCAGATTTTTCTCATTAACATTCATCTCCTACTATATTACATTATATACTTGTTGATTCTTCTGTGATCTTCCAATAAATGTATATAAAAACAATGTTTTAATACAATATAAAATAAAATATGAATATATAGCCACAATCATAAATTATGTAATATATGGTATATTTATTCTTATATAAATGTATTTATATTATTCATTTGTATGTTTTATAAAATATATAACAATATATTATATGTATTTAAAGATTTATTTATTTTATTGGAAAATCTGATATACAGAGAGGAGGAGAAACAGAGAGGAAGAGCCTCCGTCTGATGATGTACTCCCCAAGCAGCCACAATGGACAGAGATGAACTGATCTGAAGCCAGGAGCCAGGAATTTCATCTGGATCTCCCACGTGGGCGTGGAGTCCCAAGGTTGTAAGCAATCCTTGATTGTACTCCCAGGCCATAAGCAGGGAGCTGGATGCAAAGCAGGACTGTCAGTGTTGGAATCCACACATATGTGATCCCAAGAGTGCAAGGAAAGAACTTCAGCTGCTAGGTTACTGTGCAGGGTCTTAATGTTTAATATTAAAGACTCCTTTTCATTTGTTCATTTTTTCACATTTTACATTTATTATTATTGTTATTATCATTTTATCATACATTTCCATATGCTCCTGGTATTTCCCTTATCCCAGCCCCATTTTCCCCCTGGACACCTGGTTTCTCTATATCATTACTATAGTATAGTTCTTCATACACTGTCATATGCCCATCACTGCAGGCATGGACAATGGCAGAGAGTCCAGAATCCCATTGTCAAGATATAGTAAACAGTTTCATTGTAACTCCATCTTTGTCTGGAAGTAAAAATGCATACTTCATTGTATCCTCACCTCTGGATATGTTAGTCTCCATTTCACAGCTCCTGTACATCCCCCCAAATGAAAAGTCATAATACAAAATCAGCAATAGAAAGAAAAATAGAAATTTACAATGCCATCAAGTTAAATAACATGTTACTAGATATGACAGTCTCCATTACATAGCTACTATACATCCCCTTAAAAGAAAAGCCATTTGTGGCTTTTCAAAATCAACATACAAAATCAACATCAGGAAGAAAAAAGAAATTAACAACACCATGAGGCTAAATAACATGCTGCTAAATGACTAACACGTAGCTGAAGAAATGAAAATCAAGAACCTTCTTGCAGAAAATTATGCTACTGTATGATCTCTGAGTCATTGAAGAATTTAGTCAGAAGAAAGTGTTTTGAAGACATGAAACTAACAGAAAACATCAAAACCCATGCAGTATAGTTTCCACTGATTTTTGTTGGTGAAATGTGTCTCTTCTGGACAATAAATAGATGAGTTTTGTTTTTTTTAATCCAATCTACTAATGTATGACATTTGATTGAGCTTAAGCCATTTACATTCAGAGTTTAATATGTATGGGTGGTATTTTGATCCTGTTATTTTAGGAATGGGTTCTTCATTCATTTATTCTTCTATTGTCATTTTACTGGGATGTTCTTCACATTTGCCTTTGGCTCTGTTTGGTGATATTCCTCTTCTCGGTCAAGAGAACATCTTGAAGTATCCTTTGTAGGGCAGGTTTGAAAGAGGCAAATTCTTTTAGCTTTTCTTTACTGTGGAAGAATTTTATTTCATTTTCAAAGACAAAAGCAAGCTTTGCTGGATATGTTATCCTTGGCTGACATTTTTTCCTTTTAGAATCTAGAATATGTCACTCCATTCTCTTCTTGCCTGTAGAGTTTCCTATGAGAGATCGCCTATGAGTTTAATTGGCATTCCTTTATATGTCAATTGATTTTTTTTCAGGTGCACATTTAAAGATATTTTCCTGAGGTTCAATTGAAGAGAGCTTGATGATCATGTGTCTTGGTGAAGATCATTTGTGATCAGGCCTATTGGGAGTTCTGTGTCCCTCCTGGATCTTGTTTCCCAATGTTTTCTCTATATTAGGAAAATTTTCCTTTATTATTTCATTAAAAATATATATAAAACCAGTTTCTCCTTCTGCACCTTCTGGAACTCACATAACTCTTATATTAGACCTCTTAATAGTGTATTCCAATTCTTGAAAACTTTTTTTGGCCTGATTCAATTCTGCTTCCAGCTTTTTGTTTGCTTCCCCCTGGTGACAGGAAATATCTTCCAATTCTGAGATTCTTTCTTCTGCTTGCTTCATTCTATTTTGGAGACTCTCCACTGTACTTTTAATTTGCCCTACTGTGTTCTTAATTTCTGATATATCAGCCTTGATTTGCTTTATTGCTGCTATCACTTGTGTAAAATATTCCTTGAATTCTTTGAACTCTTGTATGTGCTTCTCATTGTTGGTCAGAAGCTTTAAAATGAGTTTTCTGAATTCTATGTCCCGCATTTTCTCGATATCTTCCTCAGTTAACACTGATGTTGGCATAGGGTTTTGCTCCTTTGTAGGGGAGTTTTCGGTAATATTCATTGTGCCTCTGTCTCTTCTTTTGCTCTTCGTCATTGTACTTCTGGTTAGCAGAGTCTTCTTGGTGCAGGTTTCTACAGGTCTACAATTTGATTTTGCTTATTGCAGTTGGTACACAACTCTTTGCTTGCAGCCAATTGTGCCACTCCTTCCAGTTGTTGTTAATTAGAAATTAAATACATTGTAGTCAGTAATTATTATCATCTACGTGTTGTAGGATACAGCAGATGGTATATTTTTTAGAAAGAATTCATATAAATTTACAAAAGAGTGAATGTTACAATTTTCTGCATAGAATATGATACACATTTAGTCAGTGTGGGCAGTATAATCTCTACTTGTTTTCTATATATGAGTTGGATTTTAATTTATTTATATTATCAATGCCTGAGAAAAGATGTGCAAGTATCATGGTATACTAATTTAATGCCAACATTCTATATTGGTATTTAGGCTTTAGTTTCATTGTCTTTCAAATCCAGTTCTTTACCAATGTGCCTGGGAATGCAAGAGAAGATGACCAAATACTTACCTTTCTGCAACCCCTGTTGTGCACCTAGATGGGGTTTTTGATACTGTCTTCACCCTGGATGAACCCTGGATGTTATGCACATTAGGGGAATGAACCACCAGGTAAAAGATTCTCTTCCCTCTTTCTCTCTCTCTCTCCCTCTCTTTCCCTCCCCCCCCACACACATATGTATCTGAAACATCATGTGATACATACATAAGTCAATAAATCTTGCTTGGAAAATGACATAAATAACTGTGGTACATATACTGCCTGCAATATTACTCAGCCATTAAAAAATGAAACCATTAAAATGAAAGATATCCTACCATCTGCAATAAATGGTCCAAATTAAGAACAATTGTGATCAGTGATATATAAGCTAATCAGAAAATAATAATAAGTATTCTCTCAGATATAATGCAACATTCATGCAAATACAAACCAAAGATATGTAGGTAAACATGTATAAACATATTTTCATAGATGAATTGTTTAATAGAGACTATCATATTGGGAAGAGATTTGTTGCAGTATTTATTTCTGCTCCAAAATAAAATGAAGACTACCAGTGAAGCTATTAAATACACGTTGATAATATGGTACTGTTTTTTTCACCATTGCCGATTCCCACAAAGCTGTGTTAGACTTAAACAGCATAATGTTGGACTTGTGACTGTTGTGAAGTACCATACTACTATAACATAATGGAGGAAAATAGTGAGTCAGGGGAAGAATGGGGAAGAAGGAAAGGAATGGGAGGTGTGAATCCCTATATCTTCAAAACCATATCATGGAAAATAGTAATAATCGTAAAGAAAATTAACATACTTAAAATTTACAGCCATATTTTCCATGTGTCTGTTGCCTTTCTTTATATTAAAATATTCTATGTCAATTCTATTAATCTAATTTAGAAAACTGTATGCTTTTTATTAGATAAGCTCAATTTTCATTATATGTCCTTTCTTATTTTAATATTATACTTTCATTCTATACTCACTAGCACTGGTACTGCCATCCATGTTCTTAATGATTAGACTGTGCATGATACATGAGCTACATTGATATTCCCATTTCAACATAGCTGTAATTTAATATTTAACATAGTTTTTATGTAATGACATGTAATGGGCTATCAATTAGAGTGTTTATGTACTTTAGAGTCAATTTCAACATGTTTGGTTTTAGGTGCACAGTTTTGTAATTTATATTCCATTGGCCATGCATTTTTTTACGTTAATTGAGTGATTCTCTACTCAGTTTTATTTCCAGTATTGACTTAGCTCCGCACTTACACATTTTTGTTGTCATTGTTGGTTTTATAATATGGTTGCTACAGAATTAAAAAAAAAAAACTTTGGTCACATTCAAATTCTATTTCACTGCTTGATGTATAATACAGCAAAACATGATGTATGACTTTTGCAATTTCTACTTCGATTCAAATTCTTTGTTATAAATTTGATTTCTATGTTTCTAAAGAAACCTACAGTAGAATTATTTCATCTTGTTTTTAACAATATCTTTTAAAGTGAAGAAATAGGAAAAAAGACTTACCTGTACACACAGAAATAGCATTATTCATTTTTTTGCAGTAGGTTTGCTTTTACTTGGAATCAGTTTTCTACAGACAGTGAAGTTCTTCCAGTGTTCCTCCTGGTTCCTGTCCAGAATTCCATCAGCTCTGATTCATTTGAGAACATATTCATTTTATTTTTCCTTACCCCAGTATTTTAATTATTCTGCTGCATTTTGCTTGTTTACGTGCTGCCTAACAATATGCCCTGCTCCTTAGTACCATTCTGTGTTTATTCTGGTGGGGTTTATCTGTGATAACTAGCACAAGGAGAAAGGGTAGGTACTGGATGTGATAGTATTTTCTTTTTGTTTTCAATTTATTTTCATTCTTAACTTTGCTCACCTCTTCCAGAAACATTAGTTGCATATATATTTCAGTGCTTCATAAAATAGTTGCAGTAAGATTAAATTGCCTGATTAAGGCATTTTGTACTTCAATATAACTATTGCTATGGAATAAATCTCATTACATTTGCTGAAGCTCTAATGATCCATGGAATAATATTTGGAGACCGTGTCTTAAAGGAAATCTCAGTATAGTGTACTGGTAATGGCTATTATTATTCTATGGTAAGAAAAAAGAGAGCTCTTTATTATATGTAGGCTGTGAGATAATTCAGTGGAAAATCTGCTGCTTTCAAGCAGGAAGAAAACTCTTCCTGAAACTCAAACCTTTTGTCATTCTGATTTCAGATTTCCATCCTCCAAAAGTATAAGAAAATAAATTCAGTGGTTTGTGACATGTAATCCATGTTATTTTGTAAAGATATTTGGAGGTATCATTGTTTAACGCTGTTTGTTTAAATTGATTTTTTTATGTAACTTCCAGCATAGAATCAGCTATTATTTCATTATATATGTGTGTATATGTATATATATATATACTTCAATTTCCTAGAATTCTGTTTTCTGTATGTTTCCAGCTAAACTAGGCAGCAAGAAACAGCTATGTGAAGAAGAAGATAAAAGTGAAACAACAAATTTTATAGCTTCTACACAGCGCTACTTATGAGTGTTCTCACCCAGCACATGTAAAGAGTTGCCATGCCAGCACCCCTGCCATCTTCTCTGGATTTGCCACTTAGTTTTCTGGACTTTGCTTAGCTTCACTAATTCAATCAAGATTTTGTGGACTTAGTTCTGTGGTGACAGTCACATGCTTTTATCTTCCCACTATTAATTGTTAGCTTGAATAATCTTTTTACAAATAAAATACATGATGAGAAACATGGCTGTTTCTTCCTATTTTTATGATACAGTTCCATAGGTTCTGGGATTTCCTGTCTCCCTGTCCAAGTCCCCTTCCCACACCTCCCAACCCCCCTACTCATTTTCCTGGTAGCATTACAAAGGATAGTCCTTCATGAACAGTCATAAGCTCATCATTCCGCTATTGAAATGTTTTGCAACATTGTAGGTATGGACAAGTCAGAGATTCCTGCTTCCTATTTTCAGGATATATTTAACAGTTTCACTGGGAGTCCATCTTTGGCCTGGATGCAGAGATGCATAATGCATTATGTCTCCACATCTGGGCATGTCAGCCTCTGTTGCACTTCTTTTATACATCACTTACATGCAATGCCAGAAAACACGGTACATAACAGGGAGAAAAACAGAAAATTTGCATAAACAAGAAGTTAAACAACATGTTACAGAATGACCAATGCACTGCTAAAGTGATGAAAAAGAAAACAAAAAATCTTCTTGTAGAAATTGATGTGGCGTTAAAAACATGACAATACAAACAGGAACATCATTGCCAAAGAGATGCAGCATAAACAGTTTTTGAAGGCATATTTACAACATCAGGTGCTTACGAACAATCAGAATGTCTCATATAGATGAGTTATTAATGAATCACAAGGACTTAATGAAAAAGACACAGTGAATAGGAATTGTGAACATGTAAAATTAATCACAAAAATAATTGGATTTGAAGCAAGAAAACTGCAAATTGAAACAAGAAAGAGCCATTCCCAAGAAGAAGAGCAAACGCCCCCTCAGCTGTATTAATGATGAGCATCTCCAGAGCACAAGCACTTAAAATTAGAGATGGAAGAGAAAGCTTCTCAGGACATTAACCATTTAAGAGGAACAAAGAGTAGATGAAAATCTTAGCACAACTCATTTCCTGAACTTGGCTGATAACTGATCATCACAAAGCAAGTGTTATCTTAAAGAGACTGATTAGTCATTCAATTTCTGCAATTGTTTGTGGATAAATCCCTGCATAATTAAAATTCCACTAAAATTCTCTCTCTCCGTATATATATCTGTATCTATCTATATAGATATAGATAGATATATGTATAGATAGATACATATATATGCACATATCTATTTCTCTAGATAGATAGATACATGTTGGTATAATGACATATCCATTTGATAAATGTTAAACTAATTATAATATCTCTGTTACATTTTGTATGTGCTATTTCTGCCTCTTGTTGAACTGACCATTTCACTCTTACTGGCAGTTGCCCTCATTCGTTCGAAGTTCTGCATCTTTGAGGGCTGCTGATTGTTTTATTTGACCCCAGATATCACACACGATTTATTATGGAGCATTTAGATTTTACTGACTTCCTTTTAAGGACTACTTAAATCTTCTTATAGAGGCAATTAACTAAAGCATAAATACTCCTCATTCCTTAGTTCTTATTCTTTTTTCTTGTTGGGACATGTACAAAATATGCTTTACTCAAGAACTAACAGGCTTCCCCTACCCAGTTGTGACCCTTACGAGACGTCTATCAATTATCCTATGCTCAGTAAAGTTCTTTAATCTTTATGTACATAATTCAGTTATATTCTATCCTTATATGCGACCTGAGAATTGCTATTTTCTCTTCCTGAAGGTGTTTTTTTTTTTTTTGGAAGGTTTGTGAATTTTCATCTTATAGATAAGCGGATTAATATTTAATTAATAAAGGTAGTGGTTGACTATACCTATTTCTTTCACAGTCCTTTCGCTCAGTTATTCTTTCTTCTGTCCTTCAAAGCGTTTACTCCTGAGTTTATCCTAATTTCAGTCTTTGTTTCTTTTAGGCCAGCCTGTCATATTTGCCTTGCTTTTGTCTTTATGATTTGCAATCCAGAATTTTCCTCCATATAAAAAGATAGACTAATGTAGGCATACCTCTCTATATGAAAACATAATCATGTAATTTACATCAATACAAGTGAAATATTATTACATCATGCATTATTTCACATATTTTGTCAATAATTCTATTTGATTCCATTGTGAGATAAGCTGCATGGCAGTTATTCTTTCATAGGAGTTGTAATAATCACTGATGAGGGAAAGCAAGTAAACATCCATTTCTGTATGTATTTGTGCTTAGCAGCAGAGATTGGATTAATGTGAGATGGAATGGAGAAAATAGGTATGGACACAATAAAAGTAATTTTATAAATAATAACGATTTATGTAATTATTGTGTGTTTAAATGGCAAATAGTTTAGAAGTGTTTTAAAATAGGGATTTAAAAACAGTTGACTAGTGCAATATCCCATTAAAACTTGGAATATGTAGATAAGTCTGTCAAGAGCTTACACAGCAGGAGATAAGGCAGATATAGACTAAAATGATTTTTTTTTGAATCACACTTAACCACAGCATATTTGGTCATTCATTAATAAACTTTATTTCAATATAAATGCAGCATGAGAAGAACATATCTATACCACCAATCTTACTTGCATTAGTTAATCTCAGAAGCAGGAAGCAAAACACCCAGTCTGACAAATTACTAGGGCCATTTTTTTCTTGATTTATTAGATTTTTATTAGTGAAAAGCTATTTCAATTTCATTGGGCTGTTTTAAAAATGTAAACTTAGGGCCCAGTACAGTAGCCTAGCAGCTGAATTCCTCGTCTTGCACGTGCGGGTAATTTCATGTGTATGCTTCCCATCCTGCTCCTTGCCTGTGGCATGGGAAAGCAATGGAGGACAGCCCAAAGCTTTGAGACCCTGCACCCAAAGACATGTGGGACACTTGGAGCAGGCTGTGCGCACCTGGCTTTGGATCGGCTCAGCTCTGGCATTTTGGATGCTGGGGAGGGAATCAGTAGATGGAAGATCTTCCTCTCCGTGTATGAATTTGCAATAAAAACAAATAAATCCTTAAAAATAAACATCTATGTAAACTTAATGTTCTATTTCCAAATCTACATGCAAAATTTTCATTATAGAAATTGTCGTTTTATGTTCTAAGGACTAGTCAACATGCCTTTTTTTTCAATAAACTGAAAATATAATTAGATTCTTACAATTACTGCTATGTTTAAAGATGAGTAGGTGAGTCTGAAAACATTTTCCAATTATGTTCTTTAATATTTCTGAATTCATATTTACTTATTTTCTTTGTGTATCTTGCAAGAGGGCTTTCTTAGAATAAGATCACAAAGTTGTGCAGTATTTGGATACTAAAATTATCTTTATAATCAAGTATGAATTCAAGCACCGCTCTATTATTTTAGATTTATCTTAATGTATGGTCTGATTATTTCTGAGAAGTAAAAACCTTTGGCTGAGCGCCTACCAAATAATACATATAACATTACAAATTGTATAACATTATAAATTGTTTTCTTGTTGTTTATCTAGGCTACAACTGATTTCTTTTTGACCATTTAGCATATTTACTGCATTTTCCCATTTCTCTTACCAATGCCATAAGCTAAGAAGAACTTTAATATGTATGCATTTTAAAATGGTAACAATATTTTATAATTTGGTTTAAGAATATTGGAATGTTTATTGAGAATTCTTATTACCTAACTGCGTTGTTTAAGTCACAGTACTGAATGTTTCTGTTCTCATCTGTGGATGGTAATAATCTGACTCTTAGAATACCATGAAAAGGACATAGAAATATGTACTACAATGTTTCAGGTAGCCTACGGCTATCATGTGAAAAAGTGGTTCTCAAAGTGAAGAATTAGAAAGAGAAGCATCAAAATTAGTATGATTTTATTTATTTTATAGATGTCAAATAGTCAAACCAGAACCTCTGTGGGTAAAGTTTGGGAAACATTAATATTGGGAATGTTAATTGTTTCTACTTGTTTTTGATTGAACTTGCAACTAGAATGTACTTGCTTTAGTCCTTTGACAATTTGTTGTGCATTATACTTGCTTATTTTTCAAAATGTATTTGGTAGGAGTTTAGTCTTTCATATATGACTTAGTAACAAGAATTTTTTAAACATTTGATATATATTAAAATCATGTCAATGTATAACTTAAAATGTGTTACATACAGCATTATTGCTCACGTAAACATTTAGTTGCCTATTAGTTTTAGTCTCATTTCTCTTTGCAATTATTAATCACAGCATTGTGCATTTAAACTCTACAACTTTTTGGTCCAATTATCTTCTAATACTGCTCATATTTTGCCGATTTCCTTGCTTCCTTCTTTTCCTTATCCCTATCTCCTTCCTTCCTTCCTTCCATATAATGTCATGTTTAGTAATATTTGTATATGTCGTGTTATATTTGTGTTCTTCAAATAGCTCTCTGTAGAAATCTTTATGCATTTGTTTTCAATCATGTTGGATGATTGATACCTTTTAGAGTAACAGGAAAGATAATAGCACGAGTGATGCAATAAAAATCACAAAACCGTACGTGATACAGTGGAGATTTACATAAAGGCATTCTGATTAATCAGTCCTTGCTTTTATGTATTTCAAGTAAAATGGCATATGACTTAAGAAAACTGGCATCTGAAACTCAATGTCAAACATCAACACCGCTTTCAAAAAACAATTTTTAGCAGATGTAGTGGAGTACGTAGGTTTTATCTTTTTTTTTCCAGTTTTTTTTTAAAGATTTATCCATTTTATTACAGACAGATATACACAGAGGAGAGACAGAGAGGAAGATCTTCCGTCCGATGATTCACTCCCCAAGTGAGCTGCAACGGGCTGGTGCGCGCCAATCTGAACCCGGGAACCTGGAACCTCCTCCGGGTCTCCCACACAGGTGCAGTGTCCCAATGCATTGGGCCGTCCTCGACTGTTTTCCCAGGCCACAAGCAGGGAGCTGGATGGGAAGTGGAGCCACCGGGACCAGAACCGGCGCCCATATGGGATCCCGGGAGTTTCAAGGCGAGGACTTTAGCCGCTAGGCCACGCCGCCGGGCCCGGTTTTATCTTTTTTAAGTATTTTACAAACTTCTTAGCTTTAATGGCTGGACATTTGAAACATGAGAGATTAATTTCTTAAGAAATTATTATGTACTCATTTAAGGAATAAAATATCTACTTTACATAAACAGCCTCAAAAATATATGAGGAATTTATTTTATTCTTTACCGACAGACACCCAATATCTCAGCTCATCCTCTGCTCGGGATCTTAGCCAGGTAAAGCTCCTGAATCAGAAAATCCAGTATATTAATTTTAGTTCAGAGTATATCTGACCTGTTATTTCCCATCACAACAACCATAATCCTGGGGATCAATGTTTTAACGCAAAATGTTAAGCTGTTACATGTCATCTTGAACATGATTTCTTTTTCTTGCTAAGTAATCCTAGAATGCAGTCCCATTATATGAATTTTGTGTTTCTGTTGAAATCCACAACTGAAAATTCCTCCAGGAAAGTAATTATACTCTTCTAAATAGCACACACATTTTAATGAATTTTTACCACCCAGTTTATGCCAGATTGTGTAAGCCTTGTGATGGTATAGGAATTCAAAGTACAAGGTCCACAGAACTTTTTTCTTTAATTTTTTTTCAATAAAATGCAGGGAATCATTCACATATACAACTGTGATGAATCCCACTATGTCGCTCTTGGGGTATTCCTCATACTTTCTAAAAATTCAGAGTTTGTACAACACATAGTATTGTTCTGACTGACTTTCTTAGCTGAAGTAGAATTATGAATAGTTCTCCTAAGGAATAAAAACCCTCAAATTTTCATTTCTCTTTGCTGGTGATTCTGTTGGATTTTGGGCCCTCACAGCAGAAAAGCCATTGTTGGTCCACGTTAGAATACAATCTTCCTGACCTAAGACCTAGCACAAATGTTGGGATCATCATGAATAGGACTAATAAGAATAGCTAGAACTTTTACTTTTCTCTCTCCACATGTGAGGACTCATTCAGTCTACTTTCCAAAGGACAGTCATCAAACATGAATTAGCTGGCACCCTGATCAAAGAATGTGAGAAATACTTGTGTGCATATAAGACCCTCATCTCAGGTTAATTTGTTTTAAAAAATGTGACTAAAGGCATGAATCTATGCTCATCTTTTCTTGTTGGAACTCAAAAAGTGCCCTCTGCCTTTCAGGAATGTTTTCTATTGTCACTTTCGAGCAAGGCTGGTTGAATTTGACATCATTACTCTGAGTGTGCTGTATGCCCTGATTCAGCATGCTGTTTGTACATTTCTGTAAACTCCAATCCCTCATGGTTAACTGAGAATGCTAGTTTTTCTTCTAGATAAGTACTCAGATTCTTTTGCATATTAGAGTTTTTCCTACATAATAGATTATTTTACATTCTAGGAATGCCAACTAATGTGCATTCTTACTGAGTCATGTAGGAATAATAATTCTATCTCAATGATTTTTTTTCTTTTTTTATTTTTTCATGGTAATGTTCTATAGGCACTGAGATTGGTACTTGTATCCCCTGAACCCCCTCACTCTTTCACTCTATATTAGTACAATAGGGCAATCCATTTTAACTTTAGTTATTATATGATGCAGTTCCATAGGCTCAGGGAATTTCCCAACCCACACAACAGTCCCCTAAACCCCCCCACTTATCCCCCTGTATTATTACAATGGTAAAGTCCTTCAACAAGTTATAAACCCTTCATTCTATCACAGTGACTTTTAATATAACTTTACAGAAACAAGAAGATAAACTATCTCCAAAGGAATGAATAAACCAAATTAAATTGAATACAATTAGTTAAATTGTCCTTTGTAATTTAATCAAGCTTTTAATTCCTCCCTAAACTTTATTTACCTACCCAAATCCATATAGAAGGTAATTCCCAATTATCTCTTCGAAATAACACTGTATCTCTGTATTATTTTCTAAGGATAGTAATATATGCGTTCAGAATAGTCCTAGGATTGAGCCACATTTTCTGCAGAAATCATGCAGAAGTGTCTGCTTTCATAAGCTCTCGTTGCCTGCTCTGGTGTGTCCTTTCCCGCTAAGCACAGTGGAATCCAACTACTGACACTTTTGATCAGTCTCTGCACATTCCGCATCTCTTCCCTGGCTTCATCCTGCCTCACAGTTGCTGTTTGATTGCAGATTTTGATGATCACATTGGTGTCATCAGATATACAGATCAATCACAGAGATCAATTCCAGTTTGGACAATCTGTGTCCTTTGGCTTCATATCTAAGGCAGAGATGATGAATTGATGAAATTTTAAGATACTAAATACACTAGTGTTAAAATTAATATTTTGATTGTCAGCAATACAATTGTTTATTTTCAGATTGTGTATTAATTGATTAATTTCGATGAGGGAGACCTAGAGATATTATGTAACATTCATAAAACCTCAGGGACAGACAGCTAGGCCATACATCCAGTCTTCTTGGTTCTAAATACCAACCTTTTACCTGCTATGTTGTGATAGTGCACATCAGCTGTTCAATTCTGTAAGTTCTCTGACATTCACGTGTTTTATCATCATTATAACATTCCACAAAATATTTATTTCATTCCGTTGTAGACTCTGTGTTTAGTGACATAAAAGGTGGATGAGGCTGGGACCAGGGCAGTAGCCTTGCGGCTAAAGTCCTCGTCTTGCATGTGCTGGGATCCCATATGGGCACTGGTTCGTGTCTTGGCAGCCCTGCTTCCCATCCAGCTCCCTGCCTGTGGCCTGGAAAAGCAGTGGAGGACAGATCAAAGTTTTGGGACCCTAAACCCACGTGGGAGACGAAGAACAAGCTCTTGGGTCCTGGCTTCAGATCGGTGCAGCTCTATCCGTTGTGGTCATTTGGGGAGTGAATCAAAGGATAGAAGATCTCTCTCTCTGTCTCTCTTCCTATCTGTATACTGTATACAGTATGCGACTTTCCACACTGAAGACTGATTTTTAACCACCTATACCTTTTTTAAAAAGATTTATTTATTTTATTACAAAGTCAGATGTAGAGAGAGGAGGAGAGACAGAGAGGAAGATCTTCCGTCGGATGATTCACTTCCCAAGTGAGCACAATGGCCGGTGCTGCGCCAATCCGAAGCTGGGAACCAGGAACCTCTTCCGGGTCTCCCACACGGGTGCAGGGTCCCAAGGCCTTGGACCATCCTGGACTGCTTTCCCAAGCCACAAGCAGGGAGCTGGATGGGAAGTGGAGCTGCGGGGTTTAGAACTGGTGCCCATATGGGATCCCGGTGCGTTCAAGGCGAGGACTTTAGCCACTAGGCCACACCACCGGGCCCCACCTATACCTTTTTTCTCTCACTATTCTTCAACATCAGAATTCAGATATAAATCAAGATATGTGTAACAAAAATATGTGTACACAATAAGAAAATGACCTTTTCCTATAACAATTCAGGAAACAACTGTTAAAATACACCATTATTGCTAAATACAAGAGACAAAACAGTACAAAAATGAATGAGGAACAAATCGTTCACGTTCTGGTGAAAGAACCTCTTCAAGTAAAACATTTGCTTGAACTTTCTTTAATTACTTTTACATGTCAGGCAGAAACAGCCAGTAGTACTCACATGTCAGAAAGCTAGCTAGTGTTCTATTACAGTAAGTGTCAAATTCAGAACTTCTAAAATCCTGTAAAATAATGCAAAATAGCACATTGCCTAGGATGATTAATTTGAAATATACCCAATCACTACAGCAAGTTATAGGTTTAGTGTAAAAATCAGTAGGTGACATAGTTATGATGTTATACATAAAATCAAGCTTTAATTTGATTTTCTATCACAAATATGAGAACATAGAATTCATCTAAATTAAAAAAGAAGAAAGAATGTTGAGGAAAGGACTATATTCTTTTTTTTTTTCTTTTTTTTTTTTTTTTTTTTTATTGTTAATTATTTTGCATTATGTGACAGTTTCATAGGCTCTGGGAATCCCCCCCTCCCTCCCCCTCCCCTCCCCCCGGTGGATTCCTCCACCTTGATGCAGTATTACAGTTCAAATTCAATCAAGATTCTTTCATTGCAAACATATACCAAGCATAGAGTCCAGCTACTTATTGTCCAGATTGGTTGAACAGTTTCTTGGGGAGACCTTTTCTGGTCTGAAGTTTGAGCTGGCAGAATATCATCGGAGGCCGAGTACTCTGAGGTCACCCACCCCCAACCGGAGCTTCCACAGGGGATGGAAGAAGTCCAAACACTGCAGTGCAGAAACCAACGTCATCGGAAAGACAACCAGAAGCCCTGAGTGGTCTGCAGAAACAGAAGAACAATAAACGTCCTTCCGGACCAGGGAGGAGAGCTTTCTCTGGTCCGAGACTGGCTCCACCTCTGGACCCCCCCTCCCTCGCAATGACCATCGGGATCGCTTCGAAAACCCCTCACAGCAAACAAACAATCATACAAACTAAAAAAAAAAAAAAAAAACCTAAAATAAATAAACAACAGAAAGTAGAACTTGAAATCTGACAGGAAAGAGCTGGCATGGATTGGCTCATGCCTCGCTGGGTGGGTCACAAAGATTAGTTTTACTCCTCACCATGGTGCTGAGGATTTTCCTGCACACTCCCCCCCCAAAAAAAAAACAAAACAAAAAAAAAAATGTTCTGCACCTAAAATGTTGACATATATCTTGTTAGAGTTACAAGCCAGTCTGGATTATCCTAAAATCTGCCAAGATCAGCAAAATTTTACTTCAACACAACAACTGGCTAAATACTAAGATGAAATGGACACGAAACAGCTGAATGGTGCCTTATGGCCATTTTAAGGTATAGAGCAGCCGGTCCTGTATATGAACTAAATTGAAATGTCAATGAGCTAATCATAGGTTGTGGCTAGGACTTGTTTTCCTTATTTTTTTTTTTTTTCTTTTTAATACACTGGTTACTCAAAACCATGTCAATTCCATAACATTGCAAATTGCTGTTGATGTTATATTGGGACTCTTAATTGAAAGGACTATATTCTAATCCTCTCTGATCACTGCCTCACTTTGAAGCATATACTAAATGCTATTTCAGCATAATACCCTTCCTAGCATGGGTTTCGCTTTTGATCTGTAGCCTCAATAAAAAGATGGTAACAATAATAATATCATTATTGGGGAAGAAGAGAATGAGATCTGTTACTTTATAAACATATTCTAAGGCTTTTCCTTCTTAAACAAAAATGTCGAGGTGAGTAAGCCGATACAACAAAACACTGTGCACTGGCATATTACTAGTAGCTGTTCAGTTCTGCCCTTCTATCACATGAAATATATCACATTATGTATGTGTTTAAATACTTTGTTCAAGACTGTTATCAGGAATGAATATTTCATGAATATTAGAAAAGTAGTAGTTTAGAGTTTTTTTGACATTACTGCATTTTTTTATAATTATTTTTAATTTTTTTTTTATTCATTGATTACATTGTATTATGTGATACAGTTTCGTTGGAACTGGGAATCGCCCCACCCCTCCCCCCACCCCTCCCCCCATGTGACATTACTGCATTTTTTGGTATATATTATTATTAGGATTTCAACATTTAACGATACATGCCTCCTTAGTGACAAGGACCCAAACTCATTATCAGAGTAACACAACATACGCAATTGAAAAAGCAAAAAATGCTCTCCCATTTTCTCTTCACTTTGCCATTCTGAAACCACTTAAACTTCCAGAAAAACAATCTTTTTTTTAGTCTTAAGCACAAATATACATTTTGCTCTTCCTTTTTTTTTAATCTCTCATGCATTATGTAGGCAAGGACAATACCATATACTCCTTAAATAGGCATTTTGACACTTTTTAAAATGAAGTCCATTCAGTTGATATTCTTTCTCAAGGCAAAGGTCATTCTTAATTTAACCTACAAAAAGTTCTATCAAAGTTTTATACCCCGGTCAAAAACTATAGCCTGCAAGTCAAATTTAGCTCACCGCTGGTTTTATGGGGCCAGTGAACTAGTAGTGCTTTTGGCAGCTTCAAATGTCTGAAGAAAAACAAAATTTTTTTTAGCTGAGATTAAGTTACACTTCAAAGTTATGCAACTCCCAATAAGCATATAAAATGCAATTTTTTCATAACATAGCAATGCTCACTGGATTACATATGCTCTACCGCGGTGTTTGTGTTCCATCTACACCATATAGAAATTACTGAAATTCAATGAGCAAAAATATTAACCTGCCCTTTTGCAAAGTAATTTTGCTGACCACTGTTTTCTGTGAATCGAAATGAGTGATAACTTTTCTGAAAATTGGCCTCAAACATGAAGTGGAAGCCACTTCCCAAGTAATTGAATAAGATGTGACCAGAAAACATAACTCCAAATTCTCAGATTCAACACACATTTACTTAATTCGATATTTTTAATTCATATGACAGAATTGAATTATGAAAAGATTAGGTAACTTACACAATTTATTTTTAGCTTGACAGCATTTATAAACTTAGAGTTTGGGTTATAATATCAGATTTATCTTTGCCTGATCTACCTAAAGCCAATTACTGACCTCAGGTTTATGGAAAAAAATAGACATTGTAATACACAGAGCGAGGAGCTTAGCACTGTCACCTAATCCATGAGCTCTCTGAGCAATGAGGGCTGAAGGTTCTTGTACATTGAAACTGGGGTTGACAGGGGTGTGATCAACATGTGTCCACTATCCTGGCTACTCAGTGGAACTTGGGACCTGCATTTGAGCGATCAGTGAGGCTGCACTCTTATGGAACTTATGATGGCCAGGTCGACTCCAGTTGATCTGTGGGTTATTTGATTATGGCAGATACATCCTGCCCAAACAGAATTGCCCTACCGACATCACTCCAGGTCAGTACTTAACCACTGAGGTTCTAATCTATTGAAGAAGCAGACTACTCTTTGAGTCTGGTGATGAAAACTTTGTAGGGTCAGGTGGATCATTCCCTTAAGTCAGTGAATTCCTCTTGATAAAAGGCAAGAACACTTTCCATGGCCTATTCTGGGCTGTTTCCTATCATGCTTCTTGCGCTTACCTGCAGGGACTGTGTCCTGCCAGAGGAGTTGCCCAGGCTCCTCCATTAGAACCCCTCCCAATGCCAGATTTTGCGCATGCCAGGGGGTCCTTGAGCCAACCCAACTCAGTTCACCTCCTGTCCTAGCAGGAACCGTGGCTTTTCCCGGCTGGCTTTCACCCCATTCTGGTTCTTGTTGTTGGATGTTTCAGCCCAGCCATGGCTCGTCCATACCCACATACAGCTCACACATGGCTCAGTAGGGGAGTGAGACCCAGCCTAGTCAGTCCCACATCTACACTGGTTCTCCATAATACCAGATGGTGTTGGGATCTGAACCGGCCTGGTGCATCCAATCCCAGCCCACACTAGTGGCTCAGGTGACTGCAACTGTTTCCTAGATAGAACGCAGCTCCCATTCCAGCACATACACCCCTTGGTGGGAACCTCATCCCAGTTGTGGTGTCCCCTTACCTCCCAGATTGGGCCTGTTCCTAGCTGTAAATCACGCACCTGCCCGTGGTTGCTCTGAGGACCATTAGGCGCAAGCCTCAAGTTCATTGGGATTCCCTCATTGCCAGCATTCTGTTTCCTCCATTTGATTGAAGGGAAAGTTTCCCACTGGCATACATTCGGCATGGGTCAGGAGCAGACCAGGCTGAATCAGTTCATGTCATCCACTGGCAAATCCGATCACCAGAACAGAGTGTGGGATGAGCCGGGTTTGGTTGCGACAAAACCAGTACACATTATGGAAAGCCAGGGCGTGGTTGCCTGTACTGGATATGAACGCAGCACTCAACCAGCACACGTGAGATCCAGGAAGGAAGGGGCAGAGCTGGCGGGGGGATTAAGGGGCCGGTCCCCTCGCCGGACAGCTACTCCCACTGGAGAGCGTGGGCTGGGATAGAGACAGACCCGACTAAGCAATGCTACAACACCTGTGCGCTGCATGTGGACTAGATCAGGGCCGCAGCATCAGCTGGTAGAAGCTGGCACTGGGGACTAATTCTGTCGAGTCAAATCACAGGACCACTTAAAGAGTGCATAAACCGGGACAGAGAGACCTGGGAGGGAAAAGTGGGTTCCCCCTTCTTGGGTCACTATTCCCGTGGGAGGGCATGAAAACTAGGATGGGGGCTGGGATGGCTATTTAGAGAGGCACTCAACAACATCTGTGAGGGCTGGATGGTTGAGTTGGTTAGATAGAACTAAGCTTTAATACCCACTGACAAGTACCAGAGCCAAATGGGATGGGGGACAGACTGGTCTTCTGCTACACATACTGGCAAACCAGGGTAGGGGGTGGGCCTGGTGGGGGTTATTGTGGGTCGCCCCAACTAGGCTGCAGCTCCCACTGGTTGATGTAAGGGCCGAACCAGACTGGACTGCAACACCCATTGGTTCCAGTGCAACTCAGGACCGAAAACAGAACCAACACAGCAATTGCAACCACCAGCTGATTGGGGTGATGGACTGTGCCAGGCCCTGTGCTTGCTAGAACATACAAGAAACTAATCTGGGAATACCTCAAAGTATCTTTGGAGATCTTCCCAATCGAACTGCTGGACTCAGAACTCTAACCAAGAAAAGACAGAAGACAGAACAGGACAATCACTCATCTCAGCTATATGTTGGCAGCGAAATATGGGGCAAACGGAGACTTTATGATGGACCATATCAATCAGTGGATGACCTCATCAAGCAAACTGGAGAACTATTAACACCACTTGAGCACATATCTCAGAGCATGCCCCACATCCAGGACTTGGGGTGGGTGGGAAACCGGGTGGGGCTTCTCCCTCAATATCCCCCTTTACCTCAGTTACATGATGGAAACAATATTGACATAATAGCATTACCCACTTCCCTATCCCCCTGAACCTTTTTTTTTCTTTTTTTCTTCTTTTTCCTTTAACTGTAATTAACTATGTAAAGATTGTCAACAACAATACAATAAAATAGATTAAAAAAAAAGATCCATCAATAAACAAACAAACAAAAAAAAAAGGCAAGAACACCTTGGGATAAGAGAGACAGACAAATGGCTTGGTCCTGCTTTTGACTTTATGGAGGTTCATTTTGAGAAGTAATATGTTCTGTGTTTGTTACTGCATCTTTGGCAGACTATAAATAAAGACGACACTTTGGGTTGAGGGAAACAGAGGCAAACACTTTGTTTTTTTTTTAATTCTTATTCACTTAAATAAATAAACCTTGCTGCCGGGATCATGGCCTAAAGGGTAAAGTCAGTGCTGGTAAAACCGGAATCTCATCATGGTGCTCTTTCTTTTCCTGGAAGTCCCAGTTATGATTCACCTACTCAGGGCCTGGGAAAAGCCCAAGACAACCCAGGAACGTGGGCCCAAGTCACCCATTTTGGAGATACAGAAGCAACTCTGGGCTTAACCAGGTACAGCCCTGATCAAGTTATGTCAAACTTCTGGTACATTCTTTGTCTCTGTCTCTGTTTCTCTCTCTCTCTCTCTTTCTGTGTGTGTCCACATGTTTGTCCCATTGTCTTTGTAATTCTGACTTTGAAACAAAGAAAATAAATATTAAAACTTAAATTCATAAAGTCCATTTATTTCCTTAAGATGATTAGAATGAAATGAAGATGGCTGCATGTAAAAGCTAATTTGTGAACTTGTTTACGATTTTAAGTCTTGGATTATGCTTAGGGATTTTATTTAGTATCGCTTTATAGCAAATTATCTTAATATTTTTGTTATTTCTGTGTTCTGGGAATCATGAAAAGGAGGTTAAATAAAAAGTTGTAGTTTTGGGTTTATCAATTGATGAAAAATACGATTTAGTAAAGTGTGAGGGCAGTGAACATTTTGAGCATTTATAATTGATGCCTTTTGAGATGAATTTTTATTAAAGTGTGAACATTCTGAAATGCAAAACAAATATGCGTATGATCATTAAAGTCAAATGTATAGAAACAATTTGGAGAAAAAACAAGCATGAACTCCATTGTTACCAGTGTTTCAAGAGCTAATGGGCATTTCTCAGAACCAAGAAGTCATGGCTGCTGCTACAGTTTTATGTTTGGATTATAGACTGTCACCACTGCATTATATTCTCCAACCATTCATATTCAAACAGACTTCTTTGTGCATTACTTTATATCAAGAAAAATAAAAAGAAAACAAAATAGAAAAGGTTTATTTGAAAGAATTCAAATTATGCTGAAATCACAAAAATGTGGTATTAGTTACTGATTTTTGTAAAGCAATCAGGAATTGTGGCATATTTTAATTTCCTACTGAAATGAGAATCTTAGCGCTACCTGTTGGAATTTTTCATGTTTATCTGTGAGAGTTATCAATACGTTTTTAGCCTTTCACTTCAGCTAGCTACTGGTCATACATACACTAAGACATGTAGAATGATTAAGTTGCAAAATAATCTCCTTTCAACTCTTTTAAAGTTTCCTTCCTTTTTTCTTCCTCAGTAAAAAAAGTCATATAAAATTAGTTATGCCATTTCCTATTGAATGAATCACTATGTCTGTGGTTTAAAAAGTACCAGAGAAATGTACAATCACAAGGAAATAGGATTCAGAAAAGAAAATATTCTATCGGAGTCATCTAGGAACCATGCAGTGTTTTTCTTCAAATGAATGTTCTGCTGAATGAAATTCACATTCCACATTTCGAATGAAAACAATGACAACAATAACAATAAAAAATACAGTTATCAGGGTGTAGGCATATTGAGGTCTCTGAAAGTCAGGGGTACTTATCCAAAGAGACCACAACTGGCAGTTAGGATTTGCGTGAGTGGCATGTTTTAACAGAGTGTTTTAGTTTATTTTTGCTCTGAAGCAGAAATCAAAGTGATCTCTTGCCAAAGAAGGGGGAAGAGCAGGAATAGCAGGCTTTGGAGAGGAGAAAGTGTTTAAAGTAATTATAGCATTATCCATACCCTGTGCACAGGATGAGTGCTGCCCATCGACTTGAAATTACAGGTAGCATTTGCAGAGCCTAAGATGGTTTGTGGTCCTGCCATTTCAATTGAGTTGTTGAATCAATTTAGTCAAACATCATGATAATAAGGGCAAAGAGGCAGTCAAACTGGTTGTCTGAAGTGAATGATTGCGTGACTGAAGTGATTAGTGGAAATAGCCTTGAACTCACATTCTTCACCAAATCTATGCCTGGGAAGAGCTGCCCTGCCTCCCACAAAGGGCGGCTCCTCTTTCTTTTCGTGAAATCAGTCTGTCAGTACTAATGTTCCTCAACATAGAGGAACCCACAATCCCTACTTCAGATATACTCAATGTCATTCCTCTCAAATGCCGAAAAGAAGAGTTTAAAATGGTTTTCAAAATAGGTACCTCTTTATCAGCCTGATGTGTGTGGAATGCTGATTTCTAAGGACAAAGGTTTTGGAATTTCCTTACCTTCAGATGGGAAAAGATGTGAAAGTTTGTCATAAGACATACTTTCAATATTTTCAGAATTTAGTTCTTATTAACTTCATATTGAACTTCCTAAGTACTAACTATGCTATTCATGATTCAGCTGACTGAACAATCCTGAGTTTCAGCAGTAGGAAAAGACATTAATAATTGTCATCTGCGTCAGTGAAGTCTCACTTATGGTTTTCCACTATTGCAATATTTAAAAAACAGCATATTAAACCACAATATAGGGTCAGTTTAACAAAGATCTGCACTATGAGCAGTTTTCTTTATTTGGTTTGTCTTAGTAGGGTAAATAGATTATAACTGAAATTCATTTGACAACGATAAAAAATTAATTGGAAAGACTATGAATCATTAGCTGGTTTAAAGGACTCAGCATTATTATATCTTAGCATTTCTTTTTTATTATTTACGTGGGAAAGAAGAATTTGTTGTCATTTACATTGATTCAGTTAAGAGGTGTTTGCAATTAAATACCAAACGGAAAAAACATCCACAGCATTTCTATACCTTATAGAATTAATTTCCACAAATACGATAAAATATGTAATATTTCTGGATCCTATGGTAGTTTTAGTTTCAGGGGGATCTTCACATTATTTTCCAAATGGTTGTACCAATTTACATCCACACTAATAGGATATTATCATAGCCAACTTTCATGAGTGGCACTGTGGCATAACAAGCTCGGGCTTGGCCTGTAGCATCAGCATTCCAGGTGGCCACTGGTTCAAATCTCAACTCCTCCACTTCTGATCCAGCTCCCTGGTAACATCCTGGGAAGGTCTCAGAGGATAGCCTAGCTCATTGGGTTCTTGCATCTATGTAGGAGACCCAGAACAAATTCCTGAATCCTAGCTTCAGACCAGTCTTGTTCTGTTGTGGTGGTTATTTGGAAGGGTTACCAGTGTGTATTAGATTCTCTCTTGTCTCTCTTTCTCTGCTTCTTCTTGTTTTCCTTCTTCTCTCTATAACTTCGCCTTTCAAATAAAAAAAAATCTAAATAAAAGATACCTTTATTTCTCTATGACCTTACAAGCATTTTTTTTTTTTTTACTTTTTTAAACTTCTTGGGTAACCATCTAACTGAAATGAGATGATACCTCATTGTGGTTTCTACTTACATTTCCCAGATGGCTAATAATCCTGTGCATGTTTTTATTCTCCTGTCTGCTATCCATTTCTGCTTAATTCTTTGAGAAATACTTTTTTCATATTTGTTTTCCATTTTAAAGCGATTGTATTTTGTTGCTGAGTTTCTTGAACTCCTTATATGCTCTGATATTAATGATTTGTTTAATGCATGCTTTGTAAATATTTTCACCTTTTTTGCCTACTTACATTGTATTTACAGACTTTTAAATTTATTGGAAAGGCAGAGTTACAGATGTGAGGGTGGTATACACAGAGAATCAGGAGAAGGAGAAGGTGAGGTGAGGAAGAGGGAGAAGATGAAAGAGAAGAGAGGGGAACTGGGAGAGGGAGAATGGGGGGAGAGAGAGAAAAGGAGCAGGAGGGGGCAGGGAGAGGGAGAGGCAGAGCAGAAAGGAAATGGAGAGGAAGAGGGAAAGCAAGAGGGAGAGGAATGGGAGGTATTTGGTTTCTGAAGAACTTATATCTCCATTTAGGTCTTCCACGTGCGTGAGAGTCGAGACACCTTTCATGGCTTTTGGAGGTGAATTAGCAATGAGCTACATCAAAAGGCTGGGACTCAAATCAGTGCTTCTATCGGATGCTATCACAGGCATCAGCTTAAGCCAGTGCACCACAACCTCATCCCATCCTTTGCACATCATCCTATGGTGTGCAGAAGCTTCTTAACTTGATGTCTATCTAGTTTTGCTTTTATTATTGGTACAGTCTTGTTGTGTTCAAAAAAAATTTTTTGTCCCAAATTTCTGCAACATTTCTTTTTTGCTCTGGTAATTACCTGGTTTGGGGTGTTATATTTAGATCTTTCTTCTCTTTTAAAGTTGTATTTGGGTAAGGTTGAAGGTAGAGGTCTTATTGAAGATTTTGAAGACAGAAATTCAATTGTTTGCTCAGATCAAAAGTACATATATTTGTATGCTTATGTGAATTTACTGATATGTATAGAGTATTTCAATTAAATGGTTAAAATACTTTTAAATAAATATGTAAAATTTTAAAAAGACCTAAACAATAACATTATACTTGATTACAGTCGAGTACTTATTCAGTTGTTCCCTAAATATGTTTAAAAAGAGGAATATTAGAATTAATATTTGGTTATGTCCTTATATGGAAAATAATTTCCAGAATCTTCCTGCTAATTCCTTTTCATGATATTTCATCATGACCTAAGGGTTCCAGTTCTATTTTACTCTAACCGTGAAAATATAATGTTATATTTCTTTGATGACTTTAGGAGAAAGCATTAGTTTTCTTGTTCATCTATTCGCATGTTACTTATAAGCAGTACAATATGTCAATATGTTATAATATATTATAGTACAATGTAATAAAATATTATATAATATAAGATAATCAAAAGGGCTACATTTCAAAGAGAAGTTAGTGCTGAAACAATGCACACCTACTAACAAAGGAATACTTAACAATGAGCCAGAAACAACAGGATCAATATTGCATTAATGAGTTCAAAATAACTGTTAGGTAGTAGCTACAAAAGGGGGAATTATTAATAAAGAGATGATCTAGAAATACAAATTTTAGAATCCTCATGATTGAGCAGTTCATCTTTCTACAATGATTTTCCTTCATGAAAGTGAGCTTCCTTGGAGGAATGCAGATGGTTAAGCTATCTAACTGCATATAGAACCTTGCTGGGTCTCACAATAAACTTTATTTCTTAGTAAAATTTTCCCCTAAAACCTGTGATAGATTTCAAAATCAGTAACTTATACCTACATCCACAGTTACTGATACCTCTTTCCTAGGCTTCAGAAATTGTCTCTTACATGTCCATTCCCCCATTTTTCTTCCTTTGCAAAGTGTATCACAGTCAGCTAATGGAATGTTTTTCCAAAAATTAGCCTTTGTAAAGGATCATGTCTGTCCAGACAATCACCAAAGCATGTGCTTAGAATGCATGCTTACTGTTTAAAGTGCACCCCACACACCTGGAATGCTTTGACGCTAGTTTACCTTTGTTTCCTCATCTGGTAGCACACTCCTTGTGTGCTACATCAGTGTTACTCCTGCTGCTTTCCATGCTCTAGAGGCTCTTTGTCTAATATAGCACCGTTATGGTCTATTTAGATTCATTCCTTAAATTTAGGTCCCAAATAGCCTTTCCAAGTAATATAGACTGAATTAGATCTAAAACAAAATCTTACTTGTTTCTTCTTTTTATACGTTTCTTAATTTACATACTTGTCATTTTGAAACTCTGTATTGTCTCATTACTGTCTGAATAGCATGAGGGTGTATTATGCAGCTAGTGTGCTCAATATTGCCATACTAAATGCTGTGTGTGCCTTATACGCATCTTTTTGGTCTACTTTGGAGGTTCCTCACAGGTGCTTTGTTAGTTGTTCACGGAGTTTGTTGCACTTTTCTGTTGGATGAGGTACTCTAGTTTCTGGAATAAAACTGTCCAGTGCAATTAGTAAGTTGGAAAGAGGAGGAAGTTAATGCTCAAAAAGAGTTTTTCAATCAATTTGAAATGCCAGCTTCATGAATTTGCTACAAAATTTGGGTAACAGAAAAGCCGTTTTCTATGGCAACTGTAAATGAAAGACCATGACATTGAAAAAAATATATACATATAATATGTATAAAATACATATATAAATACACATATATGCAATTCATTGAGTTAATGCAAGTTGGCATCTACCATTTGAGTTCTGAGAAGACATTAACTTAATGTTTTAATGATTAAAGCATTATTTTATAAGTTAAATAGGATAAAGTAGCAATTTTCTTATTACCATGAATGAAATACTTTTGGTCAATTATTCATACTACTAGTTTCTTCAAATGTTTTCCATTTTCATTATTTTCAAGTTATTACAGTAAAAATGTTGGCAATGAATTATGCCATATTTTATACATTTTCCAGGAATTATTATTTTGTTTTTAATCTTATAACATTTATCTATTGCTATATTAGTTTCCCAGGGCTTTTGTGATCATGTGCTGCATAGTCAGCAGATTAGAAATGACATAAGTTTGTTCTCCCAGTGCTCTGACACCCTCTCCTGGAGACTGATAGCAATCTATTTCTTTGAGTGCTCAAATATCTGCATCATCTTTATATCATCTTCCTTCCTTTGTACTCAAGTCTTGTTATAAGTACAACTCTTAACAGATTTTAAGAGCCACTTCAATCCAAGATAATGTCAACTCACTCTTACTTCCATTATACTTCTAGACTTTATTCTAAGTAAGGTACATTTTGAGATGCCTCATAGAGACATCTTTTGCTAGAGTAATTTGTCTACTGCACCATGTGAAAAAAACTACCTCCTAACATGGTAATTTGAAAGAGCAAATATGATCATATCACAATCCCTATGGATTATAAGACTTGGGGTATCCTCAAACTAAAAGCATTTCCAAAATTACAGTACATAGTGACCTGGGACTGCTGTGACTTAAGGCCTTCTAAGGAAAGATCCATGTTAAGCTTCACTCTTATGATGAGTGACCGTCATACTCTTCATTTCATAATTGACAACAACATTAGATTTTGCTTTGGGCTCTATGTAATTCATCTCACCACATGCTGCTGATTTTTCTCAAAAAGTGAGTTTTAAAACAAGAAAATATTCTTAAGACTGAAGGTAAATTATTTTTTACTACAATGCCAAAAGAGAAATCCCAGCTCTTTTGTCATAGTCTACTTATTAGAGGTTAGTCAAAAGTGTATGCTAAAATCAAGTTGCTGCAAAGGGTAATGGATGTCAGAAGATAGAGCTGTTAAATTCCCTTTTAGGGACTTTCCAACTTAAATCATGTTATGTTATTCAGTTTCAACCACTGAGTTATTTCTAGTTACTAAACAAAGGAATAAATGACCACTGAATTAGGAATGGAAGTTTCCATACAATGGCACCTTGATTCCATACCCAGCTGCAGTTCCTGGCATCTGCTTCCTGTTAACGCATATCCTAAGATGCAGCAGAGAGAGATAAACAATTGAGTTCCCATCATTGCCATGACAGATCTGGTTTGAGGTCTATGCTCTCGGCTTCTGCCAGGACTGGCCCTGATCATCGTGGCATTTACGAAGTGAACCAGCAGATGGAGGATGAGAGTCCTCTCTGCCTCTCAAATGAGTGGGTAATTAAAATTTTGGAAATAGGAATGAAAGCGCTTAACATATGAAAAAAAGTTTTGCAACCATTTCTGAAGGAAACATTTTCAGTTGTCTGAAGAGAACCTGGTTATATTTTAGGATCACGTATTTTTCTACAAGAGAGACAACCAGGATATGACATCCACATGTCTGTCACTTGGGTGGCCATTTATTACTCATTGAGGACATTCTAAATGCCCTTTCCAATAGGAGTTGCTGTATTAGATGTCAGTCTTACAGCCTTTCATGAAGGACTGTGTCTGTCTTTGCTCATTGTTTGTGCCCACGGTAATTTCTCATTAACCAAAAATTGTTGTTAAAAATAAAATGGATTGCTTAATTGTTTAGCTAATCATCTATCAGTGATGTAACTATCTGGATATCAAATATGCAGTAAAACTTAAAATTATTTCTGTGTGTACAAGTGTATATTTTACCTTGAGAAAAATTATAAATAAGTAGCTCTTCATCTTATTTAAAAGTGATTATATACATTTGATTTTCACTTTTAAATAACATACTGAAACATTTAAAAGTTACCACTGAATGTGTTTAATGGTTATCTTAACCTACAGACATGAAAATTATAGCTTCTAAATTGTAGACATAATGATTTGCTGTCAACCCCACTGCACAGATCATTGTTGATGATTTTAAAATTTATAGTTCTTATATATGTATCAGATGTTACCAAAGTTCATGGTTACAGAAGTTTATGATCTCATCTGGCAATGAACTGTGAATATTAAATAGTATACCAATGAGAAAAGAACATAGATAAGAATTCTGACTTTTTTCCAAGTCTGTAGATTGGCTACATTGCCAATTAGACTTATGCAGTGAATCATATTTGCAAAAGGCTGTCTTTGATAAATGCCAACATTTATTCCACTGGCATGGCTGGTCTTCTCATGCATCATTATTGACATTGAAACTTTTTTCTACTTTTCCTTTTAATTGGAACACATATGTCCCTAAATCATATGTGTATTTAAAGAAAAAATAGAGGAAGATATAAAAAATAAAAGACTTTCATTTCCAGGTTTATTACTGAAACAGATATCCTAGCAGAATTTGGATTAAGCCAGGAGTCAGAAACAAAACTCAAGTATCGTCCATGTAGGTCTGGGACACAATTATTTGATACTCTAACTGCTGTCTTCTGTAGTCATTATTGGTAGAAACATGTATCCAGGAATGGTATCTCAGAATCATACCCAAGTACTGAACTATGAGTGTTTAAGAGATAGGCAGATGAATGCATACTCTGTAACTACCTAAATGGGTTTTATTTGCCAGACTTTAAAAAAGTCAAGAAAGTCATTTGATGAACAATCATTTTACATATTTATGGCATGGTGTCTGTGAAATTTGTGTATATATATATACATATTTTTAATACTAATATAATATACTGTATATTATACTGCTCAAATAACTGTAAGCAATATTTTCCTCTCTGTCATTACTTCATACTTGTAGCACTGAAGCTTATCTCTTCAGTTGCTCATAGAATATGTAATAGGTTGTCAATATTGTTGCACAGTGGGTTAACACATTCCTACAACACCAGCATCCCATAAGGGTGCTAATTTATGTCCTGGCAGTTTCACTTGCAATCCACCTCCCTGTAGTATACCTGGGGAGGCAGTGGAAGAAGGCTCAATTCCTTCATCCTCTGAAACTCACATGAGAGATTGAGATGGAGGTTGTGCTTCTTATTTTGGTCTGGAGCAGCCCCAGATGTTTGAGTCATTAGGAGAGTGAACCAGTGGATGAAAGATATGATACAGTCCTATGCCTCCTTCTCTCTGTAACAATGCCTTTCAAATCTATTTACCTATCTATCTATCTATCTATCTATCATCTATTATCTATCATTTTTGTTTAATAGGTTTTGTGAGATATGATAATTTGACCGTGCTGTTTAACACTAGGAACTTAATACTTCTATATACACAATTTGACACATTTAATTGAACCTATCTCTCCTCCACCACCTCCCAGCATTGATTACTTACTCTCCTACATTTAAATGATCTTTGGTGTTAGTCAACTAGGACATGTGATTGCTGAGGAAGAAAATTCAATTGTTTTCCCTCAACATATAGAAACATTAACTTATGATGTCTAAAAAACATGAATCTAAGAACTACGGCTATGAAACAGCTAGAAGAAAACACAACAAAAATATTCTTAGATGTTGGCATAGGGAGAGATACTTTTCACAAGGTCCCCAAAACATAGAAGACAAAAGCAAAACCAGAAAAAAAAAAATGGAATGGCATAAAAGAAAAAAATTGCTTCTTCGTAACAAAGGGAAATAACTAACAGAGAATAATCGAGTGAGAAAAAGATCATCATGGATTAAAATATTTGGAAGAAGCTGTTAATCCAACCTAGAATTGTTATCCAGAATGATAAAGGAGTGAAAAATTCAACAATAAAACATCTATTTAGAAATAAAAAATGAACCTGACCAGACAATTCTGAAAAATAAGTACAAAAAGCAAACCAGCACATAAACAACATGATACTGATATTCTTCAAAGAAGTACAAATGAAACTGTATGATGAATGAGCTTCTATCAATTAAAATGGTTATTATTAAAAAAATAATTTCTGGGGAAGACATAAAGAAGGGAGGATTCTGTTAAGTGAATAAATCCAAGTATAGAAAAACAAATATTATATTATCTCAGGTTCACGTGGAGTTTTAAAAATAAATGACCTCGTAGAATTAAGAATATCACAGAGATATTATCAAAAATTGGAGAGAGTGGTGAGAGGAGTGGTGGGGAAAGGCAAGCAGTCGGCTAGAGTTAGTAAAGAGTAAGAAGCCTGATTCTCCTTTGCACAGTAGGCAGATTAAGGATAATATTAATGTAAGTTGTATTTTTCTGTTAAAACATAGAAGAGAAAAAATAATAAAATGCACTAAGATACTCATTCCATGCTATGCTGTAAAACCTTGAGAGTATTGAAATTTTATTCATTTTATGCAATTAAATATAGAGACGAATAATACCAATTAAAGACACTTTTCTATATATACCAAATAAAATGGAAGAACATTTCCATTAAATTTCTTTCATATGTATTTTGATTGATTTAATGTCTTATGTGCATGTTTAAAAATTTGTCTTTATGACTTGATATGGCATTTCTTTTATATAACTCATGATTTCAGAGAAATATTATACAGAATCTTGAAGAATGTGAAATTTATGCTAGAGTAATACATTTATTGTGTAAAATTTTATTATTTGCTGAGAAAAAAATGAAGAGATCTATGTCCTTAGCAAAATAATGTATAATTGTTATCACATTTAATCAAACGTGTGATGCTTTTAATTGAAGAAGACCCTATGCCATTTGGTAATGGGGAGGGAGAGAAGAGAAATCTTCCATCTCCTTACATTGTGTGAGGGAGACATGAAGTATAACTTACCAAGAAGATAACAGGTAACTTATAGATAACAGACTTGAATCACCATTAGACAATAGTAAAACAACAAAGACATACAGGGGGAATCAAGAGCAATCCTGACAACCTCTTAACAGAAGGTCATATGCGCAGAGTAGGGGAGGACTCCAGGATGGAGCAGGTGGATAGGAGGAGGTTTGTAACTCTAGCCTGGAGACTCCTGGATCCTCACCAAGGATTATCAGTACGGGCACCAAGGACTACATCCCAACTGCCAAGGAGACCACGGGGAATTGGAGTGCCTTCGGAGGCCGAGAACTTTGAGGTCATCCACTCCTGTTTGGACCTACCACATGAGATGTAAAAAGCCCAAATTCTTCTTTGCAAGATCCAAGGTCATCGGAACAACAGCCAGGAGCCCTGAGGGATCTGCAGAAATAGAAGAACAGCAAACTTCCTTTGGGTCTCGGGAGAGGAGCTTTCTCTGGTCCTTACTTATCTCCAACTTTGGATCCCCACTGTCTCATGCAATGACCTTCAGGGGCGCTCCAGATCCCCCACTAAAATAAAAACAAAAACAAACAAAAATAAATAAATAAATAAATAAATAATCAGAGAACAACAAGGAAAGCTTAGAACTAGACAGGAAATGGTCAGTGTGGACTCACATATACCTTACTCGGTAGGACACAAAGATTAGTTACTCCCCACTAAGGCATTGGAGATTTCTTTTTTTTTTTTTTTTTTTAAAGATTTTATTGTTATTGGAAAGCCGGATATACAGAGAGGAGGAGAGACAGAGAGGAAGATCTTCCATCCGATGATTCACTCCCCAAGTGAGCCGCAACGGGCCGGTACGCGCCAATCCGATGCCGGGACCCGGAACCTCTTCCGGGTCTCCCACACGGGTGCAGGGTCCCAAAGCTTTGGGCCATCCTCTCCTGCTTTCCCTGGCCACAAGCAGGGAGCTGGATGGGAAGTGGAGCTGCCAGGATTAGAACCGGCGCCCATATGGGATGCATTGGAGATTTCTCTGCATTCCCCTCCTAAAACTGTTCTGCACTTCAACTGTTGACATATGCCCTGTTAGAGTTATAAGCCAGTTTAGACTACCCTAAAATCTGCAAGTTCAGTAAAAATAATACTTCAACACAATAAACTGCTAAATGCTAAAACAACAATAGACATGAGACAGCTGAATATTACCCTATAGCCATTTTAGGGTGGGTAGAAGCTGGTTGTATAAACTGAAATTGAAATGTCCATGAAGTAGTCATCTCTCCCTATGCATTTTTTTAACATATTGGTTATCAATACTATGTCAATTAACTCCATAATATTGTAAATTGTTGATGTTATGTTGGGGATTTTAAGTGATCGGGATGAAATTCTGCCAGCTCTGCCTTCAGACCAGAATTGGTCTCCCCAATAAACCGTTGAATGTATCTGGACAATAAGATGCTGGACTCTGCGCTTGGTATATGCCTACAATGAAAGAATCTTGACTGTATTTGAACTGAAATAAAGCAACAAGGTGGAGGAATCCACTATGGGGGGAGGACACAGGGAGGGTTTAGGGGAATCCCAGAGCCTATAAAACTTTGTAACAAAATGAAATGTAATCAATAAAAGAAAAAAAAAAAGAAAGTAAAGCAGCCCGGACTTACACCGGTACCAACATAAGATGCCAGAGCCAAAGAGGCAGCTTAACCTGCTACATCACAGCACCAGTCCCCCGTTTTAACCTATATGTCTGCTGCCTGTCAAAATCTCCAGAAACACAACTTTTAACAAACTAATGTGGGCTCAACACTTGGATGATTACTGCCGAGAGAACAAATAAAATCAAAATCGACAATGGACTTAGGGAAAACTGACCTAGGAAGCCCTTTGTGCAAAACCTCTTTTGTTCTTAAATGTAATTCAAAGGGTTTTGGATACTAACTCTCCTGTAACCAAGTGCTTGCCTCCCAAGATGGAACCAGACCAAACCAGCAACCAGGAAAGTTCCATGATGGCAATGAGGAACAAACAAGACCAAAACACGAGAGAACTTCTGTGCAGTGTTATTTAGAGAAAATACTGGGATCCCAAGGGAGAAACACAAACATTGTCAAAATCAAGATGGAATCACCTGAATGACTCCTAAGCAATGAAGAAGAGAGGCAGGAGGCTGTGAAGAAAGACTTCTTAAGCGTCCTTGCACGATAAGAAATATCACGAAAAGATCCCAGTCGAAACCTGAAATCTTTTGGGGGACACTATTTCAAGAGATGCTAACTGGGTCATTTGACAACATCAAACAAAATACTCCTAGCATCCTCACACTTAATGACACAATCTGTTAAGTCAAAACCTGGGAGTTACTTCTGGTCCGATATCTGAACACATTGCTAGGAACATAGCTGCTCAATAAATGTCGCTAAATTCAAAAAAAAAAAAAAAAAAAAAAAGAATAATCACTGCCGTATGTCCCACTCCCAAAATAGTATAACCGACTTTATAATGGCAATGCCTCAAAGGTGTTACCTCAAAATGTCTTACATCAGCTGACTGTTTTGAAACTGCTTTCAAACTTGTCCAAATAACTTGCAATTCTTTTATTCTGTATGTTCTCTCCTAGCGTTATCTTGGTATGAACACGTAGTGTTAATTCAAGTAACTATTTCTTCATCATTATTTCTACTTATCGTTTTCTTAACTGGTAGAGCAAATGGCATTCTGCTCTTTTGTTCCCATGCTTTATCTATGCTTGGTTACAGTACCACCTTCCTTAAAACTTCAGAACAACGACTAGTTCTAAAGCTACATTACAAAGCCAAGAAATTTATCTGTTAAAAATTGAGTTTCTTATTATTTTGTTACACATACAGTCAATGTCAAATATTTCAAAATGACTCCCCAGCAAATAGTCATTCTTAGATATCACCAATAGTGTTTGTTGTTTTTCAGAAAACTGATTTGCTAAATGTTCCAAACAAAGGGAGGGAATAGAACAAAGGAAAATGAATTATGGAAGGAATCAGCAAAGCAAAGAATGATGCCAGAGGGTAACAGAGAAAGAAGCAAGGATGGGAAGGGTGGGAGAGAAGGAAGATGAGGGAGGGAATGATGAAGAAAGTCAGTGAACAAAAAGAGAAAAAAATTCACTTTAAATACTAACCAGTACGTTAAGCAAGAGAATGGATTAAAATTCCAGAGCAGCTGTTTTATATTTGAATATCGAGATGGCCTTTTCCTTTGGAATATTAATGTTTTCTGTTGAAATTTGAGTATGGAGTAAGCAAAATCAATATTCTAAATACTTTTCACACTATATGAAAAGGGAAATAAATTATTTGAATTGCTGAACAAATGCCATGTATATAATCACAGATAAATACACTACCACATGATTTTATAATTATTTTACTGGTAATGAAAAACTGCATGAACACTTACTTTCTGGTGTAACTTTCAATTTTTAGCTTTGAAATATTCAGGAAAAAAAAAACACTTTCCAAATATTCAGTGAGAAAAGGTAAAAAAAAGTGTAACATCCAACATGCTACACAAAATTTTCAGAGGCAATAATGATTTTTAAGTTTTCAAGCACATGTTACTTTGATTACTCTGTCACATATTCATTGAAGGGATTTATGAAGCAATTAAGGGAAGTTGTTCACCTCAATACATGCATGTGGATTTCATCATTTCTTTCATTCTAAACTGATTTTACAGATTGATAGTGAATGATTGCAGAGCTCCAAAGTAAAATGAAAGCCGCACAGTATATTGACTAATTACTTGGATAAATGCTTTTGTAACACATGGACACCAAAATCTAGGTTCAGCAGCTCTACGGCTGTCATAGCTCTTTGATGATACCTTGGAAAGGCAGCAGAAGACAGCTTTTGTACTTGGATCCCTACCACTCAAGGAGGAAACCCAAATGAATTTCATTTTTCTTGGCTTCAACTTCGCTCAGCCCTGACTCTTATGGTAATTTTGCGAGTGAACCAGCAGACGAAAAATGTCAACTCTCTGTGATTTTTATTTTCAAACAATAAATAACATGTATGCATCTTATTTATACTTATGCTACAACATTATTACAACATATTCAGTGTTTCACTCATGGCTTAAAATAATATTTAGTTGTGGTAGCCTGTCCAAATGAGATTTAAAATAACTAACTTATCAAACATTCATAGAAATAAGAATTAGCTTAAAACAATTGATACACATTTTCTAAAACTACATGGTCTGTTTGGTGTACCTGAACACACTGTTCAAAAGGAAGTAGAATAGCAGGTTCATCTTGATGCTCTGTATTTACCCTTCCATTGCTGTACTGTGCTCCAGCCCCTAGTGTGCGGAATGAAGAAATTGTTGTAAGAAAGGAGTACTAGAGGGCAGTGCCATGGTGTAGAAGGCTAAGCTGATGTTTGTGGTGCTGCTATCCTGCTGCTTTGCATTGTTAGGACTGGAATGGAACCCTGCATTGCTACATTTCTGATCCAGCTCTGTTTATGGACTGTGAAAGAAGCAGAGGATGGCTCAAATGCTTGGGACCTACACCCAAGCGGGAGTCCTGGAAGAAGCTCCTGGCTCCTGGCTTCAGATCAGTTCAGTTCCAGCCATTGTAGCCATTTGAATAGTGAACCAATGAATGGAAAATTTCTCTTTTTGTATCTCTGTCTTTCAAATACAAATAGAATGCATCTTTAAAAATAATAATACTGGGCCCGGCGGCGTGGCCTAGCAGCTAAAGTCCTCGCCTTGAAAGCCCCGGGATCCCATATGGACACAGGTTCTAATCCTGGCAGCTCCACTTCCCATCCAGCTCCCTGCTTGTGGCCTGGGAAAGCAGTTGAGGACAGCCCAATGCTTTGGGACCCTGCACCCGCGTGGGAGACCCGGAAGAGGTTCCAGGTTCCCGGCTTCGGATCGGCGCGCATCGGCCCGTTGCAGCTCACTCGGGGAGTGAATCATCGGATGGAAGATCTTCCTCTCTGTCTCTCCTCCTCTCTGTATATCTGGCTGTAATAAAATGAATAAATCTTAATAATAATAATAATAATAATACTAAAATAGATACTAGGTTTATTTGAGATACTATTTAGCAAAGAAGGAAATATTTCAATTTCTTACTTACAGTGGCCTTTTATATAAAACATGCTGATTATGGTGAGCTGAAACACCAATCCTTTTAGAAGCAAGTAAACAAATAGTGAATTATCCTTCCCTGCCTCATTCGACGAGGGAACCATGGTATAAGCTCCCACCACCACTGTGACCCCAGATCTGATTACATCACTGACTCAGAAAGTCTTATTTTCTATGTCTCTCTGGAAGTCATAATCTGTGAAGAACTTTTCTTAGTACAAGTAAATATTAGTCACCAGTTTTCAAATTCTTATTTACATTGTACAATCATTTCTCTTACGAAACAAATTATTTTCTCTATTATGTTTCACTCTATTCATAGTTCTTTGGGTTTTAGATTGAATCAATTTAATTGGAATAGTTAAGGCAAGAAATGTAGGGTCAATAATTATCTCCTTGATTGGTTATTTAAATGTACACCAAAATCTTAATTTTTACTGTCATCCTTTTGTTATTCAAATGAGGGAGTAGGGACAGACTCATTCATACAGTAAAAGTTGTTTGTCAAGTATGGGCAAATAATAGACTTTGCTTAAAAAAAAGTGTAGGTGAAATGGAATGCATTTGATGTATAAGAGTAAAGAAACATGTTATAGGAAGCAGGAGGCAGCCTACCTCAGGTTCAACGTCATACTCTAGTGAATAACTAATTTGCCCCACCAATCCTTCAACATTTTTTTAATTCTTCTGCATCCCAAAATGAAATTATATTGAGGACAGATTTGCGGCATAGTGGTTTAAGTGGCTACCTGCAATGCTGGAATCCCAGTTTAAGGGAGCATGAGTTCTAGTACCACTGATATTAAATATGCCAGGTGCCCAGCTTTGATCCAGTTCCCTGGGAGTGTACCTGGGAAGAAAGCGGAGGCTGGACCAATTACTTCTGCTTCTGGCACACAGTGCTAGACTTACCTGGAGTTACTGCCTCCTGATTTCAATCTGGCTTAACCTCAGTCATGGCAGCCATTTGGAAAGAGACCCAACAGATTGAAGATTTTCCCTCTCACTCTCTCTCTCTTTAACTGTTGTCCAGATAGTCTGCAAAAAATAAGCAAATTGATGAAGGACACATTCCAATAAAAATGATATGAGTATAGAATAATCCATCATTCTCACTAAAACTTGTTAATTATGATACAAGGTGTAACTTTTACAAAGAAATAATCATTAATTTCTATGCTAGAATGTTGCTTGTCACTTATGCCCATCAAATAAAGAACTAAAATAAACATATTAAATAAAATTAGCTTAACCATATGGTCAAACTAAAGACACTTGATGTCATTCTGCTCCTTTATTACAAGCAATGTTTTTTTAAGATGTATATTGGAAAGGCAGATTTACAGAGAAACGGAGAGACAGAGAAGGATCTTCCATCAGCTGATTTTCTCCTCAAGTGGGCACGTTTGTCAGAGCTAAGCTGATAAAATTCCAGGAGCTTCCACCAGGACTGCCGAGCGGATGCTAGGTTCCAAGAACTTGGGCCATCCTCTGCTACTTTTTCAGGCCATAAGCAGGGAGTTACATAAGAAGTGGAGAAGTGGGGACACGTACTGGTGCCCATATGAGACATGGGCATTTGTAGGTTGGGCCACCAAGCTGGCCACCAAGCAATGTTAATTGGGCATCGATTTGTAAGCAAAGGCTGATGTAGCCTTCAGCTTTTATAAGTTACACAAAAATCAAACTGCTTGGTCTAAACTGTAGGAACTCTTCAAAGGAGATTTAAAATCGTCGTTATCACTGTCATATTCAATACTCATTTCCAGTCTCAGTAGGTAATTACTCCAATCCAATGTTAAAACTCAGGCATATAAATGCTGTTTATAAAAGTATAAAAATTCTTTCTTTTTGTAATCTCTGTCTTGGCAATAAGTTTAGTCTCTCACTAGGATAAAGAGACAGACATTACCAATATGTGGTGAAACAAGGTTTAAAACAGAATAGTGTCAGAAACAAAATAAGATAGTTCTAGCATTAATTACTCATAATTATTCAAGCTTTTACGGAAATTATTGCTAGGAACAGAATAGTTGGATTGAAGTTGGTGACTGAAATCGTGGTGTCTTGAAAATATATAGGTATGTATAGGTATGCATATATATGTGTGTGTTTATATACGACATAGACACAAACATATAGGTTTAAATATATAATGGCATTTTCAAATTTTTCTGGAGATATTGAAAGGTAAGTCCAGGGACCAGTGTTTAGGTGTAACATATAGAGATTGCTCCTGAAAAGCCAAGCATCCCATATAGATAGTGATTTGAGTTTCGTCTGCCACACTAACCAGCTTCCTTCTAATGTACCTGGGAAAGCAGCAGAATATAATCCAAGTGCTTGGGTTTTTGTGCTAACATGGGTGATCTGGATGAAACTGCTGACTCCTGGCTTTGACCTGACCCTGCCCCAGTTGTTGCTGCTCAGTTGGGAAGAGAAATCAGCAGATAAATGATCTATCCCCCCACACCCACTGCCCACACCTTCTCTCTCATTGACCTTTCAAATAAAATTTAAAAATATATAAAATTTTACTTGACTGGACGATAAGATGCTGGACTCTATGTTTAATATATGCTTGCAAAGAGGGAATCTCAACTGAACTTGAACTGTGGTTATGCAACAAGGCGGAGTAATCCACCATGGGGGGAGGGTGTGGGGAAGGGGTGGGGAGAACTCCCAGTACCTATGAAACTGTGTCACATAATACAATGTAATTAATGAATAAAAAAAGATACATTTACTAAATATTCTGATTTTTAAAAGTCTATAAATGACCAAAGCCATAATTTTTAACATACATTGAGTGCATACTTTAACATAAGTGAGACTTTAAAAAAGGAAAATAGATTCTAGAAATAAAACGATTCTAATGAATGAAAAAATACATAAAATTTTAAATCTTTGCATATCATGCATAACTTTTTGATAATAATTTCTGTGAGCATGAATACTACTGGTATGTATAGACTTTATGTAGATAATTCTATAGACTATGAAAACTTTACTTTTAACTAAAAAGGGTTAAATAGCTTTTCTCACTATGTTCAGTACCTAAGTTCATTCTGATATTGTTTTTTCCCATTGAGTTACATACATTTGGATAAAGTGACTTGTTGAATCTTCTCAGAGTCTCACCCTTTAGTGCTTCCTAGTTGCGGGAAATTTCTGGGATAGGCACAAAAATGCAATGCAGTTTTCAAGCTGTAACGTCTACTGGCTGTATTAATATGGATAAGATTAACCCTGTGAACCTCTTTGCTGCATCTAAAAATAGATAATAAATTCATTGCACAACGATGATATCTTAATTGCATTGTGTAATGTCAATCTTCTGACATGGAATCTGGTATTCAGCAGACACTGGATAACTCCTTCTAATTAGTTGATGGAGATGCAAGCAAGTTATTATGTTCACAATGGAAGAATGTAACGGCTTTTAAGGGTGGATATGCTGTTGATTATGCTCTCGATGTTTTATGCTCAGGATGATCTGGCACCACTGGCATTAAAGGTACCAGTCGCTTCTGATATGTGACATATGTGGGCAGCCTCGTTTTCACGATTGGTTCCACTATTATTTAAACATTGCAGATATAATTAAATTTTTGGTGCCCTTTAGACTACCCAGATGAGCAAGTAACTGGTTAAAACAATATTTGTTATCAATTCTTTAACGTTTAAGAAAGAAATCCTAGTTCAGTTTCCTGTAAGTTACCAGATCAGCGTGTTTGAGATTTCTGTCTCTGAGTGTCTGGGGTGTATTCCTTAGGAAACAGCACTCTCCATTCCAAAGAATTCTCTAAGTTTCAAAATCCTGGGGCTGGCAGGTTAATCCTTTTCTTGCCACCACTGGCATCACATTTGGGAACTTGTACAACTTGCGGCAGTTCCACTTATGATCCAGTTCACTGATAGTTAACTGGAAAAAAAATAATGGACCTTGAACCCATGTGTAAGAACTTGGAAAAAACCTCTGGATCCTGGGTTCAACTCAGCTCAACTCCAGCCATGCAACTATTTGCAGAGTAAACTGGTGAATATTAGATTTTTCTCTATCCTTCTTTCTCTGTTAAATCTGACTTTCAAATAAAAATAAACAAAATTTTAAGAAAACAATAACAAAAGTTAGAATCCTTGTTTTCCAATCTGATTCAAGCCATTCAATCTGATTCAACTCATCATGTTACACTGTACTGAGTACATTATATCCCTAGATATTCATTAATTTCATTTCACAGTTTCATTTCCAGGAGTTCATGGTCTTCTGAGAATACATGCTTGATCCAAAAATGTGATTTGAAAGATTTCTTGAAGTAAAAAAGTGCAGTCTATGGCTATGTATAGCTCATTTGATGTATCAATATTTTTGTTCCTTCCTGCTGCTGGGTAGCATTTCATTCCCCATGTAAGGCACATTTGGATTATTTTCAGCTGTTATATACACACAGGGAAGTGTGTGGGCACTGATTTTATTTCCCTTGCTAAATCCCTAGAAATGAATTCCTGGAATGCATATAGAATCTGAGATCAACTTAATTGGAAACTGCCTCTGTCTTTTCCAAATAGGTTGTATTTTCTTCTAACATAATCTGTGACACTGGAGAGCTTATATTGGATTTTAAAGGACAATGGTTGTAAGATTATTGCTAACCCCAAGCTCCTCATTTTCAATTCTAAGCCTACCCCCATATGTCACTGATCAAGCAGCATGATGTAAGCTGGCCTGGGGTCCAGGAATAAAGCCATTTAAGCACAGGTGCAATTCTCATAAACAAAGCTAACCCTTGCAAGAACAGTTTAAACCTTTGTTGGAGAAGACATGTCTGTACACTGGTTAAGAGGATAGACATGGACAACTAAGTGGGATGAACTTCAGAGTTCTGAAGATTTTCTCCATCTGGAGGGACTTCTGGTCAGTCATTTGAATCCAGGCCTGCTTCTGCTGTTCTTCTTGTAATATTACTGGCAAAGAACAGATTGTATATCAAACAGTATCTATGATTTCCCTTTGATGCAAATACATCTAAAAGGAAAACATTTTCCTGGAGCTGGTGACTAACTAGAACCACCTCAGAGAATTGAATATATCTTCAGGTTTTCAGAATTTGTTTCCACTTTGTAACACTAGATATTGCCAGTTTCTTTGCTTTCTAGTCTCATGGTCATGTGGCAGTAGTGCTATATGGTCATGATTTGATTTATCTGATGAATAATAACAATAAGGATTTGTATATATGTGGATTTGTTGCCTTCCCTAAAAGAATGTATGGTCAAATCATCTGACAATTATTTTATTGGGTTATTATTCTTTCATATATAGTTATGAAAGTTCATTATGTATTTTAATTTTTAGCATTTTATCTGAAAAGTTTTAAGAATACAAAGCACATAGTTTGAGATCATAAAATGCAGTTTGCACATATACCTCACACCACTTCCCATTTTAATGTTATCATTAGTATAATTGTCATAATTAAAGAAACATTTCTGGATTCCACAGTTTTATTTCTTCCAGATTTCTTTCATACCTCCTTCTCCTGCCAGCTTCTAGCAACCCACATTCTGTACTCATGTTGATTGTCTTATTGTTTGTTTCATTTAGCTCCCACACATATAAGGGGGAAACACAATGTTTGTCTTTTCCTTTACACCTTGTTTTTCACACAACTATGTCACACATTGGCACCAATTTTACAGGTAATGACAGGACTTCACTTGTTTTTTTCTTTTTAAAATTATTAATGTATTTTATTATTCCATGGTATAGTTACATAGACTCCAAGATTTCCCTTCTCTACTTCCCAAACTTTTGCTCCTGCCTCACTAATTTTCCCCAAGTCATTACAACACTATAATCCTTCGAAATCAGTAATAAGTCTATCACTTTGCTATTTAAGTGTATGCTGATATTGTAGGAATGGACAATGGAATAGAGTCCAGCATCGTATTGTCAAGATATATTCAACAGTTTCATTGGAAATACTTGTTTGATTTGAAGTAGACATGTATACTACATTGTATCTTCACATCTGCATATGACAGTCTCTAATACAGTTATTAAACATTCCCTTAAATGAAAATTAGTAAAACAAAATCAACAAAAGAAAAACTAAAAAAAAGATTGTTACATGAAGTTAAATATCATGCTACTGAATGACAATATGTCACCGAAGAAATGAAAAAGAAAATCAAAGACCTTTTTGAGTCAAGCAATGATATTGTGTGACCTATAATTCAGTTAGAAAATTAATAAGAAAAACAAAAAAATGAATGAGTGCAGCGTGGCCTAGTGGCTAAGGTCCCCACCTTGATCCCATATGGCCGCTGGTTCTAGTCCCGCTGGTTCTAGTCCCGGCAGCTCCACTTCCTCTCTGTCTCTCCTCCTCTCAGTATATCTGACTTTGTAATAAAAATAAAAATAAATCTTTAAAAAAAAAAAAGGATCAGTAATGCCTACCACAGAGTGATGTGAGTCACTTTATAAAATTAAAAAAAAAAAAAATATCAACTCCCCTGCGATGTAGCAAACCAGTATTGAAAGGACAAGAAAAGTGTTGAAAAGTAAGAAGCAAGACTTCTACCTGTCACTTTATACAAAAGTCAGCTCTCAATAGACCTGAAGCTGCAGAAACCATCAAACTATATTGGAGGAAAACATAGGACGCGTTACCCAAGATATAGAAACTGGGAAAAGCATTTCAGAAAGTCATTAAAACCACAGGAAGTCGGGTCCGGCGGCGTGGCCTAGCGGCTAAAGTCCTCGCCTTGAATGCCCCGGGATCCCATATGGGCGCCGGTTCTAATCCCGGCAGCTCCACTTCCCATCCAGCTCCCTGCTTGTGGCCTGGGAAAGCAGTTGAGGACGGCCCAAAGCCTTGAGACCCTGCACCCGTGTGGGAGACCTGGAAGAGGTTCCTGGTTCCCGGCTTCGGATCGGCGCGCACCGGCCCGTTGAGGCTCACTTGGGGAGTGAAACATCGGATGGAAGATCTTCCTCTCTGTCTCTCCTCCTCTCTGTATATCCGGCTTTCCAATAATAATAAAATCTTAAAAAAAAAATAAAAAACAGGAAGTCAAAGCTAAAATAAACAAATGGAACTACAACAAACTTCATTTGTTTTTCATAGATCAATAATATCCCATTGTCAGTGTACACACACACACACACACAGGCACACACACACGCACAGACACACACACAGGCACACACACGCACACACACACACAGGCACACACAGGCACACACACACACAGGCACACACACACAGGCACACACACACACAGGCACACACACACACACACACACACACACACACACGTCAGGATTGCTAGCACCAGCTCTTAAAAAGTCTGACCTTTCTCCAGTGTATATTCTTGGCATTTTTTTTCAAAAACTTGCCTGCTGTCTATATGTACATTTTTTCTGAACTCTATTATGTTTCAATGACTTATAAGCCAATTTAATGACAATGCCATGATGTTCCAATTCCTTCAGCTTTGTAGAATGTTATAAAATAAGATATTCTGATGCCCTCAGGTTGATTTCTATGTGCGTGATCCAGGTTTGTTTTGCTTTTTCTGTCTCTTTTGTGGTTTCAAATGAGCTGGGTTTTTTTTTTTTTTGATTCTAAACAAATTTAATTTTTTTTTTTGAGCTAAAACGTCCATTTATCTCAAAGCAGTAATAATTTAAAATTATAAAAACTTCCCGCTGCTGAACACTTAGAGAGTGAGGTCTAGGAGCCAAGGGTTTAATAGGAATTGCATGAAATGTTTAGATTGCTATTGTAAATGTGGCTATTCTAATAATTTGAGCCTTTAGAATTCATGCGCAATTGATATCTTTCCATTTTTGTTGTGTTCTGATTTGTTTTACCAATGTCTTATCATTTTCATTGGAGAGATTTTTAACATTGATTATATTATTCCTGGATGTGTTTGTGGTCATTGTCAATGAGGTTTCTTTTTTTATTATTTGAAAATCAGAATTACAAAGATACATGATGAGAGAGAGAGAGAGAGAGAGAGAGAGAGAGAGAATCTTGCATCTACTGGTTCACTCCTCAGATGGCCACAAAATTCAGCAGTGGGTCACACCAGGGCCAGTAGAGGCATCCAGTCTTCCATCTGGGTGGCATCTTGGGTTATCTTGCAGTAATTTTCCCAAACCATTTTTATTTGTTCCATGTCATCTTTTTTTTTAAGCATAGAGTAGTTCAATGAAAATTATGATGATTTGTTTTACTGTGATACAATTTCTGCGTTTTCACATCTGATTCAATGTTTTTTCAATATTTTTATTGGAATTTGTTCTCTTTTATTCACTTTCAGTCTTGCTGAAAGTCTCTGTGTTGTTTAACGTTTTGAAATCTGAAACTAAAAGAATACAAAATAACAAAACATTAGATTTCTTCTATTTCTGCTATGATATTGCTTCTCACCTTGTGATGATTTTGAATTTTCTTTGTTCTTTTAGCAATCTTTAAGCGGCATTAGTACATAAAATGACATTTGTCATTTTTTAGTATAACCACTACTGCTCTAAACATTCTTAATGATATTTATTACTTTGATAGCTTGTGCTTCATTTTCATTTGTATAAAGAATGATCTTCAATTTTTTTTCAATGATTTGTTGGTCAAAATGAGCATTTCCATGTTTTTGTACATTTTCTTTTGTTCCTGTGGATTTCTAGTTTTATCTCTTTATAGTCGTAGAAGGTATATAATATGATTGATTTGTCTAAACATTTACAGAGACTTTATTTACTGCCTGATGTGAAATGTGCAGAGAAGGACAGTGCATCTTGTAGTACCTGTTGAAATGATCTGTTAGGTTCATTTACTCATTAGTGTGGCTAAATTCTCTTGTGTTTTTGATTTTCTGTCTCACTGATCTGTCCATTGAAGGCAGTAAGGTAATGAACGTCCTCACTGAAATCTTACGTTTCCCTTTAGATTCAATTATATTTACCATATGTATGTGGATGGCTTTATCATTACCATTACACATGACTGTTGTATACAGAGCTGTTACAGGTCCAACTGTTACAGCTTCTTGGTTAATTAAGAGTTTTACAAATATATAATTTCCTTATTTGTCATTTTTTTATAAATTTTTTTGTTCAAAATCTGGGATGGCTATCGTTAGCCCTGTTCTTGGTTTTGGTTTCCATTTACCTGATAGATCTTTCTCAAGCCTTTCATGTTCAGTCTACGGGTACATTTACTTGCAGGTAGCATGTGTGTCAGGTCTTAACTTTTTATCATTCAAACTATTTCATTTCTTTTCACTTCCTAATTATAGCTTCAACTAATGAACTATTCTTATTTTGAGATTTTCTTTCTTCCAGTCAACATTTTTAAGATGCAATCCTGCTCTCTTCTGAGCTTCATATTTTCTTCTAAGGAGTATATTACCTGTTGAGTTTCCTTTAAATGCAAGTTGAAACCTTCTTCATACTGTCTTTGGGATTCTCTCCTTGTCCTTAACTTTTGATAATTTTATTTTAATATGCTTTGGAAAATCTTTTTGTTAAGTCTGGTTGGGGTTCTTTGAATTTTCTTTATCTGGATGTCTATATATGTTTCAAGTATTAGGAAGTTTTAACCTACTATTTCATTTATTGTGTTCTCACTTTTTTCCTTCTGTTCTTATTGTACTGTGTCTATGAAATATGTATTTTTCACTTAATGGTATCTCATATCTCATACAATATTCATCCTTTTTCTTTTATTTTTGTGTGATCCTGTGACTTCAAATTTTTATCTTCCGTATCAGAAATTCTTTCTACTTTTTGGTCTATTTTTCTGTGGAAGATCACAATTGTATTTTTTATTCATTGATTTAAATTTGCAATTCCAAAATGTGCTTGGGTCTAATAGTTTTTTTTTTTCTCTTCATTGCTCTTCTTGTTCAAATCATCCATTGTTTTCCTCATTTTTCAAAATTACCTATCCTAATTCTCTTAGGTCTCATTACACTTTAATTATATTATTATTTTGAATATTTTACATACTTTCCAGGATTGGATCTATTTACAGACAATTATTGTGTTTGTATAAAGGTGCCATGATATTTTTTTAATGTTTGCATCATCCCTACATTTGTCATAACAGTTCCTTTCTCAAAATGTAAGTTATAATTGGAAAAACATTTTCATTGAAATGGGACGTAGAATGTTACTTATAGTGTTGATTTAGTTTTGAATCTAGGTGAGTTCATATATGTGTTCTCTGATGACATAATTAATTGTAATTAATATCAATAGTATCTATAAAAAGACACTGTTTTCAAGACTACGATAGTTTACGGAGGAAGTGCAACGATGCTGAAGTGTACCCACGCTTCCAGAGTTCTGATCTTTTTTATTCCCAGAGCAATGGATTTCAGTCACACTGTGCTTTTGATTTCCATAACTGTGTTTCTGGTACTGTCGGGCAAAAACTGTTCCTGTCTCTCAAAGTTTGCCCGGGTATTTCAGGCACTTTGACAACAATATTTATATCTCTTAAGCTATATAATTTGAGATTTATACCAAGGACTGATGTGAGCTTTATTGCACTTGATGCTGTAAGTGTTACAATCTCACTGGGAGATTGTAGGGGAAACGTTCCCCAGTCACAAAGAAAAAATACAATTTATGCTCAAGAGTGACCATAGGTTAGCGTGGCTCTGCCGTGATCTGCTGCCTCTGTCTCACACTGTATGCTCCAATATTCCTGAGGGATATAGTATTACCAGTCACAGTCCTAGAGTGGAAAAAGTGCAATGGGGCCCTTACCCAGTTATCAGAGTGTGACAGTCAATTATTGTAGGAATGGTAGTGAGCAGTTAGCAGATTGAAACAAAGAAATAAGAGCTCGGCCTTTTAGTTATTATAGAACACGCTGTTCAGTTGATTATAGCCCCAATAGTTTGTCAAGTATAGAGGGGACTTACGCTAATTCAGAGTGCATTCAAGGCTTAAGCTAGAGCTTGTGCCCTAGCGCAGATCCTGCAGTAAGAGCTGCCAAAGGGGCCTCCTCAAATCCGGTCCCTTTGGATCTGGAGTGCTACTAGCAACTAGCTCCAAGAAGCTGAGAATAAGTTCCCTGGATAGAACAAAGGAAGCAGATTCAACTTCAGGGTTTAGGCATTGAACTACTGAGGTAACTGAAGGATTCCAAGGAGCCTGCTCTCTGCCCCACACTATCTCTGCCCCACCAGCTGCTTCCTCGAAAATGTTTGGGTTTGGCACTTTGGAGCAGAAGAAGGTTAAAAGAGTTTCTTCTTCTGTGTAAAGTAAGAGCTTGGACTCTGGTAGTGCTCTAGACGTAATGTGAAATCAGATAGACTGTACAGTTCTCTGTTGTTAGAGATGTGCCTTTAAGGCAGTGGTGTATTGGACTTAACTTCTTGTTAACCTCTTCCTGTCAATGTGGTTTCCCTGGCAGGGGAGCTGAGTAAGTAGGGACAGGTGATGTTAGTCATGGATGTAAGCTATTCTTCTGTTTTATATGTAGATTACTTTTCTTCAAATGATGCTGTTTTCTAGCTGAGGAGTCCTGGGAAGTGGCAGCAAGCAACAGAGATAGCAGTTTGCTTTAGTTGTCTGTGTGTTGGCTTTTTGAGTCACTATGACATTGGCAGTCCTAGTAATTTCTTCCCTAAAGCAATCTTTGAATCAGTCTCCTTAGTTCTAATATTTTACATGTAGCAACTGTTTCTCAGGAAGATGGTGTCCCTGGCCACAGCACTGGATCATGGTAGTAGCAGTGGGAGCAGAGACAACAGAAGTGTACTTCGTTTTTCTTTCTGCTGGTTTTCAATCCTTGTGTGCTTTATAGTACCAGTTAATTCTCTGCTGGGGTTTTTACCCAGTCTTCTAGAAATGTGGTTCCTCCCTTATTCGTAAACATCTTTCTGACTGAGGTGTTTCATTCCTCTTTTTCAGGCATCTTAATCCCACCTCTCACTACATGCTTTAGAAACAGGCTGTCTGTCAGCTATGATTGTGTGTTTCTCACAGTCTTTATGTTTTAATTAACATGGTATTTCACCAAGCAGAAGTTGATGACATTTGAGTTCTAAGTTTCCAATGATAAATAGGGTTGTTTAAGAATTGCATTTAAAAACATTTCCTACTCTAATACCACAACAATTTTCTAATAGATTTTCAGCTTTGGGCACTTTGAAAAGGATCAATAAATAGAAAACTCTCTCTCGCTCTCCCTCACTCTATCCCTATCCCTCTCCCTTTCATTCCAAAATAAGCAGATTTGTTTGAAGCACCAATAATAAGTGTGGCTCATGCAGCTGGGGACTAGAACGTTGTGGTTCTTTGCATTTAGACATTGGAAAGATCTGCCTGCTAGAAATGGCCCTTGTGTTGTCCGGGAACATTTGATTCAATTGTAGCACCTAGTTGGTACGGTATAAGTTTCACATGAATGAGGTCATGGAGATATTTGTCTTTTTGGATGTATAAAAAAGTTGACTTTATTATTTTAATTAATAATAAAATAGATCAATAGTGACATAAATCAGTTTCATTTTCTCAAAGACTCAAAAACCTTATATGATTATTTAAACTGTATAAATTGTTTACATTTTTCTCAACACTATTACTTGGAATGCTAGAGTCAATAACTATCCGTGTTTCTCATCTATAAGCATTAAATACATACATATATATATATATATATATATATATATATATATATATATATATATGAGGGGGAAAGGGAGAGAGAGAAAGGCCATTCTAGACTTGCTTCTACATTCTCAATTCATTTACTATGCATTTTAAAATTTCTGCCTATCACTAACAACTTTCTAAGAAATCTTGTAAAATGTTGCTTCCCAATCAAGACCTAGAAACTCCCACAGGTGTTGCTTATCTTAAGATATTCATAGGTCAGAATGTTTATTCACCCAGGTCATCAGATTTATGTACAGGAAAGGAAGAATCAATATCTTCTTTGATACTGGGTTCCATTTGCACAGCTTCATTTTCCATCCTAATAGAAAAGGCCAGCAAGCTTTTAAGGCTCGCTCCATCTAGTGTAGCCCATTACACTAATGTGTGCTTTCCTGGATATTTTCCTTTGTTAATTGATGTCACAAAACCTTCAATCACAGTTTCCTTATCTTTCCTGGATCTTATTGCTATAATTCCTATGATTGGCATCAATATTAACCACCAGTTATTCTAGTTCTCTTTCTTCTTGTAGACAAGCTAGGATCACACAGATATTCCCTTGTGCTTATGTGTTCACAATGTGAACAGAAGGGAACTGTATTACTACTCAGCCAAAAACTAGGTCTTTGGTGTGAAATTCCCTAACACACTCTTTTCTTCTGTCATCATATAAGCTGTATTTTAGTGCTCCAGTCTAGATCTTCAAATTGTTATGAAAAACTAAGCAGATAAGCAGACTTGTGAAGGACTTGTCGTGCGAGTCAAATATAAAAACTGTTTGAAGATACTGACAATTAAGCAAAAGTGTGAAGCATATATTTGTCTACTCCAACACTGAATATGGTAGAATTTTTCTAAAATGGGTAATTAAATTAGCATAGATGTTTTCTGGTAAGCTGCCTGCAGGTAACCAGAATGATTATGTTAAACTGGAGTAAAAACAATTCTTACCTAGAAGAAAAAATTTTAAATTCTCACCTGCTATTGGATGGAAGGTATTTATTATGAATCCACTAACCTATAAAAGAGGGAATTAAATTTTAGTAATGTATACTGATGGTGGCTCACAATCTACTGTAAGAAGCTAATGAAATCAGCAAATGCTGCAGCTCAAGGAAACTGACTACAAAGAAGCCAGAAATTCAGAGAATTACACCACTCAGGTAACTGTTTCTTATCACCAATCTGGGAAAAACAAAACTAACAAAACTTTTAAGGGCTAAAGGCAAATTAAAACACACACTAGCTACAAGATGGGAGTGAATGGCATGGCTGCACAGCTGTTACAGCATCTGAAAAGATTTGGGTACAATCTTTCAAATAATTTCCTAGTTTAGTTCAGTGTAGAGAAAGTAAGTACATTTGTAGATTAAATAGGCAGGTTGTGTCAACAGAGAAATAACAACAAGCATGTGAAAGTACAAAGTGTGAGTGTGACAGCTTCTCAAACGGAGTAGCAAAAATAAGAATATCAAAGATTTTTATAAAACCGGTGCCACCAAAGAAAATATAAATCTTAATATGGTAGCTAACACCAGGGTAAAAATATGGCTAATGCGATTCAAGAAATAAACTTAAAGTTCTATTTTGGTTAGATTGGACTTAAATTTCGAAGCATATTGTATGTTTTCTCCTGAACGAAACATTATTACTTATAAGAATTATGTCTTCTTGTGATAATCATTAAATATTTGACATTGTTGAGCCCTGCGGTAGCCTAGAGGAGAAAGTCCTTGACCTGCATCTGCAGGGATCCCATATGAGCGCCAGTTCCAATCACAGCAGCCCCACTTCCCATCCAGGTCCCTGTTGCCCTGGGAAAGCAGTCGAGCATGACCCAAAGCCTTGAGCCCCTGTACCCTCATGGGAGACCCAGAAGAGGATGCTGGCTCCTGGCGTTGGATCGGCTCAGCCCTGGCCATTGCAGCCACTTTGGGAGTGAATCAATGGAGGGAAGATCGTTCTCTCTGTCTCTCCTACTCTCTGTATATCTGACTTTCAAATAAAAATATACCTTTTTTATTCAACAATTTTGATGGAGATGTCCTATACATGTAAAATATATACTGTTTACTGCAAATGTAGCAAAAAAGAGGAATGCAAGATTACACAGTGATTTATATAATCTGTGAAGCACTTTTATATATCTGAGTTACATTGACTATTAAAATCATTTTTATTTCCTTCCTATTTTATGTGGAGTGTTTTAAACATGAACTATCACTACTTAAATAGTCTGCATTGTTCTCCCAGTGCACAGAACTAATTTGATCTATGTTTTTAAAATTCGCTTATTTATTTGGAATGTAGAATAACAAGGAGAGAGAGAGCCTCCGTCTGCTGGCTTGGTTACCACATGGCTGTAACATCGGAGACTGGGCCAGGACATGAGCAAGACACAGGAAATTCATCTGTGCTGCGCTCTTTAGGAAATTGCTGTATCTGAAGCGGAATAACTGTGTCTTCATGTGCCACTCCACTATGAGCTGGGGCATCAGAATAGGTAAGTTAACCCACTGTGCCATAAGACTGATCCTTTACTATTGGAGATTTGAAATGATCTTTACACTGCAATATTTCTAGATCACTACCTGTTAAACATCCAGGATAACACACTATCTAATTTTCTTTCCATATATGGCCAAATTAGAAAATATGAAAATAATATTCTGATCTGCAGTTCCTGGAGCACGGTGGGAGCTCCTACAGCCACGCTTGACTAATGAAGATTCCTCATGATATCCTACACTTGTCTCCAGCATGATCTCTCTCTCACCATGATCTGTAATAATCGTATCTCAGCTTTTCTGAAAGGTGCTGTACTAAACACGCTTATCATCCTTCCTTGCAGTGTTGTTTAGATAGGATTTAAGGATACTTTCATTGCTTACTTGTGACAAAAGCAGACGCAGACCTTCCAAATTATCATCCTATGATAATTCCTGGGTGATTAGTTTGATACTACTGATCGGTCCACACAAAGCGCTTTCCTCCCTGAGTTAGCCAACTTAAGAGTTACACTGTTCTTTCTCCTCCAGTTTCATGAGCGTTGGTGCCTCCTGGCTCTCAAGCTGAGCCGGCATTCAATCCTTGGGTTAACAACAGCTTGAGAGAATGAACTAATTTAGGAGTCATTCAGCTTTTTCATCAGATTTCCAACACCCATTCCTTTCAACTTTGAGCATTTTCAGACTTATTTTTAAAGTGCTTGTGGATCTCAGAGTCAATGCATTGTGCCTATTGCATAGTAATTCCTCAGCTGCTTACAAACCTTTTGAGTGACATATTTTCTTATTTATGTCTTGATTGTTTTTTATAATCAAAATAATCTAGCCTCTGAAATGTTATCTTATTTTTCAAAGTAAATTTAAAATAGGACAAAAATGAAGACAAAGAAAATCATCTTGAGAAGTCTGTATTGTAAATCTTAGCATGTCATGTCCCCATATAACGAGCTTCTCTCTTAGTCACAGTCATTCTGATTGCTGTACATTCTGGCAATATCTGTTCCAATTGTACAATCCAGCTTGATGTTCAAGTCTTTCTTCATTTTAATGGCCCATGGTGGATCCTACCTCTAATATGTGTACACATGTATGCCTCTGGGAAGAATATGGCCCCTATGTTTATCAACTGACATATTTTTACCATGTAAATTCTCAGTTTGAAAGTGGATTCCTTGAGGAAACATTCTGTTTATAATCTGAAAATCTGTTTTCAGTCTCACGGCCTATTTTCCAAATGCTTCTCTCCTCTCTGCAGTGATACTTCAGCACCACTAAATGCTTCTATCCGTATACACATTGCTGTTACCAACGACCTATCTCATCAGGCTCCATGACCCTCCTGCACTGTAATTACATTGTGCATTTGACCAATGAAATGACCATTTGGGGGGGAGGAATCACTAAAAGACAATGCTGACAATAGTGCATTTTTCACAGCTTAAGTTACTCAATCTGGATTGCTAGCACATAAGAGAGACAGTACAAATGCCCAGTACGCCTTGACATGACTAGTCTAGTCAACCTCACTGTGCCCCAGTAATATGAGTTCATGTTGAGTCCCATTGCTTCCGATTCTGCTCCTCACCTCCTAGAGAGAACACAATTGTGTCTAATAGCAATTTACACAGGCAGCAAAGTACAAATCTATATCAAGGAAGAAAGGCCCCTGAAGTCAATCACATTTGAAAGATGTTACCTATTAGGAGGCACACAATAAAGAAATCTTTCTTATTATTATACAAAGCAGTTAGCCCCCTATTGAATATTCTTGAATAGGATCTTGATTTTTAACTTTGAACTGAAAAGACCCATTGAAATATTTTATTCAAACAAGGAATCCCATTAGTCTAAAGGTGATTCCAAGCAATAGGGAAAGGTGTCAGTGCATTTCCACTAATACTTTTGTCCTTTTTAAATGAGTTATTCCCCTCAGTCAAACTTCAGAACATTGACAGCCCTCCAACCTTGGCCTTAGGCTCTTTTCTCACTTACGTCTTCATCCTAATGAGATCCATCCGTATACCACGTTTTAATAAATTCAGAACTTCATGTTCATCTCCAGGGATGTAAGCACCTAAGATTATTGAATTGAAATAAAAAATTTAAATTCAGACCTCTTCTTTTCCTTCCAGTCATTTGCATAAAAATCGGTGGTCCCTGGACCTGTCACTGTGGTGTAGTAGGTTAAGTCACAGGCCAACATCCCAGATATAATTACAGGCTGTATTTTGGGACCACTCCACTTCATTCCCATCTCTCTACTAAAGCTCCTGGGAAAGCCACATAGGATAGCTCAAGTACTTGACTTCCTGCCACCCACGTGGGAGACCTGAATGGATCCTGGCTCCTGACCTCCACTGCAATTCCTAACACTTGTGGCCATGTGGGTAGTATAAAGGAAGATGAAGCCTCTCTTTCTCTCTTATCCTGTCATTCAAATCAATAAGTGTGTCTTTTTAAAAAGTAAATAAATACCATCAATCAATCCTTAGATTGCATTAAGATCTGAAGCTTGGGCTCAACATGAATGCTCAGTGAGTAAATTCTCAGTTTTCAAGAGCAGGGATGCCATGTGGGGGCCAGTTTGTATCCTAGCTGTCCAAATTTACAACCGGCTCCCTGCTTGTGACCTGGAAAAGCAGTAGAGGATGGTCCAAACCCTTAGGTCCTTGCATCCACATCCAATTGAGACTCCTGGTTCCTGGTTTAGGATTAGCTCAACTCTGACCACTGCAGCCACTTGTGGAGTGAACCAAAACACAGAAGATCTTTCTCTCTGTATCTGCTTCTCTCTGTAAATCTGCCTTTCCAATAAAAATGACTAAAGAGAGAGAGAGGGAAAGAGAGAGAGAGAGAGATCAGAAACTTTTAATTCTGGAGATTGGACTACTTAAGGAATACACTATAGGAGGGGTTGGTGCTATGACATGAGGCATAATTCAAGACTGACTGCTCAACTTTTAATCTAGCTCCCTGATAACATGTATAAGATAACAGGAAAAGATGGTTCAAGTGTCTGGACTGGGTGCTCATGACAGAGACTTGGAATAAGCTCCTAGTTCCTAAATTTGATGTGGTACAGCCCAACCGTTATGGCCATTTAGGGAGTAATTTAGCAGATGGAAGAACTCTGTCTTTCCCTCTCACAATGTGTACCTATAGCTTTCAATAAAATAAGTAAAAGCTAAAAAAAAAAAAAAAAAAGAAAAAAAATGCAGCATAGTGGCTGACATTGTGATATAATGGAATAAGCTGCTGCTGACAGTGTGCCCAAGTTTCTGGAAAATCACATGAAAGACTCAGATGAAGCTTTTAGATCTTGGCTTTGGACTGGCTGTTGCAATCATTTGGGGAGAAAATCACAGCTAGAATTCATTCATTCTGTGTGTTCCCTTTCTGAACTCTCTTCCTATAATTCTGCTTTTCAATTAAATACAATATATTTTTAAAAATTAATTTATTTTTATTAGAAAGGCAGATATACAGAAATATGGTGAGACAAAGACAAATATCTTCTTTCTGCTGGTTCACTTCCCAGGCAGCCACAATGGCTGGAGCTGAGCCTATCCAAAGCCAGACGCCAGGAGCTTCACCCAATACCCCACATACGCATAAGATCACAAGGCTTTGGACCATCCTTGACTGCTTCCCTAGGCCACAGGCAGGGAGCTGGATAGGAAGTGGCACAGCCAGGATATGAACTGGTGCCTATATGAGATTCCGGAGGTTGCAAGGTGAGGACTTTGGCCATTAGACTGCCATACCGGACAGGTCAAATAAATAAAATAAATATTTAAAAAGGAAGTATGCTATGTAAATCCATTCATAACTGCATATCAAATATATTTACATTGTAAAGGCCAAATACATATTAATATTAAGTAATGTTAACAATGATTGTTTTAATCTGATAATTTGTAATGGAATTTTGTAATATAATTGATAGTTTGTAATAGTGTCATACCAATTATAATCCTGGCCAGCGAGAATATCAGATCTGGCTAAGCACAAGCAAAACCCATGAACCCTTTGTGTGCATTTTCAGATTTTTCCTGACTCTTGGGAGAATTTTTCATTGACTGTCTTCTGACTCTGTTCATGTTGAATTTCCTTTTCTGCACAAATTCAAACACTCTGTGGAACACTATGGGCAGATATTAACTGACTTGACATAAGAACAATTTGGAATTTTTCCTGTACTTCCTCAATATGTATAAAGCCCTGTCTGTCAGAAGATACGCACAGACATAAAAGATACATATGTATCAGATGTAAATCATAAAATCATATGTAATGATATGTAAATCAAAAAACATATATATTAAATATGTGAAATTGGAAAAAAATGAGAACATTCTGCTAAGAAGAATAAAGACGCAAAAATGAAGGCTGTACTGTAGGTTGGACTTGAGTTGGGAATACATGTAGGGAAATTCAGAAGATGCTCAGTTTGGTAGTTTATCTAAGACTTTACTAAGGGCTTACCAATTCATTCTTTAGATTTATATGTTAAACTTTTTCTTTATGATTCGGTTTCTGCCTTTCAGTATCATGAGTCCAAAACACCTAAGATGACCAACAGGTGTTGGAGGTGTCCCGTTTTGAGGCATGTCTATGACACTGGCATATTGAGGACACTCCCACCTATATGTGAAATAACTTGAAACAACACATGAGTTCATTTGTATTACTGGGATAGAAAAGACATACAGCAGAGAAAGATTGAGACACAGGCAGGGAGGAGCAGAGCAAGATGGAGAAAATGATCTTTGCGTTTCATAAATTATCAAGTCAATGATGCATGCACAGCAAGTTTTTGAAATAGTTAACTGCTCTTTATTTTACTTTCAAAAATACTTATTTATTTAGTACTTATATATTTAAGTGGAAGTGTGACAAGGAGAGAAATACAAAGAGAATGAGAGATCGATCTTCCATTGTTTATTCACTCCCGAATTGCCACCATGGCTGGGACTAAGCCTGCTGGGTTTGAAGATCCAGAGACCGCATCTGAGCCTCTCACTTGAAAGGCAAAAGCTAAAATACTTGAATTGTCATTTCTTCTTTTCTCAAGTGCCTGTGCAGGGACCTGGATCAGAAGCATTGCATCTGGGAATCAACCAGAGATTTGACAAAGGTTTTGGGTATGGGTGCAAACTTAACCCATGTGACACAACAATGATTCCTTCCCATATTTGCTAAAATGATATGTTATAATGTAATATTACAATGAAAATAAATGCCAATCATAGTAATTCCCAGATCATGAAATTTTTGAAATAATAATATCGTATTCAATAATACACTATTTAAGTTTTTGGTGATTTTTTTCACTCAAGAGAAAATAGGACCAATGCAGGGTGCATCTGAGTGCAATGCAGAACAGGATAAGAAACACAGATGGCAAACAGCCACAAAGGACAAAGCGCTTAATAGTAATGCACGTTTAATTTGCATTTCAGAACGAAAAGGAGACAAAAATTATGGACACAAACATTCTGGGATGATTCATTTTCTAAACTATTTTATTTACATAAACTAAACTCATTTCACATATTTTACAGTGCAGATATATCAGCATAATGACACCACCCACTGTCTCCGGCTGCGGACCCTGTGTGCATGTAAAATTGACACTGAACTGGTAGATGATATTCTCTTCATTTACAAAGAGAGTACCTGGAATGTTGACAAAATAGTGGATCACAAAACAAACTCGATGCATGTTGACTGATGGAAATCATAGAGATTTTGTTCTCAGATACAACACGATTAAGTAAAATATCAATTCTTCTCAGCCACATCCCTAGTGATCACATACTGTGTTTGGATATTAAGAGCTTGTTTACTCAAAATATAGATTGTTGCACTGCTTTAATCACTAATTTAATCCTTATTGATTCAATCTTCAATCTAAAAACCTGGAGATGTGCAATACATAAATATTCTATTTGAGATTTTAAGTAAATGTTATTGTCAATATATTAAAAGCAATTTTCTAGTAACTAAAATATGAGATGGTCTTTATATTTTATTGTACCTCTATGTATAAAAAAAACTCTTTGGTTCTTGAATACACATTTTTAAAAGTAACATTAGTTCTTTTTCCCTGCTTAAGCTTTAGCCATATGCCATTAATTCTCATTGAAGCTAGGTTTTAGTCAGGATCATATTAAAGTATTGATTTTAGATGTTATCTTATTATCTTGCCAGATGGCATGAGAGAGTGAAATCTCATCCTGGGATTTGAAGAAATGAAATAACCTATTTTCCAGAAATAGCAGGCTGTTGCATGAGGATGCTCTTTATAAATGCTTAATTTCTAATGATGTGAGACATGAAAAGCAAAGTGCTGCTAAACTGAACCGAAAGCAGTACAGTAAACACATCCCTGTGAGCAGATACTTGATCAGGTTTAAGTCCCATTATTGCAACGACAGCATTAGAAGCTTACAAATATAAGTAACCTTATTTTACCACAGAAACAAATCAAAGAAGCTTTCAGTATAAAAATGACATTTGGCTTGCACTACACCTGTAACATATTTTTAAAGTGTTTTGTAAATGTCCATGCGCGCGCACACACACACACACACACACAATACTTGGATGATCCAGATTCACACTGACAGTATGCCATAATTGGCTGAGAATTTTCATTTACCATAGGGATTATGAAAAAAAAAAAAGAAAAAAAATCTAACCCCTTGACAAAGGGGAATTGCAAACAGCATTTCTTCTTTGTGCATTTGCATTCGTAGATTAACGTGTCAAGGATTAATGCTAAATGCAAATTAAAGTTCTTCCTTTAGGAAGTGTGCAGTTATTTATCTCTTCCTTTGGTGTTCTGTTTTGTTTCATTTTTGAGTTCCTGAATAGTGCAGGTCAGGAAGAAAGGACCACTTGTAATATGGGTTTATCACTTGGTTATGTAATATCTCAAGTAAAATGATAAAGGATGACATGATTTTTATTAAAAGTTCAAATTGTCAGAGGCCAAGACAAATCACTCTGTAAGACAGAGATACCCTAGAAGTTTATGGTCACTAATATAGTGTCTAGAACTGACTCTAACTGAATTAACAAATGCATTCTTTACAATAAAATTGAAAGTTTAATAGTCCTACTATCATAAGTTTATAGAGGAGGGGGCTAAATTAGAGGTTATACAACTTACCCAAAGACTTGAAATTCATTAAATTCTTGTTTAGTAATCAAAGTTATAAATATATGCATAAATCAAAAACATGCTGGGGCCAAATCTCTGGTAAAAATATAGCCAGCATCCAAATGTAGAGAAAATAAAGATGCAGTAAGATTGAAAAGACTGGCTATTGACAAAAAAAAGAGTATGAATGTAAAAATAAATACTTGACAAAAGAGGTTTTTTTCCCAAATATCCCAAAAAATCTCTCTGGAAGCATGTATAATGGAAGAACATTTTACAAAATTTGCAGCATACAATTGCTGGTATAAGAAAGCATAGCTTTTTGAAATCAGAAAATATTTTATTTTTAAAATTATTTATTACATTGCATTATGTGACACAGTTTCATAGGCTCTGGGATTCTCCCATTCCCTCCCCGAGCCCTCCCCCCATGGTGGATTCTTCCACCTTGTTGCAATTTAACAGTTCAAATTAAGTTGAGATTCTTTCGTTGCAAACATATACCAAGCATAGAGTCCAGCATCTTATTGTCCAAATAAATTCAAGTTTCTTGGGGAGACCATCTCTGTTCTGAAGGTAGAGCTGGCAGAATATCGTCACGATCAATTAGAAGCCCCAGCACAACATCAACGGCAATTTACAACCTTATGGAATTAATAAACATGGTATTGAGTAATCAATACATTATAACAGGGCAAGTTCTTAGCTACATCCTGTGACTACTTCATTGACCCTTCAATTTTTGTTTGTACACAGAACTGGCTGCTATACATCTTAAAGTGGCTATAGGGCACTATTCAGCTGTCTCGTGTCTGTTTTCATTTTAGTGTTTAGCAGTTTATTGTATTGATGCATAATTATGCTGAACTTGGTAGATTTTAGGATAATCTAAACTGGCTTATAAATCTAACAAGGCCTTTGTCAATAGTTGAGGTGCAGAACAGTTTTAGGAGGGGTGTACAAAGAAATCTTCCATCCCCTAGTGAGGAGTAACTAACATTTGTGTCCTATCTAGTAAGGTATATATGGATCCATGCTGATTGTTTCCTGTTTGATTCTAAACTTTTCTTGTATTTCTTTATTCTATTTTTGTTGGGGGTGGGGGGCCTCCGGAGTGATCCTGATGGTCATTGCAAGTGAGGGTGGGGATTCAAAGTTGGAACTAAGTAAGGACCAGAAGAAGCTCCTCTCCCTAGTCCCGAAGGAAGTTTGCTGTTCTTCTATTTCTGCAGATCCCTCAGGGCACCTGGCTGTTGTTTGGATGACCTTGGATCCTGGGAGGAAGGATTTGGGCCTCTTCCATCCCATGTGGTAGATCCAGATGGGGATTAGTGACCTCAGAGTTCTTGGCCTCCGAAGGCACTCCAATTCCCTGTGTTCTCCTTGTCTTGGGATGTAGTCCTTGGTGCCCATACTGATAGTCCTTGGTGAGGATCCAAGTCTTCAGGGTTGGGATTCAAGCCTCCTCCTATCCAGCTGCTCCACTCTGGGGTCGCCCCGTCTCTGTGCATATGACCTCCTGTTAAGAGGTTATCAGGATTGCTCTTGGTCCCCCATATGTCTTTGTTGTTTAACTATTGTTTAATGCTGATTTGAATCTGTTGTCTATGAATTACCTGTAATGTTTCTGATAGGTTATACTTTAAGTCTTCCTCACACATTGTAAGGAGATGGAAGACTTCTTTGCCCTCCTGCCCCATTTCCAAGTAGCTTAGGGTCTTAAGAGTATATCAGATTTTACAGTTCTTTGATATTGAACATAAGCAGTCTGATTCAAATTAATTGTATGTTCATTGATTGCATCACAATATCTTAATGCATTAGATACAGGCTGTTTGAGGTTAAAATAATACAATATTGGGTACTATTTTCGGGATTGACTTCCTTTCATCTTATATTAAGTCAAACATGTGGTATTTAACCTTTTGGGTTTGGCTCATTTCCTTTAGCATAATGGTTTCCAGTTGGGCCCATTTGGACACGAAAAACTGCATTTAGTTTTTTTTTTTTTTTTTTTAATAACTGAGTAGTATTCCATGGAGTAAATGAACCATAGCTTTCTTATCCAGTCTTCTGTTGATGGACATTTCGGTTGCTTCCAAGTTTTTGCAATTATTGATTATGCTGCTATAATCATAGGGGTGCATGTTGGTTTCTCGTGTAACAGGTGTTTTGGATATATTCCTAGGAGTGCTATTGCTGGATCATGTGGTACTCAGATTTTCAGTTGTTTGAATATTCTCCATACTGATTTCCATAGAGGCTGTACAAGTCTGCACTCCCACCAGCAGTGGAGTAGGGTTCTGTTTTCCCCACATCCTTGCCAGCAAGTGTTGTTGCTGGGTTTTTGGCATGTGTACCATCCTTACTGGCATTAAGTGGTACCTCATTGTTGTCTTAATTTGGATTTCCCTTATTGCCAGGGAACTTGAGCATTTTTTCATATGTTTGCCATTTGGGTTTGTTCCTATGTGAGACGTTTGCCCATTTCTTGAGTGGTTTGTTTGTTTTGGTGTTTTGGTTGTTCTGGAGATCTTTGTAAATTCTGGAGATTAGCCCCCTGTCACCTATGTAGTATGCAAAGATCTCCCATTCTGTGGGTTGCTTTTTTACTTTGTCGATTGTTTCCCTTGCTGTACAGAAGCTTCTTCGTTTGATGAGTTTCCATTTGTTTATTTTGGTCTTGATTGCTATTGCCTTTGGTGTCCTTTTTAGGAAGTCAGGGCCTATACCTAAATCTTGCAGTTAGTTTCCAACATTTTCTTCCAAAAGTTTGCAGGTTTCTGGGTGTAGGTTTAGGTCTTTTATGCATTTAGATTTAATGTTAGTATATGGTGAAAGATGTGGGTCTATCTTTTTGTTTCTACAGGCTATCATCCAGTTGTCCAAACAGCATTTATTGAAGACATCTTCCCATTTGCTTAGATTGTTGTCTGTCTTTTTGTCAAAGATTATTTGACTGTTTCTATGTGGGTTTCCTTCTGTTGTTTCAATTGTGTACCATTGATCCTCCGCTCTATCTTTGTGCCTGTACCAGGCTGTTTTGATAACCACTGCCCTGTAGTATGTCCAGAGGTCCAGGAATGTGATTCCCCCTGTTAAGTTCCTATTCTTCAGAATGGTTCCAGCTATTCATGTTTTTTTGTGTTTCCAGATGAACCTTTGTATCATTTTTTCCAGCTCAATGAAGAATGTTTTGGGTAATTTGATTGTGATTGCATTGAATGTATGTATTGCTTTTGGTAGTGTAGACATTTTAATGATATTGATTTTGCCTATCCAGGAGCATGGGATGTTGCTCCATCTTTCAAGGTCTTGTTCAAATTCCTTTTTAAGTATTTTGTAATTTTCTTCAAAAAGGTCTCCTACATTTTTGGTTAGATTTATTCCTAGATACTTGATATATTTCTCTGTTATTTTGAATGGTATTGTGCTGGTTAGACTTTTTTCCAACTTGGGGCTGTTCACATACACTATGGCTGTTGATTTTTGTTCATTAATTTTGTACCCTGTCACTCTACCAAACTCTCATATAAGTTCTAGGAGTCTCTGTATTGAGTCTCTTGATTCTTCTATGTAAAGGATCATGTCATCTGCGAATAGTGAAAGCTTGACTTCTTCATTTCCCATTTGAATTCCTTTTATTTCTTTTTCTTGTCTTATGGCCTCTGTGAGCATCTCTAGGACTATGTTGAATAGCACTGGTGATAGTGGACATCCTTGTCTTGTTCCAGATTTCAGTGGAAAGGGATCCAGTTTTTCTCCATTCAGTATGATGCTGGCATTGGGTTTTTCTTATATTGCTTTGATTATGTTGTGGATTTTTCCATCTATGCTTACCCTGGTTAGGGTTTTTAACATAAAGTGATGTTGGATTTTGTTGAAGGCTTTTTCTGCATCTATTGATACTATTGTATGCTTTCTGTTCTTCAGTTTTTGGATGTGGTGTATCACGTTTATGGGTTTCTGGATGTTGAACCATCCCTGCATTCCTGGGATGAATCCTATTTGGTCTGGATGAATGATCTGTCTGATGTTTTTTTGAATTCTATTGGCTAGGATTTTGTTGAGAATCTTAGCATCAATGTTCATTAGGGAGATCAGTCTGTAGCTTTCCTTCTCTGTTAATTCTCCATCCAGCTTTGGGATTAAAGTAATGTCGGCTTTATAGAATGAGTTTGGAAGGATTGCTTCCTGTGCTATTGTTTTGAAGAGCTTGTGGATGATTGGGGTTAGCTCTTTTTGGAATGTTTTGTAGAATTCTGCAGTGAAACCATCTGGGCCTGGGCTTTCCTTTATGGGAAGATCTTTAATCACTGACACTATCTCTGCTTCAGTTATGGGTTTATTCAGGTCTTCTGTTGCCTCTGAGGTAAGTTTTGGTAAGTGACGGGAGTCTAGGAACCTTTCCATTTCCTGGTGGCTTTCTGATTTGTTGGAGTACAGTTCTTTGTAGTAATTTCTAATTATTTTCTTGATGGTTGCAGTGTCTGTTGTTATGTTGCCCTTTTCATCTTTGATACTGTTAATTCTCGCTTTCTCTTGTTTTTTCTTTGTCAGTCAGGCCAGTGGGGTGCCTATTTTATTTATCCTCTCAAAGAACCAGCTTTTTGATTCATTGATTTTGTGTATAGTTTTTTTTTATTTCTATCTGATTAACTTCCTCTCTTGTTTTGATAATTTCTTGTTTCCTATTGATTGTGGGATCCTTTTGTTGCTGTTTTTCCAATTCCTGGAGGTGTGTGCTTAGTTCCTGTATTTGGTCCCTTTCTTGGGCCTTGACATGAGCACCAATTGCAATAAGCTTATCATGTAACACTGCTTTGCTGGTGTCCCACAAGTTTTGGATTGCTGTATCTGAGTTTTCATTAGTTTCCATAAGTCTTTTTTATCTCATTTTTAATTTCTTCTCTAACCCATTGTTTGTTTAATACCATATTGTTCAACCTCCAAGAGTTTGCATATTTTCTGGGTCATTTTGAATTCTGATTTCCAGTTTCATTCTGTGGTGGTCTGAGAAGGTACATCGTATGATTCCGATTTTTTTGAAGTGTGTTAGACTTGCTTTGTGTCCTTTCATGAGGTCTATCCTGGAGAAGGTGCCATGCACTGCTGAAAAAAATGTATAATCTGCGGTCTTAGGATGAAATGTTCTATAAATGTCTACTAAGCCCAGTTGTTCAATTGTTTGTGTGAGCTCTGTATCTTCTCTTTTGAGCTTTTGTCTCATTGATCTATCTATTGGTGTTAATAAGTAATTATTTCACATAGCTGGGTGCATCTGGATTTGGAGCATAAATGTAAGGATAGTAATCACTTCCGATGGATCTTTCCTTTCAACAATATAAAATGCCCTTGTGTGTCCTTATTGATATTTGTCACGTTGAAATCTATATCATCTGAAATTAGGACCGCTACACGAGCCTTTTTTTCTCGTCCATTGGCATGAAATATCTTTTTCCATCCCTTCACTTTCAGTTTCTTAGCATCTTTTCTGATTAGATGCATCTCTTGCAGGCAGCAGATAACTGGGTCCTGTTTGTTGATCCAATCTGTTAGTTTATGCCTTTTTTTTCTAATTATTGGAAAGCTGGATATACAGAGAGGAGGAGAGACAGAGAGGAAGATCTTCCACCCGATGTTTTCACTCCCCAAGTGAGCTGCAACGGGCCAGTGTGCCCTGATCCGATGCCAGGAACCTGGAACCTCTTCCGGGTCTCCCACGCAGGTGCAGGGTCCCAATGCATTGGGCCGTCCTCAACTGCTTTCCCAGGCCACAAGCAGGGAGCTGGATGGGAAGTGGAGCTGCTGGGATTAGAACCGGCGCCCATATGGGATCCCGGGGCTTTCAAGGCGGGGACTTTAGCCACTAGGCCACGCCGCCGGGCCCAATCTATGTCTTTTGACTGATGAATTTAGGTCATTTGTGTTTAGGGTTTATATTGAGAGATTGCGATTTTGCCCTACCATGCATGTGTGTTTTTGAGATTGTTAGTATCTAATTGTCTTTCTTTGCGTGGACTTTAGTGGGCAGGTCTTCCCATTTGCCATTCTTGTTTATGGGTCGCTTTCTTTTTCTCTGGGAGTAGCGCTTTTCTGAGGATTTTGTAGAGCTGGTTTTGTGCTGGCCTATTCTAGTTTCTCCTTGCTATGGAAGTATCTAATTTCCTTCTCAAATACAGATGAGATCTTTGCTGGGTACATTATTCTTGGTTGACAGTTGTTCTGTTTTGGGATTTGAAAGACTTTATTCCATTAGCTTCTTGCTTGGAGCATCTGTTCTGAGAAGTCAGTGGTGATCCTGATGGACCTGCCTCTAAATGTAAGCTTGTCTCTGCTTCATGCTAACCTCAGGATTCTTTCTTTGTATTCATTGGAGGGGAGCTTGATACCACGTGTCTGGGTGAGGATTTTTTTGGGTCAAATCTATAGGGCGTTCTTTGGCCTTCCTGGAGTTGGACAGGGCTCATGTTCCAAGTGTTTTGGAAGTTCTCCTGTATAATTTCATTGAGCACCGGTTGTATAACTGTCTCTCTTTCCACTCCTTCTGGAAGGCCCATAATTCTGATATTCCACTTCTTGATGTTATTCATTTCCTGCATTGCCTTGTTTGCCTTGTTCAAATGTATCGCCAGTTGATTAATAATCTGCTTGCTTTCATGCTGGCAATCATCCAATTCGGATATCCTGTCTTCTGCTGCAATAATTCTATTGGCTAAGCTCTTAACTCTATGCTTCAGGTCAAGGATCTCATTTTTGACTAATTTTGTTTCTGTGATTATGTGGTTTTTTTAATTCCTTAAGTTCCTCCCACCATTTTTCATTGTCTCTGAAGAGTTTTATAATTATTTTTCTGAACTCCTTGTCTGATAGGTCTTCAGTTTCTTCATCTGTAATCTCTGCGATTAACCAGGCCTTTTGGTGACTTTTTGGGGTGACACAAGCTCCTTCCTCTGACTCATTTATTTTGTTGTGACCTCGCCCCTTGTATAGGTGATATAAGGTATTGCTGGCTTCAAACCCTTGACCTCTGCTGCCACCTTGTGGGTTACCTGAAGTCTTGGTGACCTAGATTTTTTTTTTCTTCTTTGTGGGGCCTGGATTCCCCTCCCCCTACTTCTTCAGTCTGCTTTTAACATATTGGTTACTCATTACTATGTCAATTAATTCCATAATGATGTAAATTTTTGCTGATGGTATGTTGGAGCTTTCAATTGACTGGGATGATACTCTGCTGGCTCTGTATTCAGACCAGAAAGGGTATACCTAAGAAGCCGTTGAACTTGACCGGACAATAAGATGCTGGACTCTATGTTTGATATATGCTTGCAATGGGGGAATCTCAACTGAACTTGAGCTGTGGTTATGCAACAAGGTGGAGGAATCCACCATGGTGGGAGGGTTTGGGGAGGGGTGGGGAGAACCCAAGTACCTATGAAACTATGTCACATAATACAATGTAATTATGAATTAAAAATAATAAATAAAAAAATGGGGCAATGTTTATGGTAGCATTTGAGTGTCCCTTCTGTGGAGTTCTCGTGGCCCTGGGATTGTCGCTGCCCAGTGCTGGGGAGCTCCAGTTCCCAGGATCGCTCAGGCTTTTTGTTTTTGAGCCTAGTTACCATCTCCAGCCCGTCTGCCCAGATCCAAGACTGCCCTGATACAAGCCTGCCCAGATCCGAGCCAACAGTTCAGGCACCTTTCACCACGTTTTGTCCCAAGTTCCTCCTGCTAAGGGCGGGCACTTCCCTGTGTTAGCAACTCACTGAGGTTCCCTCCTCGAATTTCACCTGCCAGATTTCGCTTCCTGCTAAGGGCGGGCACTTTCCTGTGTTAGCAACTTACTGAGGTTTGCTCCCCAAATTTCGCACACAGGATTTCGCTCCAGTCTCTGCAGCTCAGGGCTCCCTCTTTGTCCTTCTCAGGTTGCTGATTCCTGTATTTAGTGTTTATTTTGCTGCTGTGTGCCACCTTTATCCGTCCTGATGGGACTGGAGAATTTCCTACAATGTTCCCGTGGTTCTTTTCCTCTCGGGCTCATTTCAGACTGCTCCGGTCCCTAACTTTTAGGACCCTTGGTTACATTGGTCTAACCCCGTTGGCCATCTTGACTCCTCCCCAGAAACTATTTTATTTTAAAAATTGATAGTTTTCATAAACATGTGCATTTGACTGTAATATATTCTAAATTAATAACAATAGAGTTTTTTTTGCCTTATGAAAGCAAAAGTATGACCTCAAGTAATTATGTTTTAAAGCATTTTTTTGAAACGTATTTATTTTTTGAAAGGCAAAGTCACACTGGGGGATGCAGAAAGAGAGAGAGAGAGGGAGACAGAGAGACATGTTATGCACTCTGGTTCCACAGTTGGCTGCGACAGCCAGGGTTGGACCTGGGCAAAGCCATGAGCCAGAAATTCTATCCAGATGATCAAAGAGGTGGCAAGGCTCCAAGGACTTCACTCATCTCCCACTTCCTTCCCAGACACATTAACAGTGAGCTGGGTGGAAAGTGGAGCAGCTGGGAATTGAATCAATACCTTTATGGGATGCTTGTGTCACGGGCACCAGTTTAACTCAATATATGAATAGGATGGCCTTTAAGTGATTTCTAAAAAGGAAATTTGCTATGGTAACATTCTAAAGCCTTATAATTTCTTGGATTTGTAAAATACCACACATTCAAAAAATATTCTCTTTATCTTGGATTTTGATATTCTACTTTCAAAAGCATATTGAAAGGTAGTTTCATAATTACTAACTTCTAAAGATAATCAACTTCCAAATACTTTTTTTTCTTAAAAATATGAAGTATACTACGACCAGTACTGGGGCACATTAGGCCAAGTCACTGCCTGCAATGCTGCAATCTCATTTGGGCATTTGAGTCCTAGCACTCTGCTTCTGATCTGCTTTTGTGCTAAGTCACCTAGATAAGTACCAGAATAGGGTTCAAGTGTTTGGGCTCTTAAACACAACATGGGATGCAGATGAAGATCCTGGCTCCTATTTTTACCCTGGCATAGCTCCTGCCACTGTGGCCATTTGGGGAGTGTGCCATCAGATGGAAGATCTTTCTGTATATTTTCCTCTGTCTGTAACTCTTTCAAATACATAAAACAAGTCTTTCAAAAAATGTTAGGGATTTTGAATATGGTATCTAAGTGACTATATATATATATACCTTCCTCTCTTTCTCTCATCCTCTCTGTACATCTGACTTTGCAATAAAAATATATAAATCTTTTTTAAAAGAAATAAAGAAAAAGGAGAGCCAGAGAGAAAGATATATACTAGCTCATTCCCTATGGATGCAAAGACCAGGTCTGGTCCAGGTGCAAGTCGGGAATCAGAAATTTCTCAAGGTCTGCAATGTAGATGGCAGGGCCTCAAGTACTTGGGCTATCTTTAGTTACCCTCTCAGGTACCTTTTCAGGAAGCTGGATCAGAAATGGGACCATTGGGAATTAAACTAGCCCTAGTAAAGGATATTGATGTTGTAGAGTGTGGATCAAACCACCTACCGATACTTCATTCCTTTACACAAAATGTTTAAATCCATGCTTCAGGGTCTGTGGTGTATGTTTATGGTCTTGGTATGCTTTGCTGAATACATCTTTTACTTTTTCATACTAGGCCTAGGACTCTGTCATTCTTAATTAAGTCTACAGTTCTATACTTCACCCCAGGACTCAATAGTAATGAGAACTGGGACCCAGTATGGTGACCTGTGGCTAGGATTCTTGCCTTTCATGCTATGGAATCCGTATTGGCACTGGTTCATGTCTTGGTAGCCCCACTTACTATCCCAATCCATGCTGGTGGCTTGGGAAAGCATAAGAGCATGGCCCAAGGCCTGGGATCCCAACAGCTATGTGGGAGACCCAGAGGAGGCTCCTGGCTTCTGCTTTGAATCTGCTTAGTTCCGGCCATTGTAGCCACTAGGGGAGTTAATTAGTAGATGGAAGATTTTTCTCTCTGTCTTTCCTCCTCTCTGTAAATCTGACTTTCCAATAAAAGAAAAAATAGTAATGAGAACTTAGAAACATCTCTGTCAGTGGCTAACTGTTTCAGGAGTTTCAAGGAGTTTCTGAATATTCCTTCAAATCGGATACTAACAAATTTGTCTGTCAATTCATACTGTCACATGGATTCAGTAAGCTGCACTGATAGCTGTTGACATGTGTTCTGATTCTTCTTCCAGCCCATGCTGTTCAACCTCCTTGTGTGCCTTCTAGGATTGACTGTACCCTGCAGGACTTGAAAGTTTCAGAAACTCTTCAAAGTTTACACTGCGGCTATGTCACTGACGTTGCATTCCAATCCCAGCCCCAATAGGAAGCTTCTTGCTGCTAGACAAGGGACACTGGCAAATGGAACCTCTATTGGTGTTCAGTTAACTAGCTGTCTGTAACCACAAGGCTATAGTTGAATTGACAGAACATTTCAGGGTTATTCTCTACATTGTGTTTGGTATTTAAGGCACTGTTGGCAATAACCTAGTACATAATACAGTTTGGTCTTACTTTGGGAGGTATTAAGTGTGACTCTCGGCCAGGAAGGGAATGTTGGTTTCTTAGAGCAACCTGTTAAAGGAGCCATTTTGTCATTAATTTTCAGTTGTTCATTTTCATTGCTTTGGAAGCAGAGAGAAATAAATCTTTTATCTTCTGTTTCACTTCTTGAAAGGCAGTGGAGTCAGGTCAAAATCAGGAGCCCAGCATTCATTCTGTGTTTTCCATGTCCATGGAAGGGACCCACATGTTTGAAACTTCACTTGGTACCTTGCAGATACTCATTAGCAGGAAGCTTGTACTGGAATTAACGGCAGATCTCAAGCCTGGCTCTCTGATGGAACATCCTGATATCCCACATTGGGCTCTTGACCATTGTGCCAGATAAGCATTACCTAAGTGAATAGCTTTTGGGTTCTCCAAGGCAGAGATTCTACAAAACAACTTTAATTTCTGTAAAAAAAAAAAAAAAGTGAGTCCCTCATAGCATTTTAATAGTCTTAAAGAAAACCCTCTTGGCCAGGCAAAGGGATTTAAAAATATGACCTAGAATCCTATCCTGTTACACTATACGAATATAAATTAATGGATAAGAATCGGCTTTAGAACTCATGCAAGTTGGGATCTGATATGATAAATCAGAATAGAAACTAATGAATACAATAGCATGTTATTAAATAGTTACTATGTGCCAGCTAATATGTAATCTCATTTCATCCTCTAACAAATAAGATGCTCTGAGATGTGATTTTTGTTCTAGTTTTGCACATGACAAAACTTATGAAAAACTTTCCAGTAATAACACAGCTAGTAAGGGGTAGGGAATTATTTAAATGCCCATTGTCATGATCTAACATATGCTTTCTATAACTGACTGAATGGTTGAAAGTTAAATATAGAGGGGCAATAAAAAGCATAACAAAGCAAAACAATACCCAAGAAGGTTTAGGATAATGAATGCAGTCAATTAGAGTTGGAATGGTAAAATGGTAGAACAGAGGGGCCACTTTGGTAATGTGGCTGATGACAGCTGGGAAACCATGCTGAGTAGACAGTAAGTGTGGTAATTAAAGAGAAATAAAGAATTTAGTGGCTAAGTTGGAAAAAAGCAGGCTCTGGTACCAAGCCGAGTGGCTAGAATATACATGGTCATTCTTGCCAGTGAAAAAAAGACCAATAGCTCCAACTGCCTGCTTCTACTCCACCCCTACTGACAAGCCTCAAGACAAAACATTTTAACAATCCAGTGACAGAAGCAGGAGATAAAAAAGACAGGATGAGCTCACGGTACAAGAATTATTTCCTTAAGGATTTTGTATAAACGACCCAGTAGATATAACACCTCCAGATCACTTTCTTTCAGTACATTTCCTGCTGAAGAAATCCCTCCTGGCTGTTTTCCTAGGCTCTTTCTCTCTGCACCTCAAATAAGTCTGCTCTTTTCAATAAAATTCAGCTTGTTCATCAGCCTCATGCACCATCATGGATAGAGCAAGTTCCAGGGTTCATATCAGCTGTAATAGCACATGCCATCAAATGTATAGGTGTGATATCAGTTAATTCCGGAATGAGATTAAGATTGGCTCAAAAACAACAGTGCCAATTTCCAGGTTGTCTGGAGATGACAATGTTATTTTTCTAAGTGGTCATGGAAAAAAGGAAGAAAAAAAACCTTTGAGTTAAAACATACTTCACTGAAAGAGGCATGAGTTGAAGGTTGAACTGTAAAGAATGTGAATAATGCAGTAATGGACAAGGTTTAAGCATTTTAGGAGTTGAGCAGTAAATAGCATGCTTGCTAAAAACAAAGTAAACAAAGTGAACAGTGGGTTTAGGATCATAGGTCTATCAAATCCCTAGTAGCCCTGGCCAGCCTAGCTGTGCTTTTCTCATGTTTGTAGTATGTTGGACTGGCAAAAAAATTGCCTGGGCTGGCAAGATAGTCTAGTGGCTAAAGGCCTTGCCTTGCATGCCCCGGGATCTCTTATGGGTGTTGTTCCATGTCGTGAATGCTCCACTTCAAATCAAGCTCCCTGCTTGTAAACTAGGAAAACAGTGGAGGACCACGTAAAGCCTTGGGTCTCTTCAACCATGTGGGAGACGCTGAAGAATCTTCTGGCTCCTGGTTTTTCATCGGCTTAGCTCTGGCCATTGCAACTACTTGGGTAGTGACCAATGGGTGGAAGATCTTTCTGTCTGTTTCTCCTTCTCTCTGTAGATCTGACTTTGCAGTAAGAATTAAAAAAAAAAAAAGCCCAAGTAAATGAGGAAACATCTGAAACAGTCTGAGCTCTGATCACATCTGTCTTATAAACAAGGTTCTTGTAGCAGATTACCTTGTGATTCTAGTTTCCTCCATGATATAAACCTAAAGATAGAAATGTACTCACAGATCAGACTCCACCACCTTTTGTGAGTTTTCTTTGACGACTACCTGTGTACTAATGACCTCACTTCCTTCATTGAATGTTCTGTTTTAGCAAACTTCTGTAAATGGCAAAGTCCTATGTGCACATGCTTCATATTTATCAGGAGAGAACAGCTAAGTATTTCACCATGTTGCAAATTCCCTGTCCTTACGTGGTCATTCATCTAGCCAAAGATTTCTCATTGATTAGATTTCAGATTAAATGACACATCCATAGCCACTGCCTAAATCATTTCCATCCATAGGAGTACCAGTTAACATCCCAACTTCTCCATTTCTGATCCAGCTCCCTACTAAGGTACCTGGGAGAGCAACAGACTCTGGCTCAACTGCATGGTTCCCCATGTAAACTGTGGGAGACAAGATTGAGTGCTAGGCTCCCGGCTTTTTCCTGGTCATCCATGATTCTAGCAATGACTTGGAGCAGTAAAACAGAAAAAACCCTTTTCCTCATATCTTTCTCTCCCTACTGCTTGTTTTTTTTTTTCTGATTTTTTTTATTACATTGCATTACGTGACACCTACTGCCTCTTTATCTCTAACTCTGCCTTTTCCAATAACACATCTTTTAAAAAGAAAGTATCTATGTGATATATTGAGGGTTGAATATTATTCTGTGTGTGGTGAATAGCACTATGTAAGGGAATGTTATAATTCAACATGGACTATCCGGATGCATTAGTGTTGTAAACATTCTGTGGAAACTTTTGAAGAGTGATTGATTTGTATCTGCACTTTGACAGTGGCTGTGGCATTATTGATACATGGAAGAATAGGAAAGTACTAATCCATCAGAAGTGGCAACTTGTTGCATTTAGATCATGAGAGAGGAGTAAAACACTCACATTAGGCAATCAAGTACATACTACTGCTTCCCATTATGATGTTAAAAAAGGTTAGTACTAGATGACTAAGTACATAACATGCTCAGAGTTATGATATACAGAGGCCCCAGTATTAATGGAATGTCTGAGTGTGCCTGCTGCTGATAATTGGAACTATCAGTTAAACATTATTGAAGTATTTTTAATGGAAATATCCATCAGAACCATAGGTGAATACTGATGTTTCTCATTGGAGGAAAGTAAATTTGTGTAATTCTAGTCTGAGAAGAAAAAGAGATGAGAGTTAAACATCTGAAATAAAAGCAAGAAATGAAGTGAAATGAAACCGAAAAACAGAAAGTGTTTAGTGAGATCAAGAGAAACAGAATCAAGAACGGTATTAAAAAGAGAGGAAGAGGGCTTCGCATGTTAGCCTAGTGGCCACAGTCCTCACCTTGCATGCACAGGTCCCATACGTGCACCAAATTGTATCCCTACCTCTCCACTTCTCATACAAGCTCCCTGTTTGTGATGTAGGACAGCATAGAGGTTAACCCAGAGCCTTTTGACCCATCACCTGAGTGGGAGACACAGAGGAAGCTCCTGTCTGAGCGTGATCCTCCTGACTCTCTTTCGGATCAGCTTAGCTCCGGCCATTGCGACCACTTGCCGAGTGAACCAGTGGAGAGAAGGTCTTTCTGTGTGTATCTCTTTCTCTTTGTAGATCTGACTTTCCAATAAAGTAAATAAATAAATGATTAAAACAAAAAAGGAAAAGCAAATGAGGAGACATGTTTTCTCATAATTAAACAGCAAAAAACATATTTGAGGAAAAATTGGCCAAATATGTGGGCAAGAACATTGTAAGAAAAAGTATATAGAAATATTCATCCATAATCTAAGTCAGTGGGTAATAGTAACTGGGGGAGATATTTCAAATTTTGATGACAAAATAATCATAAAAATGAGGAAAGATGAATGCATACTTATGTTTCAGTTTTATTTTATTTTAGTAATAAAAAGAAAGTACATATTCATTACTTTTTTAAATCACACCTTTTTTTTGTTATTTTGGAGTGCGGGGTAGCAGAGCTGTGCACGGTACATATTGAAATGAATGGTAGAATGACAGGAAGGTCATGAGCAAAAAGGACATCGGTAAAAGTGTCTTTCTCAAGACGTTACATGTGATGAAAGCTCTAATGTAGAAACACAATTAGAACATGTCTTGTATATTTCAATTTCTGATATGTCATCTATTCATTCACATAGACTGCAGCCATGAAGAAAAAGTTCATTTTGAAAATAGTTTTAAAAGAGCTGCAGATTGCTCTGTAAAATTTGTGTGTTTATATTTGTGTAATTTGGCAAAAGGAACATTTATCTTAAGGGAACAAAAAAGTGTTCTTTTTGTGTTTCTAAAAAATTTGTAATTGTTTTGAAAAATAAATCAACACATTCTGTTTGTGAGGATGAACAACTAAAGTAATATTTATGATTATATTTCCATATATCTGAGGTTTGGAAACCAAAAAAAAAATATATATCCTTCCTCTACTGACTTTGGATCTGTGAATTAACCAATAAAAACATTCCAAAAAAAAAAAAAAAAGACACAGCTCGTTCACATATGTGAAGGTATAAAAGAAAATGCAGGGCCTAGGGCAATAGCATGGTGGTTAATGTCCTTGCTTTGCACACGCCAGGATCCTATATGGGTGCTGGTTCTAATCCCGGCAGCTCCACTTCCCATTCAGCTCCCTGCTTGTGGCCTGGGAAAGCAGTTGAGGACGGCCCAAAGCCTTTCAACTCTGCACCTGTGTGGGAGACCTGGAGGAAGCGCCTGGCTCCTGGCTTTGGATCGGCACAGCACCGGCCATTGCAGTAACTTGGGGAGTGAATCATCAGATGGAAGATCTTCCTCTCTGTCTCTCCTTTCTGTATATCTGGATCTGCAATAAAATTAATAAATCTTAAAAAAATAAAACAAAAAGAAAATGGCTCCCCAAATGTTTCATATCATTTTAATCAGGTGGGGGGATTAGCAATTGAAGGGGAAGCAAAAGATGGAGAACTAATGACAAACAAGTAAGAGAAAAGAAATAAACAGCCTGAGAAATCCTATATAATTTCTCACCCAAAGAAAAATCTTTTGTATCATTTCTTCTTGAAGAGGAAATTTATGGTGTCTATGTTTTGGGGAGGATATATTAATCTTTGTAAAAGAAGTGTAAGTAAGAGTTCTGTGTCCTGTTCCCACTTCTTACCATCCCCGGCGTGTGTACCTGGCTGCTGTTTGTTCAGCTTAAAATAACATGAACAAGCCCAAGTTAGGTCAGCCGCTGAGTTGCTCTTTCTCTCTTCTTTAATATGAACTCCAGTTACAATTCCTGCTTTTGTAAAGAGAGAGAAATGGAAAGGAAATGAAAAGCAGTGAAGACACTCGCGAGGCTCTAAGGTACTGTCTTAGATTTGGAATTCACAGTGTGATCTAAAGCTTACCATCAAATAATATTCTCATGAAAAGAAGAGAAGCCATATGGATAGAATCAGATATCATTGGACAGTTTATGATCTAGGTTAGGTTTAGCTTTCAATGAACTTACAATGACAGCAATTAAATTATAATTATCTTTACAAATGTGAAAGGCATTTTAAATCATTATGATCTGATTATTTTTAAATATAATTACCTATTTTTGTTAATTATGTTCTAACTTTTTTTATTATTTTTAATTCATTAATTACATTGTATTATGTGACACAGTTTCATAGGTAGTTGGGTTCTCCCCACCCCTCCCCAAACCCTCCCACCATGGTGGATTCCTCCACCTTGTTGCATAACCACAGCTCAAGTTCAGTTGAGATTCCCCCATTGCAAGCGTATACCAAACATAGAGTCCAGCATCTTATTGTCCAGTCAAGTTCAACGGCTTATGTTGTAACTTTTTAATGGATATCTTTGCTTTCATTGGAAAGGCAGATTGACAGAGAGAATTAGAGATAAAGACCTTCCATCCACTGGTTCACACTCCAGGTGGCAAAAACAACTGGAGCTGAGCATATCCGACGCCAGGAGCCTGGAACTTCCTCTAGGTCTCCCAGATACCAGGTATCAAGGGTTTTGGCCACCGTCTGCTGCCTTCCCAGGCCACAGGCAGGCAGATGGTTGAAAAGTGGAGCACGCAGAGACAAGAACTGGTGTCCATTTGGGATGCTGGTGATTGGAGGGGGAGGATCAGCCAGTTGAGTCATTAGGACCACCCCAAATATAGTTCATTCTTGTTTGTTTTAATGTCTGAGTAGTATTCCATAGTGTGTATGTACCACATTTTCTTTACCCAGTCATCCATTGATGGCCCCTGGTTTACTTCCATTCCTTAATTATTGTGAATTGAGCTGTTATAAGCAGGAGATTATAGCTTATTTCTTTTATTTTGGGTACATATTTCCAACACCACACTCTGATTTTTATTTGCCTTTTATTCTCATGGTTTGAGTATCTGAAAATGTATTTTCTGTCTTTTAGCCATTTGAATTTCATCCTTTGAAAAATGCAAATTTATGTCCCATTGTCCATTTAGCAGCTAGGTGTTTGCTTTATTGATTAGTTTCTTGTGTTCTTTGTAGATTCTGGATATTAATCTTTCAATTGTATGGTTGGCAGATCTTTTCTCCCATTGTGTTTCTTCATTTTGTTAAGAGTTGCTTTTGTGGTACAGAAATATCCTGGTTGAATGTGATCCCATATGTTTTTCTTTTGATTACCAATACATGAACATGGCCTTTTTTCATATTTGAGGGTGTTCTACTTATTTCTTTACTATATCATACTTATTTATATATGTGTTATATATGTATATATGTATGTTATATATATTTAATATATATTTTTAATTTAAGATATGTATTAAATTTAATATATATTCAACCAATAATACATATTGATGTTATATGTAATATGTAATAGATATATAGATATATTCTATGTATTAATATTTTGAATATATTACATACATTGATATTATGTATATATTCAGCTAATTAATTGGTAGTTTTTTGGTAACTATTGTAAATAGGACTGATCATACCACACAAGTTTATTCTTAATACTGGAGTACTCTGTGTACCCAAAGGTTGTCGATTTTTGTGTGTTGATTTTATGATCTGTAATTCTACCAAACTATTTTAGAGGGTCCAATAGTTTCTTATTAGAATCTGTTAGTTCTTCAGTATAGCGATCATGTCATCTGCAACAAGGATAACTCAATTTCCTCCTTTCTACGGTGTATCATTTTGGTTTCCTGTTCATTCCCTTATGGCTCTGGCTTGAAATCTTGGAACTATATTCAGCAGCAGATATGAGAGTGAGTGTCATTTGCCTGCCTCCAACTTTTACCCATTTAGTATGATGCTGCTTATAAGTTTTTCATATGATGCCTTGATTGTGCTGATTAATGACTCCTTGTTAACTTAAGGTTTTTTTCTCATGAAAGCACGCTGTTTATAACATATGCATCGTCTGTGTCTACTGAGATAATTGTACAGTTTGTATTCTTTAGTTTGTGGTGTAGCACATTTATCAATTTACATGTTGCCAGGGAGAAGTTCCACTTAGATGAGGTGAATAATTTCTGTTGCATGTTCTTGGTTCAATGAGCTATGATTTTGTAGATTCCATTTGCATCTTATTCATTAGAGAAATTGTTATGTAATGCTCTCTTTTTTTTCTGATATTGTGATTAAAGTCAGGCTGGCCTCATAGAAGCATTTTGAGAAGACTTGTTTGTTTTACATTGTTTGAGAACTACTGAAGTTAGTTTTATATGGAATGTTTGTTAGAATTCAGCAGTGAAGCCATTAGGTCCTGGATATTTCTTCTTTGGGAGGATCCTTATTACTGACTTAATCTCTCAGAGTTATTGGCTGCTTTGGATTTCTGTTTCCTCATGATTCCATTTAGGCAGGTAGCATTTGTCCAGAAATCTGAATGACTGTTCTTGATATTCTGATTTTTTGACATACAGCTGTCTGCCGTAATTCCTGACATTTATTTGTACGACTTTGCATACATATTTATATTATCCTTTTCAGTGCTGATTTAGCTTTGCTCCATCTACTTTTTTATTGTTATTATTAATTGGGCCAAAGGTGTATATATTAAAAAAAAGGAAAAAAACAGATATTGAATTTTGATTCAATTTTGTTTGTCTCTGATTTTCATTCAGTTTTTCTTTCTGTTAACCCTGGGTTTGTTGCCATTTTCATAGGTACTTTATATGCATTGAAAGATAATTTATTTGATGTCTTTCTGATTTCTTCATCTAGACACAGATTGCTATAAACTTACCTCTTAACAGAGCTTTTACTGTATCTCATAAGTTTTGATGTTTTATTGTCATCTTCATTTATTATCATAATGCTATTTTAAATTTTCCTTTTGATTTCTTCTATGAGCCAGTGTCTATTGAATGGCAAATGATTCAATTGTCATACATTTTAATACTTTTTAGAATTTCCTAAGGTGTTGATTTCCAGCTTCATTGCATGGTTGTCAGAAAAGATACATGATATAATTTCCTTTTAAAAAATTGTGCCGAGGTAATTAAATTTTTATTGTGATTGCTTCAGTAGTCACAATTTAAAAAATCTTAACAATTTCTAAAATTCAAGCTTTTCTTATACGGATGAAGAAGGAGCAGAATGTCATTATAATTATATGTCATCTTAAATTTAATAGTTGTAGCTTTGGGGCCCATTGTTTTCTGTAATACATTTCTTTTGGAGGAGGTGTATTGGAATATTTTTAGGATTGTGTTGAAGTAACATTAAAATAATGCTTAACATACATGATAAGCTTTATCAACAAGCCACCTAGATTGAGCTTTACAGTTGGACTGTTCACAATTAACCATACCAAGATATGAAAAACATTTCTTTTGTTAAAAAATGGAACTAGTCTATTACATTATATACATATGCAGATATGTAAGACTTTTTTGTGATTGATTAACTTTAAGTATTTCTAAAACTGTGATTTTATAATACACTTTATGGCAAATAAGCTTAAATTTATATTTTCATTGCTTAAACATTTAAACAGTAGCACACAATTTACAGCACTTTAGAAACACAATTTTGATTAAGATTATTTTTCTTACATTAAATAAAATTCAGCCTAAATTAATAGGAAAGATCTTCAGAACTGGATATTTGCATTTGCAAATGATATTTTGCTTTTTAAAATAAATAGTGTACATAAATTTTTCAAATTCAGAAAAAATTGAATCCTAAGGAATCCTAATGAATGATAAAAATAATCAGTCTAAAAGTCACAAAATGTAAAAATCCATAGAAACTTGAAGTAATAATGTATTTAATAATCAAAGCAACTTAAAATGCTGTGAAATGTTGAAGTATATACAGTAATTAATAGTTACTTACAAGATGGTTGAAAAACAGTTAGGTGGCAAAAAAGTCAAACCACTGATTCAGTAAATCATGAGGCTTTTTTTTTTTCCAGCATTTGATGTATTATTTTTTCCTAAGAAATTAAAAACACATACTTCCATTTATTGATTTATTAATTATTTGCAGAAATCAAACGAAGTAAGTAGTAGGAGTTAGAATTTTCATTTCTAATGAGGAACAATAATATAACTATAATTAAATTGTAATGGAAATGGAAGTTCTTTTGTTCCAAAAATTCTTATGAAGACATTGTAGGAAGAAAAACATTCCTTTTTCGTTATGTTTTGAAACAAGCTGTAGTAGTTTCAGGGAAGAATTGATATAATGTATAAAGAGAAAACAAGACAGTTACATTTAATTTCAGGTGATCATCACAATTGCTTTTAAAGTGATCTGTGAATATTTGAAAGGGATATTTAGGGAAATGAAGAATTAAAATATTTTGTAACTCGAATACAAAAGTAATTTGAAAGAAGAAAAACAATGTTTTCATATACATAAATAAAATTTAAAAAAACAAAAAAACCTGCAAAATACAAAAATAATATTAGGCTAAAAACAGACTTGAAACTCTCTCAAAGTTGGGCATAGACGAAGAAAATACATTATTTAATATATCTTTTTTCAATTTTTAAGTAATTTACCTGGAAAAACATGCAGACATAATCTATCTTTACTTACATGAACACTAGCCAAGATTATGTACACCTAGTTGGATTTAGGGTGGAGTTACATCTGATAAATTAAAAACTATGCATTTCACAATCAATTTAATATATTTAATCTACTGTTCAGTGTAGTTTTTCTTCAGCTATATGTTTGTTTTGGAAATTGAATTACATATTAAGTGTGGAACAAGGACAAAAATTCTCAACCTGGGTGTGCTTGGGTGGTGGTGTAGGAAGCTAATCCCCCATTTTCAGGGCCAACATCCCATATGCCTTCCAGTTCATGTCCAAGCCACTTTGCTGTCGATCCAACTCCCTGCTTATTTCCTGGGAAAGTAGTGGATACTGGCTCAAGTCCTTTGGACTACGCATGCATGTGAAAGACAAGGAAGGGTCTCCTAGCTCCTGCCTGTGGATTGGCTCATCTTCAGTCATGTGGGGAGTGAATCAATACGTGAAAGTTCTTTCTCTTTCTCTCCTCTTTCTATAAAATGTGTCTTTCAGATAAAAAATAAAATATAAAATAAATTCCTAGGCTTTATTTAGAAAATCATCCTGAGTATCAAACACAATAATGTTTAGGAAACCATGTACAGTTTAGAATGTAGTCTACACACACATGTAGCTTTTTGCCCAAACCAAACAAATGTTAACTTATTTTAATGTATTTAGAGAGAAAACAGAATTTCATTGACTAGGTGATGCTAGTAAGCGAAACTTAATTTCTCACAGTGTCGAAGATGGGAGTGCCAAGATCAAAGAAACAGTGTTGCTGATTCCTTGTAAGGCTGTATAAAAGAAACTGACGTATCTCTGCCTCAAGGTTTCTGGTAGGTTAATGGCAGTCTCTGCAATGCCTTGGCTGTTAGGCCTGTCACAATCTCTGCCTTTACATTCATACAGCAGAGTGTTATCTGTCTCTTTGTCTAATTCTATCACTATTCTGACACTATATTTCTAGTTCTGTTGCACTGTCTCTATTTTTTTCTTTATATATGTGCCTGTGTATGTCCAATTTGCTCCTTTTTATAAGAGAAATTAATGGTCTTCGAAAAAGGGCCTATTCTATCCCAATAATTTCTCATCGTAAGTTTAATAATCCCATGTGCAGATTCAGAACTGGGGTTAGGGCTTCAGTATTTTAGCACTGGAAGTACGCAATCTAGGCCAGGACATTTTCTTATCAACAAACTATGTCTGCTAAGTCATACAGAACATAATATGCTTCTTGTTTCTCATTTCTTATCAATAACAAATTTCTGGTTTGATTTTTATTTACCTAAATGATAAATGACATAAACCATATTAAATCATCTGTCTTTGATTTCACTTTCCAAATGCATCTAAAAGCCTGAAGTTTAGAACTGGATCCAGATCACACATAGGACTGTAAGTATTTAAGCTATAGCCTAATGACTCCCAGAGTGCAAAGTAGCAGAGAGGTGCAGTTGGACGCAGTGCTACGCCTAAAACCCAAACACACCAATACAGGAGATCTGTGATCCAAGTGCTGTTTCAATTTCTGTTCCCAACCAGATCCCATGTAGATTTCTTTGTCCGTAATATTTAACCTTATAATCCTGGGATAAACTAATTTTAAATGATATCTGCTTGCTAAATCCCTAGTTATTTAGGTGACATTATTTTCAACAATTTTCACTAAAAATAATTTTAGTTAATGGTTTTCTGTAAGATTGTTACAGCAAGACGCTTTGAGAATCATACCATGCAAGAGTGATGTTTATCATGCTTTCTATAACAAATTAAAAACAAAGTACAAGTGATTACGAGTTGTAAAATAAATATTTCAAGACAATGGAGGATACTTAAGATTTTCACATTTTAAAAATTTAGGAGAAATACAATCATTTTCCACTGTGAATATTTATAGCTATATCCATAATCTGCCTAATCAACAACAAAATTTTTATTCTGTAATATAAACAAAGAATAAATATTTAGAAAAGTGTGGCCTACTTTAAAGATTTAATCAATATGGCATAGAAATAATTTTCAGAGATTCTAATATATAGTAGATAATTATTTTAAGTATCATTAAACTGTATGTATCATGTTTGATTTGTATGAGGAAACAGGACTTGGGTAATGTTGAATCATCTTAATAGTCTGATTATACAACACAAATTTTCATAGAAATAAGAACATTCTGATATAGAGGTAATAACAGTACAAGTGGCTAGTATATAACACAACTCCTCCAGATGAACAGCAATGGCTAATTTAATTTCCAGGTGACAAATTATCTTATCGTGAGTTAGTGGGCAATTTTTTTCTAGAAATAATCTAAGTAGGCCTGGACAGCTTTAACTAGATGAAATCATTATCCTTTTAAATGACACAAGTGTTGAATCAAGCTAATTTCCTCTGCTTTAGTGTTGTGGTAGAAATGGCATAAGAAAATAGTGCTGCCCAAAGGTAAAGTTAACTTGTTTAATTCTACATAAGGAGAAAAACATGATATTATTTTGGGGGGAAATATGCGTATATTTGCACAGGGATATTAATACTACCTATATTTTAAATTAACTAGACTTTCATAAGAGACTAGAAAAGCACGTTTTCTCGCTCAACTCTCTAATTGGAAAAAAGCATAAAGATGTTAGTTTGTACCCTTGATTTTTATGCCATTTAAAAATATTTAACAAGCTAGGTTATTCGTCGTGCAACTATTCCTTACCACATCATAAGTTAAGTATGTTCCAGCTATAATTCCTCAATGGTAACTGGTAAAAGAATCTTAACACTAGTACAGATTACAAAGCTACTTCATACGACTTTGTAAAAGAATATTAGTATTACTACCACTCAAAATACTTTAACCATATATACTTGATTAAATTATCATTACACAGTCTGTGGTGGCCTAGTGGCTAAAGTCCTCACCTTGCATGCGCCAGGATCTCATACGGGCACCAGTTCTAATCCCAGTAGCCCCACTTCCCATCCAACCTCCTGCTTGTGACCTGGGATAGGAATAGAGGACGTGCTGAAGCTTTTGAACTCTGTACCTGTGTGGGAGACCTGGAGGAAATTCCTGGCTCCTGGGTATGGATCGGCACAGCTCCAGCCATTACAATCACTTGGAAGTGAATCATCAGACAGAAGATCTTCCTCTCTCTCTCCTCCTTTCTGTATATCTGACTTTGCAATAAAAATAAAATAAATGTTTAAAACAAAAAACAGCATTACATGTCTTTGGAGTGGGAGAGAGGAGAGAGAACAATAAACAAATACACAAAGCTAACATTCAGCAGATACTTGAGTATAAACTATTGATCTACAAATCAAGTCTGCACAGTATTATAAGCAAATTTTATTTAATGTACTTTGTACTGTAATATAGAATATAGTGTTCCACATAGAGAACAGAGTGAAATGTTATGAAAAACAATCCTGTACTTGTCAGAAAATGTGATTCTTAACTCTGATTCAACCTAATCAAACTGTGTAACTGGGAAATTCACTAAATTTTATGATCTTGATTTTCTTTTTGTGGAATGAAAGCGATTTAATTTCTATAAGTTTGGCAATGCTAATACTTGTTGAGCTCTGCAGACGACAGTGTGAGAATATGTGAGACTTTATAAATACAAAGATGAGCTAGACATACATTTGTAGAGCACTATAATTAGTTTGAATATCCTCTAAAGAAGAAATAAGGAAGCAGTAGAGAAGCTTATAGTTAGACTAAGCTTTGGATAATGGAAATATAGGAATTTTCCATGTAGATAGAAAGCTTGAAGATAATCATTTTACAGAATATTGCCTTTAGATGACAAGGCGGAGCAGAGGGGCAGGTGTGTTACTGTTAGTGGTAGTAGTCATATTGATGGTGATAATTGATTTTGGTTTTGAACTGTGGGGGATGTGAAGTTGCTTGCAGGCTAATGGAGTAGATAAAAAAGAATGTGATTCAAAACTCAAGGTAGAAAATTCAGTCCTGGAAAATCTTAGCTAAGGAAACAGAAAATATCTGTATAACATTCAGAAAAAAAAGTAAAGTTTATAAGTTGGAAAAATATTGATAGTACTGAGGTGAAAGAATCTAAATGTTTAGCATCATTCAATGCATATAGCCCCATATACTTTGCAAGAGTGAATATAAAATATCAGTAATTCTGAGATTATTAAAAAGTGGCTTTGAAAAGGATTTATTTATCTTACTTTAAATAATTACTGAGAGAGGAAGACACATATATTTTCCATCGGTTGGTTTACTCCTCAAATGGCCACTATTGTCAGATATGGGACAGTCCATAACTTGGAGCCACGAGCTTCTTCTGGATCATCCACAATGGTGCCTGGGCCGTACACTACTGTTCCAGGCGATTAGCAAAGAGCTAAATGAGAAGTGGAGTAGCCAGACAGGAATTGTGGCCACGTGGAATATCAGCACGTAGAATACATTAAAGGATTAGCCTGTAATGCCATTCTGCCAGCCCCAAATGTAACTCTAAGAACAGGACTATACTATTATAGGGCTATACTATTGTAGGACTATGCTATTGTAGGACTGCCACAGGACTATACTATTTCAATAATATGAGGGAAAACAGTGGTGGGGGTGGTGGAATGGAAAGGGAAGTCAGTATACACATGGAAGTGCATCATGAAAAAAAATCAAGTCTTTCTTGAATCCAAAATGCATTTTTGTTTGTTTGTTTATTGCAGTAAATCAGATGTCATGAACAGGCAGTTGTTTCAAATGACACAGAATGTTTTAAAGTCACTCTAATACTTGAGATTCAAACCAATATTGGAGTGTGTTCACCCTTGAGTAAATACATTGATATAAAATTTAAAATTAAGAATCTTTTAGGTAATATTTTAAAAGATGATCAAATTGTGTAAAAAATGTTTTTAATTGATGTTATGTTTAGCACGTATACTTTTCATAGTAACATCTTTTTTTTATTATAGCAGTGATGTATTTGTTCGGTTTGTATTTTACATTAATTAGAAAAGAATTGCCAACAATGTCCAACAATGCTGTGTTATTCCATAGGTTTCCATCCTAAAACTGTTCATTCTACAATTTCCTCCATTAACATCTGGTGATAGTGTTGAAAGATAAGAAAGCTATGTTAATAACTGATCAGGAATTGATATGGAACAACACCAACTTATATTACCACTTATTACTGTGGTCAAAATCAGTTCAGCAACATCTTAACATAGTGTGTATTAGACTGTCCCTTCAGAATTGTTATCACTTAACCTAAAGAACTCCTTAGCTAAGCAAAGAAAGATATTTATATAAAAGCAAATTGTATTAAAGAGGTCATTTATTTAGCACTTTATCCATGAACCTTGTGTATATGTGTCATATATGTGCATATGAACTTATACATATACGTATGTTATGTATCTGCAGGAAAAATCATCTTGATAATTTTTGCATAAAAGTACACAGCATGTGCTTTGTAAAGAGCACATTAAACTTTGCTTTTTCTTTGAGTTGCTAAGCAGGAATCTATGGCATTGATTGATGTATTATTTTCAAATGTGCAATGGTCTTTATGGTTTTAGTTATAAATATGTATGAAACATCAGTTTTAGTAACCATGCTATTAGAGATTTTCTGGGACTACAATTCAATAGTGATTTTCCTAAAAGACAAAGGAACTTGAATTACAATAGAGTAAGTGCAGATAACAGAATGTCTTTTTGAAATATAGCTTTTTATAGTCAGGCACATTTTCAAATGATAACAAGAAGCAGTATCTAAAGGGGAGTATACTTAAAGCTGTGTCACCTCCTGGCTGGAACGCCTAATGTAAGAGACTTTGAATCCTGTCCACCTATGTCATGTAATTTCCAAAACTCTAAAAGTCATCAACAACATATTATTTTTACATTTCTGCAAGAGGAACACATCACAATATTTTCTCTAAATACATGGAGATATGTGTATTATGAGTGCATATGCATACTTATTTATGTATATGTTCATTTATACAGACTATATACATATATATGCATATATTATGTGTATGCATATGTAACATTGAACAGCGTATGTATTGAAAACTTTTGAATTTGTTTTTAAAATGAAGTGTTACTTGAACTCTCAATTCGTTTATAGCTGGCTTCTATAACAAATTTATATATTCTATTTCTGAATAAGTGTTTAAGTCATTTATTTACTTACATATTTACTTACTAACTTACTTATTTAAAAGACACCATTACAGAGAGGGAGAGACAGACATGTTTGTTCAGTCCCTAAATGACTACCATGGTCAGAATCGGGTAGACCAAAACCAGAACCCCGGAACTCCACTTGAGTATCCCAGGCAGGTGGCAGGATCACAAGAACTGAACTTAAGTTCTGCTGCTATCCCAGCCACATTAGTAGAATGGTAACTGCATCAGAAGCGGCATCCCTGTGGATGCAGCCATTTCACAAGGCAGGTAGTACCACAATGCCAACCCATAATCAAACACTCTTTATATGTCTTGATTTAGGCTTACTGAAAAGAAAAGAGTAAAAATAAAAGAGTAAGCATGCAGGCATTCTTAGCTCAGTTGTTCAAATGCAATTATTTTAATGATTAGCATGAATAAAATGATAATGGAAAAGATGCCATTTGCCTCCATGATCCAATTTCCATTCATTGTGTCTTTGTTGTTTTGTTGATTTTTTTATTTGTTTTGCAGTACTGAAAAGCGCAATACAGACAAGAATCAAACACACACACACACCCCAATATAGTATGGAGACAATATTCAGTGAAAGTATCTGTGTTATATAATTATGTCAGCTATATTTCTTGAATGATTTATAACTTCACCACTTACAATTTCTATAGATTGCTTATGTCTAATTATAGGGATTTCATGCTTTGCTTAAGAATTATAGTTGAAAAAAAATGAGAAAATAAAGCATATAGTCATACAACAAGTGAGAAGAACGGTTACCATGAAATCCTTGCTGCATTTTTACCATGGCTAAGCCAGCAAGGCAACAACTCTTATTTAGAAAATGGCATCCAATACAAGTGCTACAAAATGGATCACTGTGAATGAGCCAGTTTCTTGACGTGCAGACTCTTAGGCACCTGGTTGATGACACAGAGTCAAACTGTTCAGTATCCAGACAGGCAAACAGGGCAGAGAGCCAGAAGTGGAATACAAGCTACAACCTGTGGAAGAATAGAGCTTAAAGGAAAGTGTAGAAGTTTCAAGAGGCCAAGAAAACGGATTTTTTAATGACCTACACACTAGCAAGTAGATGGGATTTGATTTCATCACGTGCAGCAATTGATAGTGATTACAATTTTGGAATACCTCATTTGCAAGTTAATAAAAATTTGTCCATGTATGATTCTTAGCTGCACAATACCTTCATTCTGTTTAAGTATGTGTACGTACCACTTTTATCCCATTCTTGCTTTCTAAAGCTGCACTTTCCTTTAAGTATGTTATTAGTGAACATTGTCAATCTGGTACATTTAAGGAGATTAATTCATGATCACATTTATTGTTAATCCTAGTGGAAGTTTAAATTGTACTTTAAATATTTATAGCTGAGTTTTTTATTTAAAGAAAGTTATTGACTACACTTCATAAATATCAAGTATGTTATCACATAATAAATAACTTCCGCTTAATAAGGCAAAAATAAAACTATCCGTGTCTATCATTAAATTAATTTCAATGCACATGAAAAGCACAGACTTCTTTCAAAGAAAGAACTATAGAGAAATAAAATTTATCTGTTTGTTCACTCCTCAAATGCTTGACAGCCATGGCTGGACCAGGATGAAACTTGAAGCTGGCATAAAAATTGTGTCTATCCCACACAGGTGACAGGCATCCAACCTCTTGAGCCATCTCTGCTGATTGCCAGACTTAGCCTTAGCAGGAAGCTGGAGTCAGGAGCCAAAGGCCAGCACTGAACCCAGGAACTTGACATGGGGATATAGCATCCCAACTCCTAGATCAAACACTAGCCTTCAGAATTATTTTTAAAAACCCTAGAGTCATGAAAGTAACTTAGATTATTATGGAACTGCCTGGAGATTTTACATTAAGTTTTCATGACAATATTGAACAAAAACAAAATTGTATACATCTGAGAAATATAAGTACAATTATATATATTCATTTTAGACAATGAGTCTTTTTCAGATTCTGTTACCGCATTAACACGCGAAGTTCAGGTATCCAATAGCAAATACTAACTACATATTGTTATTGCAACATGATAGGTAGCTAGAGTGACTTAATACTAAAGTGCATGTTTATATATTACATTAAATGAAACTTTATTATTTTGCTGGGATTATATTTCACCTCACTTATTGAAAAGACTTATTCCTATTTCAGATGCATTATAAGTATGAAATATGGAAAAAAAAGTGTAACATATCCCATTAACTTTTATAATGGAAACTAGAAACACAATTTTTATGTTCTGAATTGAATAAAATGTTATTGAACTTAATTTTAACTGCTACCTCATATCATTTTAATATTTAACATGTCTACTAAAACTTTAACATGTGTGACTTGTATTGTAATTCTGTTATAAATTTCTAGTACAATGACATGTAGTAAAAATTGATGTCAAACAAGGAAAGTAATGCCTTCACCAAAAATACTGGAAACATGAGATTATAACTGAACTAATGAGAAATAACAATTGTTATCCAGTCAGCATCATGATAAGTAGATGGCAACTGGTGACATTGAAAAAAAAATTAAAGAAGAAGCACTGTGAATCTGAATATCTGTTATAATATTGTAAAATAATATTCTAAAATTATTTAAAGAACAGATATTAACTGACCGTCAGAAATGTCATTATTCTTCAAATAGAGAATTAGCAATTAATGACTCTTCAATTATCTAGTTATTTTGATAGTTTCACTTTCAACTATTGACATTGGGTCACATCCATTGTTGGCATCTATCATTTACTGGCTTCCTGTGTTTCCATTCGTATCCTAAGCAGCACCAGAATCAGGCATGCTGCTGTCATTTCCCCCTCTGTTTATTACCGTCTAGTTCATGTCTCATTAATTAAAAAGTAAAAATCCACAACCATTGACATTCATCGTTCTGCTATATTATCACTCTTACAATACATTTGCTTAAAATTAATTAGCAATTACCTTCAATGCATTGTTACAATTTTGTTTAGTTCTCATTGTATTTGGTTATTTCTATGATCAATATAAACATTGAAACATGCAGTTCAAAGAAAATCATGCTAAATAGGATATATTTTTGAAAATTGTCCTGAAGATACTGTAAGAAAGACTTTTGGAATTATTTCTTAATGGTATATATTATTTTCTTATATATTTTAATACTCTTATGTTGTAATTTTGGTATATTCCCAAGCCACCAGAATCTACATGAAAATCATCATAAATGATGATGTCATATAAATATATGAGGTCATGTCATCCTACATTTTGAAAAAAAAGTTGCCGTTTATGTATGCATACAAAAGAAAAGGAAGATTCAATATTTTTAAAATTATGTTACTCCTTGATTGGAAAAAAAAGGAGAGGAGCAGAGCAGTTGTATTATTGAGAACCCCTTTCCCAGAGCCCAGTCCTGAATTTGACTCTTGACTCTCTCCTGTCACTAAAACAGACACTGACATACGGTGATGATGGTGATTACAGTGATGACGGCTCTGCTGATTCAGATGGTGACTTAGAAACAGAGTTTCTTTTTCTCTCTCTCTCTCTCTGCTTCTCACATCAAAAAAGAGAAAACAACTGAAATACTGCAGATGTAATATTGGAAATTTTTACACAAAAACTCAGAATACTTTCATGTACACCAATAACTATACCAAATGAGAAATACTGGTATTCATAGAATACTTTTTCAATGAAAGATTAAGCAATTGTCTTTTGTCACATGTGCCTCTATTACTATTTATGTATTTGTCTTTATCTAACAATTCTTTAACATCCACTTTTCACTTCAAGAGACAGTTACACTAGCAGAATTGCAAAGGAAGTGAGTGGCCAAACCGCAAATAGTCTCTTACATGGCCGATCGACCTGACTTACAACGTCTGCAACAGCTATGCTAGAGTGCTGGCCCAGAACTGTGATTTTTAATTTATTTTTACCTAGACAACATATAGGCAGTCATGCAGTTTTATATTCAAAACAGTTATCAGAGTATGTTGTTCATTTTTTCATTCAAATATGTAAGCTGCATTTATTATGAATACTAAACTGTAAATGTTAAGTGATTTCAACCCATTTTAAGCATCAGGTATTCACAGAAAAAAAAAATACTCAAGAATTCAAGTTTTTAAAATTATAGTTCTTTCCAGCATAAGTATCAGTGAGTGCCAAGCAAAAAAAAAAAGGGGGGGACAATGTAGAATTGATTTATATAATTATTTCTTGATTAAAAATATTAGATCCCATTATCCATATAAGTTTTGACATACTACTCAAATTTTATTAAAAAATATGTTGTAGAGACTATTTAATGACAAAAATCTTAGAGATATTTTACATGAAATATTTTACAAACAAGTAACTGCAAATGCAAAGTAAAGCATGATCCAAAAATATAAAAATTAGAAAGACTTTGTAAAATTAATCTGGTCCATTTTCTCCCCTACTCACCCCCAAAGAAATCAGTTTATTCTAGGGCCAGGTCTTATTGACTCACAAAAATTTTATTAATTGTTAAGGAAGGTCTAGAGCCTGATAGTACAGCATTGAGCAGTGAGTTCATCAAAGCAGCAAACAGAAACAAAGTGAGTTTTGAATCTATCCCCAGTCTGCAATGGGTTGGTAGACTGAGAGCTCCAAATGTCTCTCAGGATCACAAGTCATGGTTTTCTTATCACGAATGTGAGCCGAGAACAGGCACAGAAGAGGCATAAAGGGAAGCACTACTCAATTTTCATCATGTCTTCAGCTCATGTTGAACAACCTATCAACAGCAAATTTGGAACCATATGAATTTAGAGAATATTCTAAGATTGAGTCAGTAAAAGACATCAGAAACAAATCTGGAAGAAAACCAAAATATAGTACTGTCTATTGTTTGCTGCGACAGCAGAGGCATTCAAACTGATTAGAATTCTGTCAGATTATTCTCATAATTCAGTGCACAGATGATAGTGTTTACCCAGCTTAAAAATATTTAAGCGTGGGCCTGGCATGTCTCAGTGACTAAAATCCTCATTTTGCATGAAAAGCAGTAGGATTTGGTCCAAAGCCTTCAGACCCTGCAACTGTGTAGGAGACCAGGAAAATGGGAAAAAAGCTTTTTGCTCCTGGCTTTAGCCAGCTCAGCTCTGGCCATTGTGGCCACTTGAGGAGTGAACCAACAATACAAGATCTCCTTCTCTGTATTTCCCTCTCTCTGTTAATCTGTATTTACAATAAAAATAAATAAATCTTTTAAAAACCCACAAAAAGGCATTTTAAGACATCTTAGCAAACTTCAGACAGAAATGACTCAGTATTCAGTATTTGAAATATTTGATAGATAAATGGAAGTAATTGAATCAGATTCAGTGTCACAAAAATATTCAGCTTACTGAAATTCAGAGGAAATGGAGGATGTCAACGAGATGATGAAAGGAAACTACTCACACCAAACAGGTAAGAACATGTGTCCAGGTACCAGTGGGTCAAGTTGACCAACCAGAGAGTCATCTCAAGTCATTTTTGATACGGGCTATGGTTGAAGATAAAGAAAAGATTCTTCAACTGCCAGAAAAAAAGAATGGTTAACAGATAAATGGGTATAACTCACATGACGGTACATTTATTGCTAGAAACTGCCTGGACTAAGAGATAATGAAAAGATACTTTTATAGTTTGGAATGAGGAAACTTTCATCAAAAATGTTTTACCCACAAGACTTTCATTTGGATATGAGTGAAAGATACAAAAAAAATAAATAAATAAAATGAAACCTCGCACACAGTGAGATTGATTCAGTAACTCAGAAATAATAATAATAAAAATACTTTTCCAGGATCAGAAGGCATCACTGCTGGATTTTACCAAAAATATGAAGACGGAAAAATATGCTATTTCATAAAGTATAAAACCAGTCAGGATAGAACTGCTTTTCATAAATCTAAGTGTAAAAAAATCCTTAACAAAACATTAGCTAACTAAATCCTACAGCATCTGAAAGAGTGCAATCACTGCAATCAAGTGACATCCATCCTAAGGAAGCAAGGGTACTCCCACAGGAAAACATAAATGTGATACAAAATAAAACAAAATCATACTAGTATGCCCATAAATGCAGAAGGGGAGCTTGATGAAATTTTGACTGAATGATGGAAGAAAAATGCCTCAATAGAGAAAAGATTACATAGCTTGCTAATAGCTAACATAGTTAATGGAGCAAAATAGATCCTATTAGACTGGTCTTCTCGTTGATATATATATATATATATATATATATATATATAAACTGGAAAGACAAAAGTCCTTTTCTCATGCTTTGGAGATGGGATAATCATATATATGAAGAAACCAAAGGAAAAAAAAACTTCATGTAAAAAGTTGCTTGAAATAATAAATAAATTTAAAAATATCACAGATTATGAATTGAATATACAAAAATCATTAGCATTAGTTAATCATCAAATTTAAACATCAAAAACTATCATATTTTAATAGCCATAAAACAATGAAATACTTGAGGATAAATTTAATCCAATTGGGGAATAATCTCTACACTGAAAACTAAATGTCACAAATGAAAGAAATTGCAGAGTACACAAAGAAATGCCATGAAATTCAGTGTTCATGGATTGCCAGAATCAGTATTTTTAAAAATGGATATACTACCAAAATGATTGTGACAAATACACTAATATAAAATGTTAATAAGAGGGAATTGGTTGTGGGAACTCTGTAAAATTCCATAGCTTGTTTTATAAATTTGAAATGTTTTTAAAAATGCATGTATTACATTAGGTAATTTACACATTCAATAAAGTTCATAGCAAAATCTGATGGAGGACTCCCCAGTGAAACAAACAAATATACCTTGAGAATATGATACAAAATTTTCTACCTTTGTCTATACCTATAGTACCATGATACATTTAAATAGCAGAATGTTAAACTTGGAATTGGTACAAAGGACTATGCTACTGTAACAACATGGGGATGGGGTAAGAGAGGGAATGCAAACCTGGGGAGGGAAGAAGGGGAGGAGAGAGAGGAAGCCCTAGACTTACAAGACTGTGTCATGGAACATAATTTAAATAACTTTGAAAGATAAAAATCCAATGATATTTTCCCCACAGAATTAAAAAAAAATATACCAAAATTTGTAAAGATCGACAAAAATCCCTGAAAAGCTAAGCACAATAAATAAAACAGAAAGCCAGCACATATAAATATATATAAGCTCAACTCAATTACAATTAAACATAATGAAAGGACAAAGAAAATTAGTACAGAAAATGGGAAAGAAAGAAAGAAAGAAAGAAAGAAAGAAAGAAAGAAAGAAAGAAGAAAGAGAAAGAAACAAGGAAATAAACAGAGAAAGAAAGAAAACACAGAGAGAAATCAAACCCAAACACTGAACTAACATACAGTTCAGCAAATCGAATTCTGGGTATACAGACAAGAGAAGTCGAATCCAAATGTTGATGAGGCATTTGAATTCCTATGTTTATAGCACTACTACTACTACTACTACTACAAGAGGTCAGGAAACAGAAATGGCATAAATATCCATCCACTGTGAATGAATAAAGGATATATGGTTTACATACACAATCGAATATTACTTGGATATCAAACGCTGGATTACTATCAATTGAAGAGCCTGTACTTCATTGGAGGTCATTATTTTAAATGAAATAAAACAAGGAAAGAAATCCAGGGCCACCTGACTTTATTCATATGTGGAGTCACTGCTTTGACCAAAATGCTGAGTCACCAAAGTAAAACAGTACAACAGCGTCTGTGTCAGTCTCCACTCAATCATGTAAACCATACTTAGAGCAAGGAAATTTCCATAATAATACAAATGACCATGCATGTGATAACATGTGTTAGCTAGCTAGCAGCAGATGCAATTGTACAGAAAGGAATAGCAGTGCTAGTCTGCAATCAGGCAGACAGCAGCCCACCATCAAGGGTTTAAGACTTTGAGTTACGTAGTAGATACAGAACCAACGAAAAACTGTCTATGTATTGTACAGATTGTAATACTCTAGCAATTGTAGTTTAATGTGCATACAGTCTTCAATAAAAAACTTAATCTTATTTATATGAAAAAAAATGACCTTTTGTTTCCTTACATGCTATGACTTAATTCTAGAGTAGTGTGATGAAATCCAGGTCAGTATATTTTGCATATAAACTCTGTTAATACATGGGATGTCTGGGTCTTAAACACTTTGAAATAAAAACTCATGGGAGGAAACTTCTTCAGGGCTTCTGGCACTTTGGAGCTTAATCCAGGGATGCAGTCTATGCAACAGTCATTTCATCCTCTTAGAGTTGACATAAATGGCTATAAAGCTAGTTATCTTGGTATACAAAAATATAATATTTATAGATGATATTAAAGTAAGTATTATAAATCACTACACTGCATGCTTCGTAAAAATCTCAGAATCTATGGTTTTTTACTAGAGCAGTGGAAGATTGCATTAAGTGTTATTTCCTTAGAGACTAGGAGTCACACAAATGACAGAGTCAATGCTAAATTTCCACACAGAAAAAAAAAAAGAAGCAATCATTTGACTTTTCTCTCTTCATGGTTTCAAGTCTCAAACCACAGTGCCCCACTGGCTGATCTGAGCTAAAATTTAGGTGGAACATACACCCAGGAAATAGCTATAGGAATTTGTGTTTAGCATAAAGAATGACAGAGGGGCCCAGCCCGGTGTCCTAGTGGCTAAATTCCTCACTTTGAATGTGCCAGGGATCCTGTTTGAGTGCCCTTTGTAATTCCAGTAGCTCCACTTCCCATCCAGCTCCCTGTTTGTGGCCTGGGAAAGAAATCGAGGATGGCCCCGAGGCCCTGCACCCGCATGGAGACCTGGAGGAAGTTCCTGGCTCCTGGCTTTGGATCGGGCCAACACCAGCCGTTGCGGTCACTTGGGGAGTGAATCAACAGACAGAATATCTGCCTCTCTGTCTCTCCTCCTCTCTCTATATATCTGAGTTTGCAATAGAAATAAGTTAATCCTTAAAAGAGGAAAAAGAATGTCAGAGAATATCTGGGATAGGAAGTGGACGGGGATAGACAAACAGAGTAGGAAGAAGTGTCTATGGGACAGATTAAGTCTCTTAGGATGCGGATTAATTAAATTTGTAATTATTTCTAAAGGGCCAACTGAGATAAGGATTAGATGTTGACATTGGAATAAAAAGGGTAACTTAAAATGTTGCAGAAATTTTCTAGCGGAAAGAGGTGGCAATAGGAAGACAGTGTTGGTTCAAGCAAAACGTGAATGATATATCACACACCAGAAGGCCAGCAGTGCTGAAAAATGAAGGTTCAAAGATGGAAACTGAAAGACTTCCAAATCCAAGATGTGAAACAGAGTGAGGGCCCACCAAAATGGCTCAGGGGATAAATCCTTGCCTTGCAAGAGACAGGATCCCATACAGGTGCTGTCTAATGACTCTGCTGCTCCACTTCCATTGCAGCTCTCTGTTTATGGCCCGAGAAAACACGGAGGATGGCCTAAAGCCTTGGGACCCTGCACCCACTTGGGAGACCCAGCAGAGATTTCTAGCTCTTGGTTTCTGATTGTCTCAGCTCTGGTCATTGTGACTCCCTAGGGAGTGAACCAGTAGATGCAAGATCTTTTTCTGTCTCTCCTATCTCTTAATCTGCCTTTCCAGTAAAATATATATATAAAATAAACAAAAATGGCAATTAAAAATAATTTGAAACCACACAAGATACAAGATAATGTAGTAGGGACCAGGGACTAAACACGTTGTCCCACAAAATACCCAAAAGCATCCCCCAATAAGATTTCTTCCAATACATCATTACAAATACTTGGGGGTCGTTTGTTCATTATTGGTTACATAAGAGATGTCAGCTACCATCACTAATAATGTACTTAGTGACAAATCTTTGTTTGTTTCTTTGTTTTTCTATTCATAAATGGCAGGGCATTTGGCACCCAATAACTCACCATTCCGACAACTAGGACCCGTGAGCATTATTTTCAGGGTCTCTATGACAACTGATCACATACACAGGCATTAAGTACATCCATACCTGCCTTTACTAAGTAGGTGCTCTGTCAGAGCAACATATTTGTCTGTCCTGACCTGATAGCCATATACCACTACTGAAAGAAAAAAGAACACAGTCTTTGTCAACTAGGTTATGTCGCTTACCAAGCACCACTGAAATCTAAGTTAACCTAAGCTAAGAAGTTAATAACAGATAGGGTTCAGAACAGTAGGCTAATGGCTAATGTCTTCTCATTGCATGCACCAGGATCCCATATCGATGCCAGTTTGTATCTTGCCTACTCCACTTCCTATCCAGCTCCCTGCTTGTGGGTTAGGAAAGCAGTCAAGATTGGCCCAAACTCTTGGGACCCTGCACCCACGTGGGAGACCTGAAAGAAACTCCTGGCTCCTGGCTTCAGATTTGCACAGTTTTGTCTGTTGCGGCCACTTCCAGAGTGAACTAGCAGATGGAAGATCTTTCTTGTGTCTATCTCTCTCTTTCTCTGTAAACCTGACTTACCAACAAAAATAAATGTTGATGTAACATCACAACAATGTTAATGTTAGAATTAACACAATTGTACTAAAAGGAAAGAAAAAGAAGATAATTAAATTGTAACTTAAGGCAGAAGTAAATGTTTTATTAAATTGTTAATATTGAAAGACATAAGAATGTACACTAATGTTAATGATAGCATAAAAAATAAATATTCATTATAAGAAAAAAAGAGACAGAATTTCTAGAACTTTGTCTTCTAGGAAGTTAGAGAAAACTACCTTGTACACAAGTATAGGTTGCTGGTCCTTACTAAGAAAGACACACAGGGCGTGGAAATTGCTGCTGGTTCTTCTTCCTCTTTTTTGTCTTTGCCCTTGGAAAAAATACACTTTTCTCTGTCTTAAAATACATAAATAAATCTCCCTTTCAGTTAGCTCAACACTGATTGCTGTTCAACCATTTATACAGTAACATTATCTCCCACCTGTACTGCAACTTGATGGATAACACCAAGCCATGCCATTGAAAAGGCAAGGAAGCAAAACATTGACTAATGTTAGTATTAGTAATTTATGTGGTTTCTGTTGCTGATTATCATGGGGAATCTGTGTCACAACACCCAACTTATGATGTACATGTAGAAAGACATGATTAAAACTAAGCATAGATGTTCTATGTATTCTTACATGTTTTGATTGTTCTTATTGATAAGTATACAGAGAGGTCAGATGAAGGAAGGGCATGGAGAAGACAGAGAAGCCTTAGGATTCTTGAGAGTAACATACCCATTAGCAACATATTGCTCTTAGAAGAAAAAATTCAGAGATAACTGCGCAATCAATGTTGCATTTACAGGCTGAGTTTAATTTTGTATCGCACTGTCACTAAAACTAATATACTCTCTGGTAGTAGGATATGTAAGAATCTTGAACCATAACTATAATTATACTATTTTTTCTTCAGATGTCTCTAATGTCATTTATTCTATTTGTACCATAACAATTTTAAAGTTTAAAAATCTGATTTCAATGATTTTATAATGCCATGGACTTTATGTAAAACCCATCATTAATTTAAAAACACATCTGGGGGAAAATATGGAATGCTACATTAAATATTAAAATACATATATCTGTTTAACATTTCATACATCACTGATTTATTAATGTTAAGCATTAAATCAATTTCTCAAACATCTTTTTTTCAATTTTATTTTACTTTTATTAGAAAGTCAGATACACAGAGAAGAGAAGAGACAGAGAGAAAGATTTTCCCAGCAATGAGTCACCCCCAAGTGGCTGCAATGGCCACACCCACAAATGAAAAGACTCTTCCAGGTCTCTCATGTGGATACAGGGTCCCAAGGCTTTGGGACATTCTCAGCTGCTTCCCTAGGCCACAAGCAGAGAGCTAGATGGGAAGTGGAGCAGCTGGGATTCAAACCAGTGCCTATATGGGATTCTGGCACTGTAAGGCAAGTACTTTAGCTACTAGGCTATAGTTCTGGGCCCTCAAACATGAATTTAATGTTATTAAAATCTAAATCATACCAAAGTAGATAAAATTTGGAAACCTTGTACCTTTTTTTGTATTTTCCCCACAATGAATAACTATTATTAATTGATTTATATATTTTAAAGGCTAAGCTTTTTTTTTTAGAATCTATAGCATTATATTCACATAAAATGAACATTTCTGCTTTACATGTTACTTTTTAAAATACATGTAAGTGGGAAGAGCCTAGCACCCTCTGGCACATGTGAGATTTGGATCTGGGAGTAGACCTGTCTGGAGAACTTGGGAAACTCCCCTGGTGGGTTGTAGCTCCTGCTGGTGTGAATGTGATTCAAGTCTGGGTGTTGGTCAGGCTGGCCAAGGTAGTCCCACCCAATAGGAAGTGTGTGGATCGGTTCTGAGGGATGGGAAGGGAGGGCTGGAGCAGAACTAGGGCAAATCTCAGCACACAGGCATGTACAGGAGCCAGGTTAAAAAGCAGTTCATGCCAGGCTAAGTACTGGTGTGCATGAGCCAGGGAATAGGACAAATTGGGCATGACAAGGCTCTAGCACCCACCAGCAACAGTTGGGACTGGGGCTGGGTCAGAAATGGCTATGTTGCGACATCGCATGGCAAAGTCCAAAATGGGATGGGTGAAGCCGAGCTGGTTCAGAGCAAAAACTGGCATGGACAAGATTTATGGGTGAGAGCAGGCCTGGTTTAGCTAGTTAAGGGGATACCACAGCTGGTATATAGTTCTCACTGGTGAGTGTAAGAGTTAGAAAAGGTGTGGCAATCTGGGCTGGAAATGACTGGAGTGTCCCTCAGCATGGGTGTGGACTGGGTCTGGGCTGTGCCATACTTGGCTAGAATACATTACCCACGGGTGCTCGTGAGAGCTGGAGTGGATATAGGATGGCTCTGCTAGGTCTTAGCTCCCACTATCCCGCACAAAAGCTTTATCTTTGCACCAACCAATTGTGTCTGTTCTGTAGCAATGAACAATAACCTCCAGAATTAGTGTGTGCTGGTTAGGCAAGGCCACGTTTTCTGCCATGACAAGAAATGGACTAAAACAACATGGCCCAAGGACTCAATGCTGTGCACAAGATTTGCCAGTGGGACAAGACCTAACAGAAGAACTTAGGGCAACCCTCTGTAAGGATGCCATCACTGAAGGTGAGCACAAGAACCAAGGCAGAGAGCAGCCCAGGCCAAGCCAGATTATATTACCTGCTGGTCAGGTCTGGGAGCAGGCCCAGCTGGGCCAGTTCATAACTCTACTTATAGGTCTTAGAACCAGAACAGGTTACAGGACAGGCTGGATTGGGCCATAATACCATCCAGTACATATTAGGGCCTGGATTGGCGGCCGCGATTGGGGGCCATCCAGGCTGGGACAGGCTGTAGAACCCACAAGAATGAACTGGAAATGGGGGTTTGGCGGACCTGTCCAGACCAGGGTATAGCACCAGCCAAGAAATATTGAGATGAGGCGGGCCTTGCCAGACTGAGCAGTAGCTACCACCAGCACAAGACCCCAGATGGGAGGCTAAGGAGGGTGATCTAGGAGAGGGCAAAGAGGTCTGGTGAACATGCGAACTGAGATGGGCAGATAAGCCTATGCAGTATTACAACACCTATTTGCTTGCATGTGAGCTGGGTTAGATGTAGAACCTGCTGAGCTAACCAACTGTATCCACTGGTGCATGCATGTGACAGTAAGTGCAGGTTGGTTGGGCTTTGCTTAATCAGCTGACAAGTGCTGGGGATGGGGGCAAGTAATGTCAAGGTAGATTGCAGAACTGCCTGGAAAGTGCAAAATCCATTCTGGAGGGGGCCCGGTAGGGAAACTGTGGGCATCTCAGATGGGCTTAAACTCCTACTGGTGAGCATGAGAACCAGGACTGGAGGTGGGCCTATCTAAACCAGCAATGGCATGTGCCGCATGAGCGAGGGCTGGATAGTGGGATCAGTTGGGTTGAGCTAGGCTCCAAAGCTCATTGAGAGTTGAACGAGATGTGGAACAGACTGGACCAGCCTGCTGCACATGCTGGCAGGTGCAGAAACTATGGCTAGGGCAGATCAAGTGGAGGTTATTGGAGGTCACTCCGATCAGACTGAAGTTCCTGCTGGTGTATGTGAGGGCTAAGTGTATGGTGGGCAGGGTTGTGCTGGGCTGCAGCATCCATTGTTTTGCTTAAGAGATCGGGCTGGAAACAGAACTGACCCAGCAACTGCTGTGTGCATAGGCTGATGTGGGTGACAGAGTCAGACCCCTTACTGGCAAGCACTCAAAAGATTCACATCTGGAGTTAGCTCAGATGAGGTTTCTTTGGGTGCGCAACTGAGACACTGGACTCAGAACTCCAACCAGGGGGTGGATTGCAAGATCAGTGGTCTGACCATTAAGTCCATATGTCAAAACTGGACCTCCTCAATGAATAAGATGGAGCAGTGCACAACATGCCCAAACACACGAGGACATTTGGTAGTTCACTGGGGCCTGCAGAGGACATCTGGCACAGGATGAAAGGTAGAACAAATTGGACAACTAACACAGCCAAGAACTGACAACAAGTATCTGAGCAAATGGAGACTCTAAGTTGGACTGGGTCAGCCTGGATTTTGGAAGGATTTCCTTATCCTAGGAGTAAAAAAAAAAAAAGAAAAAAAAGAAAAGAAAAAAATCAACAGCATTTCAGAACTATTGAAACTATTTGAGCAGAACCCTTGGAGCATGCTCCACATCAGGAACCTTGGGATGGATTGAATAGCTATTCCCCCAGCCCCGTATACTGATGTGTTTAGGATGCTGAATGTGGCTTTCCCTCTTCTCTACCAATTCCCCCAGATACAGGAAGATGAAAACAAACAAAAAAACAAACAGAAAATGGAAACAATGGTTTCACCCACTTTCCTCTAATACTAGACACTTCCTGTCATAATTAGTAGTCCACATGGGCACACATCCTTCTGAACTATGTGAACATCATCAAAAATATTTTTTAAATAAATGGTTTTGGTTGAGCAATTGGATTTTCAATTTAATCTTCCATTTTTCTTTTAAGTATAAAAATATAAACTATGTTGATGTTAGAAGCCATATTTGCTTTTGGTTTTATAGAGCAAACTTCAATCTGCTGCTTATTCCGCAGATATTGTCTTTCAGTCAATTATTTAAGCTTTTTAATGGTATAATTTTAAAGAACATTTGCAGAAAGATTTATAACTTTGATTCAATCCAATCCACTAACACTTTTCTTAGCTTTCATTTTTAAACAGATTTGTCCAGCATATTTTTGGCTTCATTTTTCTCCTTATTTTTTCATTTATTGTTATTACTACATTATGATACAGTTCCACAGGCTTATCAACAATGAGAAACACATAATATAGGAATTCACAAAATGTCATGCGGGAATAGCAACACTGAAGCAAAATCAATCAGAATTATTGGAAATGAAGGATGCAATAGAGCAATTAAAAGTACAGTGGAGAGTTTCCAAAATAGAATGAAGCAGGCAAAAGAATCTTAGAATTGGAAGATATTTCCTGTCAGTAAGGAAAAACAAACAAAAAGCTAGAAGCAGAGCTGGATCAAGCTAAAAAAAAGTATTCAAGAATTACAAGGCATTATTAAAAGGCCAAATATAAGATGGACTACTAATGAAACTATTAGCTTACCTCAACAATAGGATGCTGGACTCTCTGCCATTGTCCATACCCCCATGTGACAGTTTATGAAGAACTATGCTATAATAACAGTATATGGGAATTTGGTGGAGGCGGAGGGGGCAGGGGAAATCCCAGGGCCTATGGAACTGTATCACAGAATAATGATAATAATTTAAAAGGAAGTAAAATTAAAACAAAAAAATTTTTAAAAGATACATAGATTTTGGTGCTATTTTGAGTAGTATCCTATTTTCAAAACTGCATTTTATAGATTATTGCTTTTAAGTCATTGCTATTGATATTTTGGTAATTTGATTTTGTATTCATCATCTTTGCTAAACTCTCTCATTAATTTAAGTTGTTTATTGATTTTGTTGCTTTATCTAAATGATCCTATTGCTTTTGAAAAAAATATATTTAATGATATAATAAAGGAAAATTTCCCTAATCAAGAAAAAATTGGAAAAAAACTTCCAGGAGGGGCATGGAATTCCCAACAGTGTTGACCAAAAGTGATACTCACCACAAAACATGTTAATCAAATCCTCTTCAATTGAACATAAGGAAAAAATTATTAAATGAGCTCATAAAATAATCAATTGATATATAAAGGAATGGCAATTAAATTCACAGCTGATCTCTCACAGGAAACTCTACAAGCCAAAAGAGAATGGAGCAACATATTCCAGGTTCTGAAAGCATAAGTTAAATATATGTATATATGTATATATGTATATATGTATATATGTATATATGGCCAGATCTAAGCTAATCTGAAGCCAAGAGCCAGGAGCTTATTCTGTGTTTCCCATGTTGGTTTATGGTCCCAAGGTTTTGGGCCAACATCCAGTGTTTTCCCATACCACAAGCAGGGACCTGTATGGGAAATGGTGCAGCAGGAAGGACGCAAACTGGCACTATATGAAATACCAGTGCATGTAAGTCTAGAATTTAGCCAATGAGCAATCGTGCCATGCCTGGGGTTGACACGGAAACTTAGTGGCTAAAGTCCTCACCTTGCACATGACAGGATGTCATATGGGGGCCGTTTCATGTCCCAGCAGCTCCAGTTTCCATCGATGTACCTGCTTGTGATCTGGGAAACCAGTGTAGGATGCTCCAAAGCCTTGTGACTCTATAATCATGTGGGAGACCTGGAAAGAAGCTCCTGGATCCTGGCTTCGGATTGGCTCAGGTCTAGCCATTGTGATCACTTAGAGAGTGAATCATTGGAGGGAAGATCTTACTCACTTTCTCTCCTCTCTGTACATCTGACTTTTTATTAAAAATAAAATCTTTAATGTTCATATATCATACAACATATACTATTATATATATATAATATATACTATATAGTACAGACTATATAGTATATAATCATAGTATATAATATATTATATACTATACACTCAATACTACATGTTATATAGTATATCATAAAATTATAACTATATCTAAATATATTATATATAATTATATTATATATGAAAATGACACATATATAATATTATATAGTATAGTGTGTGTTATATATTATACCATATTCTATATTCTATATTACATTGCATATTATATATTACATGTGACATATTGTATATTACATATCATATTTCCATATATTATGTAATTATATATATATATATATATATATATCTTCCAGATTTTCCTTATAACTGAAAAATCTGTAAATATATTTTTGAGAAACCTACACATATTTCTGTGACTACTTTAAGATTAAAATTCTAGGGCCCAGCGGTGGCCTAGTGGCTGAAATCCTTACCTTGATTGTCCTGGGATCCCATATGGGCACTGGTTCTAATCCTGGTGGCTGCTCCGCTTCCCATCCAGCTCCCTTCTTGTGGCCTGGGAAAGCAGTTGAGGATGGCCAAAACCTTGGGATCCTGCACCCGTGTGGGAGACCTGGAGGAAGTTCTGGAACCTGCCCTTGGATTGGCACAGCAACAGCTGTTGAGGTCTCTTGGGAAGTGAATCATAGGATAGAAGATCTTCCTCTCTGTGTCTCCTCTCTATATATCTGACTTTGTGATAAAAATAAAATAAATCTTTAAAAAAATATTAGAATAATATATGCATAGTATATTTATGGACAGATTTATTTTGTGTGTGTCCTGTGTAAATTATTACATCTGCAAAAAGTCAAATATGCATAGACATTCTGGGAATTTGCTGTATATACATTTTGCTTTGCCAAATCACGCTGTTTAAATTACTACAAACTTTGATGTGTTTTTAATATTTTATATGATAATTTTCCATCCTTTTTTTAAAGATTTATTTATTTTTACTGCAAAGTCAGATATACAGAGAGAAAGATCTTCCGTCTGATGATTCACTCCCCAAGTGATCATAACGGCCAGTACTGCGCCGATCTGAAGTCAGGATCATTTGTAAGTAAATCACAGAAAACAGATCTGAAAAGAGGCAGACTTAAGTGACTTTTAATTTCTATGTTGTAATGACCTTTACTGTTCCTTTTAAATATTACTATGTCTGAATTGTCTTTCTTGTCCCATTGTATTAGCTTACACGCACTGTACAAGATAATAGTAGGACAAGAATTAAATCTTTATGTATTACTTATTGTAGATGCATTTTTCAAATTAAGAAGGTTCACTTTTATCACCATTTCTAAATAATTACTTTCAAATGAGAAAACGGTATCGAGCTTTACAGATATTTTCATCTATAGACATCACCACATGCTTTTAAAATTTTTTTTCAATCTATTATTTTAATGGCAATTTTAATTTATACTGGTTTTCATGCCAGACTTTTGTTATTCAGCTTAATACAATGAATCATGAAATATTATGTTTCCCACATCTACGGAATATACCATACTGTTTATGAAGTTTGCCTTGTTATGCACACATTTTCAGGTTCCACTTTCACTAATGTCATTTGCTAAGGATACCTATTTTTCAAAACTTTGCCATAATTCACCTCCAAATAAATCTGGGACTGGCATAATTATGAATGTTAGCTATTTAACATAGATTTTACTAGTTTTACTTATGATTATTTTAGTAAAATTATTAATTGCTGAGCTGAGCACAGTAGCCTAACAACTAATGATCTCATCTTGCATGTGCCAGGATCTTATATGGCCCCAGTTCTAATCCCAGCAGCCCACTACCCTTCCAGTTCCCTGCTTGTGGCCTGGGAGAGCAGTCGAGGACCATGCACCCACGTGGAATGCCCAGAAGAGGCTCCTGTCTTCAGATTGTCTCTGCTCCAGGTTTTGCAGCCATTTGGAGAGTGAATCAACACTGGAAAGATCTTCCTCTCTGTCTCTCCTGTTCTCTGTGTATCTGACTTTCCAATAAAAATGAATAAATCTAAAACTATAAATTCCCTTATTCTAATTTTCTGACATTTATAATTACACACAATAGTTTTTGTTTTGAATTTTTCTTATATAATTAATTTGCATTTTATATGTATGATGCATGATGTACTATGTCCATAATTAAGTACATAATTTGTTCTGAATTAAATGAGTACCAAGCACAAGCTACATATCTGAATTTGATTCTCACATATTTTGAAGTATTTTTCTTTCATTTTAAGTGCTATTTATTTTTTATACTTTGTTTGTGTGCTTAAAATACCCTTATTGTAACTATTTTCCTGCTCAGTTCATGATCATACTTACATTTTATAAATGAGTCACATTTTGCAGTATTAATTCCTGCCTGGTGCCAGAATGGAATGTGGAGCATGCCTGGCTAAGGTATCACACCTACTTTGCATGAATCGTGAATGGGAAAGGACTGGACAGGGCCAGGCTGTAGCACTCTCTAGCAAGAATTTGGACAGGGGTGGGCTGGGTCAGACCAAGCTGCAGCATCCAATAGCAAAGGTTAATACAGGAGATGGGCTATGCAGAGCGAGTCAGAGCAACCACTGGCATGCACAAGATCTGCGGCTGAGAACAGGCCTACTTGGGGAGCTTAGTGGACACCCTGACTGGGTTGTGGTTCATGCTGGCGATTGCACAAGAGCCAGAATGGGCGTGTTCTGGGCTGGACATGGCTTCACTGTCCCTCTGCATGGGCATGGACAAGCTCTGGGGCACACCATAGTGGGTTAAACTCCACCATCCACTGGTGCTTGTGAGAGCCAGAGTAGGTGTTGGGCAGGTTGGGCTAGGTCTCATCTTTCAATGGTCCACATCATAACTGTGTCATGGCATGGGCTAGATCTAGCTGGCTGTAACACCTATCAATAAAAATTGGTTTGGGTATGAGTCAGTTGGGTAAGGCTATTATTCTTTCCAGGACAGGAGATGGACTATGTCAGTGCAGACCAAGGATTCACTGGTATGCACAAGATTGTAACTGAGAAAAGACCCAATAGGGAAGCTTGGGGAACTCCGTTGTCAGGGCACATTCCCTTCAGGTGATCACAAGATCCAAAGCAAGGAGCATCCCAGGGCAGACCAGGTTACAATACCTTCCAGTACATGTGTGTCTCAGGTATGGGGTTAGGCTAGGCTGGACCAGTTTATAATACCCATTGGCAGTTCTGAGAACCAGGATGGGGTGAAGGATGGGCTGGGTCTAGCAGCATCACTATCCAATTCAAATTAGATTCAGGACTAGGGGCTGACTATGCAGGTTATACAGTAGTCCCAACCAGTGTGAGCTGGAATTGGAGCAAACGGGGACAGGCCAGGCTGCAGCACCTACCATCAAATGTTATTGGTCAGACAGGCCGTGCCAGACTGGGCCAGAGCACTCACCAGCACACACAAGATCAGGAAGGGGGCAGTGGGTGAGCTTAGGAAGAGAATAGCGGAGAATCCAATGCTAGGACACTGCTCATGCTAGCAAGTATGAGAGCTGGGACTAGGAGCAGACCAGGCCGAGCAGGGCTGCAACACCTGTTTGCCTACATATGAACTGGATTAGGGGGAAAGCCAGGCTGGGGTAGCCAACTGTATCACACATACTTTGCATGAGTTGTGGATGGGAATGGTCTGACAGGCATGAGTACAACAAGGGCAGGCCGGTTCGGTTTTGCTGCAGCCTCAGCTGGCATGTGCTAGGACAGTGGGCAAGTCCTGTCAAGCTAGACCATAAAACCACCTGAAGAGTATGAGATCTGGGGCAGGGAGTAGATTCAGTGGAGGGGTTGTGGACTATTCTCTGATGGGCTGCAATTCTCGCTGGTGAGCCTAAGAACCAGGATTGAGGGCAGGTCTGGCTAGACATATGGTGGCACCCACTGCTTGAGTGTGGGCTGCAGGGTGGGGTTGGTTGGGCTTAGTTAGGCTTCCATGCCAATGGTGTATACAAATGTCAAAGGAATGCAGGGCAGACTGGACTAGTCCACTTCACATGCTGGCAAGCACAGGGATTAGAGCTGGGGGTTGGTCCAGTGGGGGTTATTGGAGGTTGCACTGATTGGGCTGCAGCTCCCCCTGTGGTGTGTGAGGGTCAAACCTGTGCTGGGCACTGCTGGTCTGGGCTGCAGCTATCATTGGTTTGGTTAGGATGGAAGGTAGAACAAATTGATAAACAACCCCAGTGAAACTTGACAGCAAATTTCTGGACCAATGGAGATTTTGAGACAGACTATGGCAGCAAATCGACCTCCAAAATATTTCCTCATCCTTGGAGTGACAATATCAACAGCATCTCAGAACTATCAAAAACACATGAATAGAACAAGAAAACGAACTCAGAAAACGCTCCACAATGAGAAGCTTGCAATGATATTGGGTGGCAGGTTCCCCTCTCCAGGAGTAATGTGGTGATTGGGAAGCTGGGCATGGTTTCTCCTCTTGTATACCCCTCACTCCCAGATACAGGAAGTAGAAGAAAATGTGTAAATAAGGGCCACATCCAGTATTCCCTGATACACAACCCTTCCCATACTGATAAACTATGTAATAATCATTAATAATACATTTTTTAAATGAAAAAAAAAGTTCTTAAGTTAAGTCAATGCTCTTGCTCTGGTATCATAGGAGCGTGGAGATCCACCACCTTGTCATATGGTTCTATTACTACGTATGGCTTTATATATCATTCTTAACTTCTGCTTTCTGTGAAATCAATATTCTCACTTTTTTTAAAAAAAAGATGATTTTATTGAAAAATCAGATTTATAGAGAGAAAGAGAGATAGAGAAAAATCTTCTACCCAATGATTCACTCCTGAAGTAACAACAAAAGCTGGAGCTTAGTTAATCTGAAGACAGGAGCCCAGAGCTTCGTCTGGATCACCCAGGTGGATTCAGGGTCCCAAAGCTTTGGGCAACCCCCACTGCCTTCCCAGGCCACAATTAGAGGGCTTGAAGGGAATTGGAGTAGCCGGGACAGGAATTGGAGCCCAAATGGGATTCTAGTCTTGCAAGCAGAGGAATTTAGCCCCTAGGCTACTGTTCCTGGCCCCTATATTATTATTTTTAAGTGGAACTTTATATTTGCAAATTTGTTTTCCAGATGGTGTCATTTCTGGGGTTAGAGTTTATCGTATAGCTTGTGTGCCATCTTAATCTAGAAGACAATAAGTAGCATTCAATTATACCTAAAGGTGTATGTCATTTTCCCCTGGTATTTCAATGCAATTGGTTTCATGTCCTTATTATATTTGGATTGTTATTATTATTCTAAATTGCTTTATACTCTCAGGGATTACTCAGGTCATTCATTTAATAATATATTTCTTTTACAAGCATGATGTTAACCACAAGAATCATATTTTGGTTTTGATTGCTGCTTTTTAGAAAGTTGTTTGATTCTGAGATACATTAAACATACTAGGGTGCTGTAAAGGCTTAGGAAATGGTTCACTTTATTTTGATGCTAAATGGTTTTGAAATCCACATATTTTTCCCAAATATTCATTCTGTGAGCTTTGTGAATAGTCTTTGTACAAGATGTATTTAAATATATTTGACCAGTGAGCCATTGCCACTGTTATCCAGACTGTACCCTCGAACAACAAGATTTATCTATGCAAAGTAATATTTACAGCATCGAAATACAGCCTCATATTTTCATTAGTCTCAGGATCATAATTGATTAAAACCAAGCTAGTCATAGCCCTTCCTTCATCACATACTATAGGGAAGTATTCCAAACAGATTAAGATTTTAATATACTAGTGGAGTCTCCTTTCTATCAAAAATATCTTCATATTACTAGTTTTACAAACATAGAGTGGTAAAATGAACTAGTAGAAAGAACAAAGTAATCAGTTTGTTGCCCAGAGAAGCAGAAATGAGGCAGAGAAACAAAAGATCACAAGTGCTCATGTATTAAGTTGTGCTTACCCCGAATTACACCGATCTAAATTTTGCAAATTAGGTAATGATTTTGGATTAATCAAAATTTGTATCTCTAGGAAAATGAGTAAATCTGAAAAGAACGCCATAAAATTTGGCTTAAATTCCTAGGTATCTCACAATAGATGTTTTTCACTCTGTTTATCCTGTTTTTTTCTTCTATTGAATGTGCTATGTTTATTGAAAACCAAATGGTTAATCATTAGCACTCAACTACCGTGAGTAACCTCATACAATATGTAGTTAATTCAAAACAATATGATACATTTCCACCTTGGAGATTTTGTGGTGAACTTAAACATTTTTGCAATCTCAAGTGCCTTTATTTACATTGCCTAATATGTGTCAACATATTTTGTGTCCAATACTGAATTTCACTAAATTATATTTTGTGAAGTCCTATAATGTTATCTGTGTCAATATCTGTTTTGAATGTACATATAATCTAATCAGAAACATGATTTAGTTATCCTTGACATATTTTCCAGGTCCTCCTTCTTCCCAGTTCCTCAATGTGATGAATACACAACCAACTGCTGGCAGGCAATGATTACACAAAGTAATACATGGATGCAATCTACTTAGCTCACCCACTGACTTCACACCAGACTAGAGTTCTGCAGACACTCCTTCGTAATCACTTTCACTTACTATATGACTTCTCAGAACTCACATGAACTTTCTTAAATCTACCAATTATAATTCCCTGTAGGAAATCTGCTTGATTAATGGCTATAACTTTGGTATAATGCTGGGTGCATGTTTAAATTTTTCTCTGTTGCTTGCTGTCCACTCAAGCACATTTCCCTTCAATCATCTCATTTGGATCTATGAATGATAAATAGCTTCTGGTATTTCATGCTTTCTTATTTTGTTGATTCCTCTGTGACAGACATACCTGACAGAATTCTACCCAACTTTCTTCCTGCACACGATTCTACTACAACATGGTTATGATAGCAGCAATAAACTGGACACAGGTTAGATAAAGTCACAACAGTATCCATCAGTATAAATGAGTTTCACATTATAGTGACATCCAATCTCTAGTCAGAGAGTGATTAAGCTTTAGCCAAAGTACAAAAGTATTCTCTGAAACATATGTTATAAATAACTATGATAAAATGCTGAAACATATCTGAGGACACAGTCAGTTAATAATGACCATCCAGAGAGAGAGAGAGAGAGAGAGAGAGAGAGAGAGAGAGACAGCAAGAGCAAGCAGGCAAGCAAATGAGAATCTCAAAACTAACTTTGGGAGAAATCCAGCACATTTTAAGACAGAGATATGAGCAATCTTTGTTTAAGCCAGATTTCATGTTTTGCCCCCCCAAAATAAATTAAACACTTAGATGAATTAAAGCATTTAAACAGAACTAAATTTTGTTTTGTGTATATAATAACAGCAATCAGAAATGTCAATATGTACTCTTGCATAGAATCTGGAGTTTCCTCTTTGGTTAATTGCAAGTAGCATTATGATTTTAGAATCTCCAAAATGAGAAGAAAATGCATTTTAGACTTTAGAAAATATGTTAGCCTTTTAGAGTGGTCAGGAAATAGACCTACTAAATTCAAAGTCAATTAACTGTGACAAGATTAGCCTTAGAAATTAGTACATTATTTAGCATTTTTTAATATACTTTTTTCTCCTTAGTTTGAAAACAATAAAAATATATTTTAGACAGTTTTGCCACTGTTAAAATTTATTCTCCATATTACTCAAAATTAAAATCATCAGTCTCATTCTAGTCAGTTCATTTTCCTCCAAGGAATTCAGCTAGTTAAGCACATCAAACTAGTTGTCTTTGTTCTTCAATCAGAATTAATCATTATACATGCTGCAGAGGCGGGTAAGTGGCCAATTGTAAAACTATATATAGCCTTCACTTTCTTTGTCTCTGCTTCATTTTCTTCTCCCTTGTAACTTTTAATTAGCTCCTTCAACTTTAGGATCTCTTGGTTTTCTTTCTCCTCTTCCATTTTATTATCTTATATTCATTATTTTTATTCTGTGCTTCCGGGAGTACCCATTTAAGAAGCTCATAATATGTATAGGTAATAAGACACGTGGGTAATTAATTCATTGCTTTTAAAACACTGGCTTCAGATTTATGTATTTTTTTCAAGATTTATTTTTCTTTCATCTGAAAGGCAAAGTTACATAAAGAACAGAAAACAGGGAAGTTCTCTATCCATGTGTTCACTCTCCAAATAGCAATGATAGCTGGAGCTGAGACAATCAGAGGTTAGGAGGCCAGATCTTTTTCCAAGGCTTCCATGTGACTCCAGTGGCCCAAGGACTTGAATGATATCCTGTTGCATTCCCTGGCCATGAACAGAGAGATGGATCAGAAGGGGAACAATCAGGACCTGAACCATCCCTCAAATGGGATGCCAGTGACATAGCTAAAGTTTATTATATCACGGTGCTGACCCAATTTTAATGACTTAATTAAAATTATTTTACATGTAATAACTTTTATGATAAATGTATTTACTTATGTATTACATAATGCTTACATGTTTGCTGAGGAAACAAATTGCAATATTTAAGTGATATCTGATAATGATTTCTGTTACATTATTATTGACCAGTCATGTACTAAATTATCAATCAATATAATCATGACATTCTCACATTTAACTAAGCTTTGCATAATTTTACAAATAGGATTCTTGATACATTAATGGTGAAATATATTTTGTTACTTATGAGATATATTTTAATAGCCAAAGAAATTTTCTAAAAAGAAGGTAGGTAATATTGATTGATCTTGTCTGAGATTTTACTCAATTCTTTTATTTATTATTAACAAATCATTTGAAAAATATTCAGTAAAATTACCTTTCCCAGAAGCCATAGAAATATAAATTTTAAAAACATTATCTTTATTAAATGAAGCCATTCATTACCAATCTATCCAACCTTGAAATCAAATTGTATTCATCTGAAAGTCATTTTGCAGAGAAAAGGAGAGACACAGCAAAATCTTTATCTGGTAAATCCTATGCAGATGACCACAAGGACTGGACTAGTTGAAGCCAGGAACTTGGAAGGCCAACTAGATCTCTCATGTGAGTTGTAGGGACCCAAGGACTTATACCATCGTCCTTTGTCTTTTCAGACATGTTAGCAGGCATCTAGATTGGAAATAAAGCAAACAGGATTAAAAAACTAGTGCTTTATATAGGATACTGGCATTATAGGTAATAGTTTAATCCATTATGCAGTAACACTGCTTCCATAACAAGGCTAACATTGAAGTAAACATATAAAACCAATTATGTGTGATATTTTGCAGGGAGCACAGCATATTATGTAGGATATCTACAAGCTAACGACCAAATGGATTTTGGATTCCAGAGAATTCTTCATTTACCCAGAGCAATATAATGGCATTACTTCGGAGTATAAATGAAAAGCTATGTTGCAGTAATTTATTCCTTTCCATGCATGTTTTCATAGTGTTTCTATCCTTCATTTCGTTCTCTGTAGTTCTTCTCTTCTCATACTGCTTGTTCCTATTCTTTCCTTATTGTTCAGCCCCTGGCTTTCTACTCCACAAATGGTAATGAGGCAGAGAAGATCTGCTCTGAATTATCTTCCCAGATTAGAACTCAATCAGGCTTCCATATCTAATGTTTTCTTTTTTAAAATCATTTTCTATGATAATAGTTTTGTAGCTATAGGATTTCTTCCCTCCTCCTTCCCTTCCTTGTCCACCCCCAATTTCATATCCCACAATTTCTCCTATATTACCACAGTAGTATAGTCCTTAAATAACAGTTGCCAAGTTTAACATTCTGCTATTTAAGTGCATTAAACCATTGTAGTCAAAGGTAGAAAATCTAATATTGTATTCTCATGGCATATTTAACTGATTTATTGAGAGTCCCTTTATGCAGGAGAAGAAATAATGTATCTTGATTTCATAAAAATTCTTGACTACACTAAAGAATCTATTACAGATTCACTCAGTAGGAAATTCTATGAGGTTTACAGAAAAAAATGGCATTAATATATTTTTTAACATGATGAATATTTGGCTAGGATTCCTATATCTATTCCACGGAGCTCAATCACAAGATTTAGATTAAGGATAACGATTATTTCTTGCTGCTGAATAATTGTAATTACCCTGAAGATTCATCCAAACAAGGTTTACATATTGCCTTTCTGTCAGGAGTTATGATGAACATTCAGCAGCAAGACAAAGCAAAGAGTAACTATATGACTCCTGCATAAGCAAACATGAAAAGGCATTAAGCAAATATTAAAGAATGCAACAAGCTAATTTTTAATGAGCAATTGTAACCATCGATGTGTCCCCTGGCCAACTACTTAAAGAACATGTTTGCATAATGAATGTGGTAGGCTTATCGATCTGCTGTAAAATTAGACATTAGAGTAGAAAAATGAAAACAGAATCATCAATAAATGTTGACTTTGTAGCAAGTATGCCTAAGAAGTTATGCTATGAAATAAGATATAAGAAGGAAGAATGTGGTGGTTCTTCAAGAATAGGACAGATTCAATAGCTAGAGTCCAGCCTTTTGTTACATAGAAATATCTAAAGTACGGAACGTAAAGTTTCCACATAAGTGAAATTCATTAAGTTAAACACAAAAAGGCATTTATCCAAATCAGATCCTCTCTCAAATAACAATTCAAAGTATGTGAACGAATTTGGTTCAGTTTATCTACTTAAGAATTGTGAAGAATCCACTTCCAATTTTTGAAAATTATAAATCATGGTACTACACAAAAGAACAAACCCAAATGGCAAATAAACATATGAAAAAATGCTCAAGTTCCCTGGCAATAAGGGAAATCCAAATTAAAACATCAATGAGGTACCACCTAACGCCAGTAAGACTGGCCCACATGAATAAAAGCACCAACAACACTTGTTGGCGAGGTTGTGGGGAAAAGGGAACCCTACTCCACTGCTGGTGGGGCTGCAGGCTGGTACAGCCTCTATGGAAATCAGTATGGAGAACATTCAAACAACTCAAAATCGACATACCATATGATCCAGCAATAGCACTCCTAGGAATATACCCAAAACACCTGTTTTATGAGAAGCCAACATGCACCCCTATGCTCATAGCAGCACAATCAGTAATTGCCAAAACATGGAAGCAACCAAAATGCCCATCAGCAGAAGACTGGATAAGAAAGCTATGGTTCATCTATTCCATGGAATACTACTCAGCTATTAAAAAAAACAAAATGTAGTTCTTTGTGGCCAAATGGGCCAAACCGGAAACCATAATGCTAAGGGACATAAGCCAATCCCAAAAGGTCAGATACCACATGTTTGCATTAATTTAAGAGGATATGATGTTATGTAAAACATGTTATTTTATGTATATTATGGTATATGTTGTGTATAAACTAAAACTGAATTGACAATGAGGTGATCACAGAAGATGGTTAAGAAATCGCAATTGTTTTTTAACATATTGGTTACTCAATACTATATTAGTTACGCAACGAAGTTAATTATTGCTGAGGGTATGTTGGAGCCTTTAATTGATTGGGTTGATAATCTGATGGTTCTGCCCTTGGACCGGACAGGGTCTCCCTAAGAATCTGAGGAACTAGACTGGACTATAAGATGTTGGACTCTATGTTTAGTTTATGCTTGCAAAAAGGGAATCTCAACTGTGCTTGATCAGTGGATATGCAACAAGGTGGAATATTCCACATGGGGGGGAGGGCGGGGGGAGGGGTGGGGTGATTCCCAGTTCCAACAAAACTGTATCATATAATACAATGTAATCAATGAATAAAAAAAAATTTAAAAAAAGAAAGTAAATATTGAGGAGAGTACACCTCCAGAACAGGTGGGTTTCTCAGGAAAGAATTCAGATAAAAAAAAAATCATGCTACTATAAACATTTGTACTTATTTGTAATATCATTTTGATAATTTATTGGGTAAATACCTATAATTTCTGTTGACATAATTACACTTAGAATTTTAAAATTCTGTTAAATTGCCTTGCAAAATGTTGGTTCAACTTTGTATTTTCACCAGAAGTATATGTCAGTTCTAGTTGCTCTACATCTTTATACTATTATCCTATGTGTTCAATGTTTTAGAGTTTAGCCATTCTATCAAATGTTTTAACATGTTGTAATTTACAGTTTAAACAATAAATGATAGAGTTTTTTTCCTGTTCTCAGCATATTTTTAATGAAGTGTCTGTGCATCTCTTTTATCTACTTTTTGAGTTGTTTATTTGTTGCTGAATTGTATATCTATACTGTAATAAAATTTTGTTATTTCACAATGTGTCTTAATATTTTTAATGACTGGAAAAAGCTGTTCCAATGCATCTGTTTCTGGCACTGAAAAATCTGAGTAAACAAATATCCATTGATATGGTGGTCATTAAGGTGAATTTTGAATTTTAAATTATAATATATATATGATATCCATTTTTCCTGCAAATGGATATCATACATATATTATAGCTTTATGACTAGTATCCCAAAATAATGAAAGAAATATTATTACTAGTACGAAAATCTGGAAAACACTTATTATGCTATTAGTTACAATACTCATGCCAAGCATGACTGACTAAGCCATTATTTATTATCTAGAAAGTAGGCCAAGGTATCTGGAAAATTGGAAATCAGTAATGAAAACTCAAAACTGTTCCAGATTATGCAAAACAGTTCTACAATAATTTTCTTGTTGTGAACTATTTTGTCTTACAGCTTTAGCAAATGTTAAAGCTGAGAATAATCTAAGAAAAATGCATATATGTACATGCATGTATGTATGCATTTTCATGTGTGTAAGATAAATTAATTAAGATTGTACCTTTTGTATCAGATACCCAAAAACTGCATCCCGCACTTCTGAGACATTAGTGTAGTTCAGCTAGATAACACCACTAAAAAATTAAGAAGCTGACAGATCATATTTTTGTCCTGCTCTTTAGTCAAGCCAAAATGCTTAGTGTTTTAGGTCACACTTGAACTTTCAAACAACACATGACCTTGGGATACGATCTCTTGCTAATTTACACAAAATATCTAAATATGTATAGCTGATATAACCTAACAAGAATGATAATTATGTAGAAGAAATCTTCCTTCCTTGTGCCATATTTTTGCTTCACAAATTAATTTTTATCAGGACCCTTTAGATCCTTATTTTTTGTTATACTACTATGATTTTCTGACTTACTGCAATTATTTAAGAAACCATTTTAACTCACTTTTGGTAGCAAATTTGTTTGTGTTTATGGTTATTAGGATTATATGTGTCACATTATAAGAAAACTTACATAAGAGAAAATGAGGTAATAAGCAAAACTCAATAGGTTTTTTTGTTTTTTTTGATTTTCTGTTTTTTTAATCTCATATAAATTATATAATTATAATAAAAATGTATAGAGTGTAGCTGAGTAATTTGCTTGCTAGGAAAGCATTAAATATATATTTTTATATCATTTCATCACTACAACCTGGCAGTGAAAAAGTTGTGTAAACTGAATGAATAAGAACCAGCATAGAGAAATGTAAGTATGAATTAATAGCAGAAAGATAGTTCAGATGTGTTTAACATATCTCTCAAAATAATGTTACTGTTATGAGTTATGTGGTAATGTATTAAAATTTGAAACATTATATATCATTAAGAAAATGCACAGAATGTTGCAGAGTATGAAATTACTAACTTTGTGTGAATGATACAGAAGCTACCAATGATGTGATCTTTTCACAATTATTTTCATTATCCACAGTCATATCTTATTTTGAAACATGTGAAACATTGCTAATTGATACCCTAAACAGACAAATCATGGAGCCAATAAGATCTAAAGCCAGGAGCCAGAAACTTCTTCCGTGTCTTCGACAAGGGTACAAGTTCCCAAGGACTTGGGCCATCCTCTTCTGCTTTTCCTGACCACAATCCGGGTGCTGGATGTGAAGTGGAAAAGCCAGGATAGGAACCCATGCCCATTTTGAATTCCAGTGCTTGGATGTAGAGGATTAGCCAATCGAGCCACTGTGTGGGGCCTACAATACTTTCTTAAAAGATGTCATTGTCAAAGATGATTTTGCTTTAAAGTGTCTCATCTGTTAAATATCTTACTCCTGAAAGAGTGATTATTAAATCAAATAATGCATTTAAATGAAATAAATTCTCAAGAAGTTATAAATTCCATATGATACATTCAAATATACTACTGTACACCCTAAATTTTGTATTTCTCATAATAACTTATTTTGTTGTAGTTTTTTTATTATTATTGTCATATTATTATCATTTTATGACATGGTTCCATAGGTCCCGGTTATCCCCATACCCCTTCGTTTAATCCCCCCCACACACACACATTTACTGAATTCTCCCATGTTATTACAACAGCATAGTTCCTCATAAACAGTTATAAGCCCATCATTGCAGGCATGGAGAATAGCCGAGTCCAGCTTCAGATCTGGGCTTTTATGTTAGAATTCCACCATGATCTCCACAGCCTGGCTCCTGGCTCAACACTCTATCTCTTGTGATCCTGTGCTGTTTTTGCACTGTTGTCTGTACAAAGTTTCTCCCACTTCTGATTCACACAGTTCCCAGGATTAGAGAGATTTCCTGAATGGCTAGGTTGTTGGCAATGCTGATCATGCCAGAATCTGCTGTCTGTTAGATCTGAGGAATGCTTGGACCTATTTTGCATTTTAAAATGCAAAAGTCAGTATTGTTTTTGATGTGGGAACAGCGCAATGCACTGAGTTCACTGAATTTGCTCACAGGCCTCTGCCACACTGTACAAAACGGCACCTGATGTGCAGCTTATGGAGTTCTTGATCTGCTGCCTGTTAGGTCTGGGGACTACCCTGACCTATTTGGGTGGAGCCTGAAGGATGCCCTGTCATTGCCATTCACTGAGTCAGAAATGAGTTTTCTCCTAGCTTAGTGCATACTCAGTCTTGTCCCATAGGAATTGACTCCCTACACAATACAATGCCATATTAGATTCTACTAGGGGTTTGGATTGTGAAATCGAACTTGTTCCTACACCACCTGTTTGGAATATGTTGCTCTCTCCTTGCCGCTGTTTAAATCAAACACACCAGCAGGATGGGCAGCTCTTTGTTTAGGTTCACATCCTAATTTCCCTGTGAACTCCGGTTTCCACCTGTGTTCTGTGAGTTCTGGACATCAGTGAAGTTCAGATAGCCACTTGCTGAATGCTGCTGACATATTGGGTTACTGCAGCACGACAGCATTGTTTCCGCTGTTTTCCTGTGTCCATTAGTCTCCAGGTGCCTCTCTGCTATTGCTCTGTCTTCTCCTATTTCCTGGAATGTACCCTCTCTGCTTCACCCTAATGTTTCTCCATCTGTTTAAACGTGTCTTCACCCTATTCTTATCATCTTGATTCTCTCTCTCATAATAATTCAATCCCAAATATATTTTATTGAATATCTAAAGATTAAGTTCTCAAAATACTTAATTTGTTAAAATGGAATTCAATTACTTTATACCTAAATAGGGATTAAATGCACTATAAAGTAAATTTTTCCAGAGTATACTCTTATTTTCCAAGAAAAAAAAGATTCACTGTTATTTAATTGTCACCAGGTGTGCCTGTGGAGGTACAAGTGTTTCTAGAGCACACTGGAGTGTCAATTAGTGAACAAAGTGCAGTGAATCTGGCTGTAACAGAGACAGGTCGTTTCTGACGAGGTGTGGGTTTAGATAGAGCAAAACAATGCATGAAAGGCTAATTCTCGCTCTGCAGTTAGAAGCCAGGGTATCATTATTCTTTGTGTGAATATTAATCCTCTTTAAACTAACCGCTTTCCCTCTTGCTACTCACCAGGACAAATAGATTGCCTCAGATTGTGAACAACACTAAGAATCTACCTAGTGAAATTATTTGCCAAGAGTTGTTTTGTTATGTTTGTTTTATTCAAATGTTAGAACCATAGGACATTGCAAAGATCCATAGGATAAATGGGATTATGATTACTGAAGCAATATCATGGCATGTTAATAAATTGTATTTAATTCTGTTTTGAAAATTCCTACTTTTTTTCCAAGACACATAGTTCAATCATTGAACAATTCAACTGCAAATCAGCTACAAAATTTATTAGTTTACAACCTGTATTCTTGACTCAAATGATACAGAAACGATCAATAGTGCACTTTATTTTTCTTTTAAAAATTCATATGTAAGAAAGGAAGAGCTATCAACAAAGAAGGAGGAGGGAGAGACACGAGAGAGAGCTTTCACTGGCTGATTTGCTCCCCCAAATCACCACAAGTGCAAGTGCTGGGCTGGGCCTGGAGCCAATCACTTCTTTAGAAACCACAGGAGGCTCAAGGAGCCTAAACATGTGGGCCATCTTCTGCTGTTCTCTCAAGTGGATTAATGGGGTGGCACTGGAAACAGAACAGCCAGAATTCAGACCAAAACCTCTATGAGATGCCTGTGACATAGATGATGATTTTATGCCACACGCTGGCTCCAAGAATTGTTTATTTGTACCTTGAGTACTTTTCTGTGTGTTTTTGTAAGTTTAGAAGCTTTTATAGCTATGGAAATTATAGGGTATTTTATAAAATGTTTTGATAGTCTTCTCAGAAAGTGAAAATACTCCATTTATTAGTCTTTTAAGAATGTTTCAGGACTTGGTACAGTAGCCTGGAGGCTAAAGCCCTTGCCTTGCATGCGTCGGGATATCATATGGGCACCGGTTCTAACCCACATAGCCCCACTTTCCAACCAGCTCCCTGCTTGTGGTCTGGGAAAGCAGTTGAGGATGGCACCAAAGTTTTGGGACCCTACACCCACATGTGAGACCTGGAAGAGGCTTCTGGCTCCTGACTCCTGGCTTGGCTCAGCACCGGCTGTTGCAGCTACTTGGGGAGTGAATGAATTAATGGAAGATCTTCACCTCTGTCTCTCCTCCTCTCTGTATATCTTCCTTTCCATTAAAATAAATAAATCTTTTTTTAAAAAAATCAGGAGAGCTAAAATTTTGCACTAACTCAAATAGTGACATGCTAATTTTATTAATTTCCTTCATTGAAGTATTGAAGCAATCTCTATGATGGTGTCACAATACTGGAGCCTGAATTTTAAGAGGGCTCATACATTTCTTTAATCAAAACAAACAAATAAACAAACAGAAAGTGAGACATGGGAATGACTGCTGATGACTACTTTTCTGCCATCTGCAATACCAAGCTGGAGTGTACAATATTACACAGCAAAAACAATTGGATTATGATCAAAAGTGTCAGATGTGTTCATTAGTGTTCTGCAATGCCATCAAAGCTGTTGTCTCAAAGACACAAGCCACAGCTGCCTTAGAGTCACACCCCCTCCAGCAGATTCCAATTAAAATGCTTATCTTAGCAAGAGAGTTTGAGAAACCTATCCCAGAGGTCACCCCCCAGAGAAGGAGTGGTATTTCTTTTGGGAAAAGCAGCAGTATGAACTTTCCCCACACCCCACCCCTGTATAACGCTTCCACACTCACAATCTTTTCACAGTACCTTAGTTGGGCAACAATGAGGCATACTGTATGCAGTCTCATACAGGACATGAAACGTATTTGAAATACTCTTGAGAAATAGAATTTAGACCCTGAACATTGATGGAGGTTAGAATAAGTCTCCCTTTTCTATTTCCTTCAGAAAGTCACAAAGAGGCCTGAGTCCCTTTATCTGTTCTGTTATGTGGTGAGAAATTTGCTTTCTAATTTTGCTGTATCTAACCAACCACCTTGAACCACTGTTTATCCAATGCTGGATGAGAGTCCAGTTGGTCGTGTTTGGTGTGGTAGCACACCAGGGTAAGCCAGAGGTTGAAGACAGAGAGCATTGTGTTCACATGCAGCAAGCAGATTTATTTAGCAAAGCCAGTGTCTTCATTCACAGCAAAATGTTGTTACCTAGAATCAGGCTGAAAGTGATAACAAAGATATTTACTAGGTAGTATTAGACAACAATTATGATTTTTTTTAGATAGAAAACATGCAGTGACAAGGTTTTGAGAGACAATGATGATATCCTGAGGAGCACAGGCTGGGCAGGTGTACCAGGCTCTTAAGTTACCAAATCTCAACAAATGCATTTTGTGAAATATGAAAAGTACAGTTAGGAATTGGCAGATAAAATTGGTTTCATAGGTACACTACCAAGGTATGACGATATATGTGTACCTAGCAATTAAGGTGTTATGTCAGGCTCTGTGTTAAACTCTTCCCTAAGGGGAAAGAGAGAACCAGCATGATTCCACTTGTATCAGCCAAGGCCACCTAAGAGTATTCCTAACTGACCCAATATCTACCAGACCTGGAAGGAGACATTACTCATTTTAACACAGAAAGACAAATGTTGACATGTGGGGTTCAAATTTTAAACCACAGAGAAACTGTAGCACAGGTCTGTAACTTCAAGATAAAGCATATTGTCCTTGCAACTTTATAAGTTGATCTAGAGATTCAGTTTGAGGAGTCAGAGGTTCTTTAAAACCCATTGACAATTTCTGGAATGAATCTGGCAATCATTTATACATGAAATTTTGGAAGTCTGAGAGGATCATTTCCATTTAGACTGCAATTCTTCAGAGGAGATTCCTCATTTCCAACTTTTTAACACAGAAAGATCATCTAGGGATATTGGTTTACCATGACTTTGATTCTAGCATTATGAGACTTATGTAGCCATATTCTTTCAGAGCCTCATGCTCTTGGCAAATATTTTTATAATGTTTTATGTTCTTTGGTGTCAAAGAGGATATGGATATAGGGAAGTGTTTTCTATAAAAAAATTTAAAGGCTGAACTCTAAAATTACTATCTCCTCCCATGTTAAGCAAGGCTATATGAAACATCTTGGTCTAAATTTCACGGCATAAGAGCCATTTCCAGAATCTTCCGATGGCACAGAATTTTCCAAAGGCCTGTTTTCTGTTTATATACAGGATGGTATCTCATAGTCCTGATTTTTTTTTCAGCAAATGCCTCACTTCATTGTCATGTTTATTATTTTTGAACTTTTTCTGAGCTCTACTCTCACACCTGTACTACATACTAATTCATTTGGAGGTTCGAGTCCTGCTCTGTAGCACAACTCCATCTGGGCTTACAGGCTGAGTTTGAAAATGTTGGTGAAAGCTACCAAGACCCCCAAACTCTTGCATTCTGCATTCCCACCAAACTGGCACTACCTGAGCAATGAAAAGAGCTGATGCCAAAAGTGGGCGTGTATGAAGATGTTCCATGAATGGACTCTTCCCTGAAAATCGTGGAAGTGAATCTGTACTTCTGTGCCTCTGTTGAGAGCAGTAATTGATAGGAGAGGTAGCTTTAAAGGGGTGGAAGCTTTTGAGGTCTTTCTCCTACTGTCTTTTATTCATTAACACAGTCAGGCTTTTCACTAAACTTACATCTTAAGCTAGTGGTTTTTCAATGATATTTTCCAGTTTTCCAAAGAGTTAACTTTGGGAAAGTCCATGGAATAAATGGTGAGTTGTTAAGGATCGAAGCCATCTCTTTGTGACCTAGGAAAGTGGACTGTTTTGGACGTGGTATCTTCAAGTTCTTGAACATGAACCTCAATTCCCAAGTGTCCTTCAGTGCCTCCACAACTGAACAGAGATTCAGAAAACATAAATAAAAGTGGTTAACCACACAAATAAGTATACACTCAAGCATATGGGAACAAGAGTCACAAGAAACTCACCATCAATGCCTGATCTTAGATTGTATCCTGCTCTGGGCTCATGACTCACCACTGCTGAAACAAGCTTAACAGATGGCTGTTGTTCCATTAAGGCAGTCTATAGGTATAATATTGCTGATCTTGGCAGATTTTAGGATAATCTAGACTGGTTTGTAACTCTAACAAGACATTTGTCGACATTTAAGGTGCAGAACATTTTTTTTGGGGGGGGGGTGCAAGAAAATCCCCAACACCATGGTGAGGATGGCTAAATACTAAAATGAAATAGACACGAGACAGCTGAATGGTACCTTATAGCCATTTTAAGGTATATAGCAGCCGGTGCTGTATATAAACTAAAATTGAAATGTCAATGAGCTAGTCATAGGTTGTGGTTAGGACTTGCTTTTTTTTTTTTTTTTTAACATACTGGTTACTCAAAACCATGTCAATTCCATAATATTTCAAACTGCTGTTGATGTTATATTGGGACTCTTAATTGACTGTGATGATATTCTACCAGCTCTAACTTCGGACCAGAAATGGTCTCCCCAAGAAACTGTTCAACCCATCTGGACAATAAGTAGCTGGACTCTATGCTTGGTATATGTTTGCAAGGAAAGAATCTTGATTGAATTTGAACTGTAATACTGCATCAAGGTGGAGGAATCCACCAGGGGGAGGGGAGGGGAGGGATGGGGGGATTCCCAGAGCCTATGAAACTGTCACATAATGCAAAATAATTAATAAAAAAAAAAGGCAGTCTATAGGGACTCTGAATCTGGGCCCAAATCTAAGCTAAAGAGGAATCTTCTCCTACAGGAAGCATAGTTGCCTTCCAGCTGTTTCTCAACTCAAGATCTCAGAATATCTTCCAACTTCAAAGAGGGCTTGGAGGGTCTACTCTAACTTTCACATCTTTTTGTTTGTTTATTTGTTTCTAAGTTGGGTTCTTTGTCTTTCTTCTAGTTTCCTTTGCTGGCCTTGTTTCTTTTTTGTGGCCTCGGTGTCTTGGTGTCTTATCTTGCATACCCTTTGTTTCTGTTCATGAGGTCCATTTATCATAAATCAATCACAGCTTGTGCAACCCTCTGAACTGATCTCTAGTCGTAGGGAAGGGGGATGAACACATTGCTAGTGTTCCATACCACTGTTTAGGGGCATATTTGAATGTTCTATCCTTCATTCCAGCTATAAACTGCCAATTGGAGTCCTGAATAAACTTTTGTAGAAATGTCATGCCTCATCTCAGTTATTGCACTTGATCATTAATCTGTTTGTGTCTCTTCAGCACATCTCTGTGAGCCTCTCTGAAGTGGTCCAGTTCCTGCAGCCTCATTTCCTCATAGTGGCAGTAATCATTTTAACCTCTTTTCCTGTGACCCTCATAATAGTAATTCATAAATAAATAAATAAATAGTATCTGGCTCCAATCCAAATTGTTGCATAATACTTCATCAGAATTTTCAGCTAGCAAAAATAATAATTTGTATTTTCCATAAAACTAGATTTTGAATTAGGATAGGCATGAAGAGCTTATTTTTTATTATAGTGAATCTCAACAGAAGCAGCTAATTTGTAGATTCTGGTTTCATTTCAAGATATCTGATGTACATGGCTATCAGGTTGGTGAGATCTGTTGGTTAAGAGAGTAATCAATTCAGGCTGAACCCAAGGGTGTTTATCTCCCATTCATATAGGCCTCTTCATATATATATATACATATATATATATATATATATATATATATATGGACATATGTGTATTTTCTTATAAAATAAGGGTCAGTATTGGCTTTCTCAGAATACATAAGTAGGTTTCTAGAACAGCCCTTAAAAAAATACATGGTAGTTTTCATGATCTTGGGCAGAAGTAGTTATGCATAATGAGCTCCTCCATTTTATGTGTTTATGGCATAAAATCACCTAAGATAAAGGTGAAGCCCTTGAAGTTAATACCTCAGTGGAAATGGAGTGGGAGAATCCAACAATACTTTAAGAAGAACTTCGAGACAGAGAAAATTGTAATCAAATATGAAAAACATGATTCCTGCACATTAAAGATTGCAAAAACAGAAACATGGTAAGTTACAAATGTCCAACTTCACAAAATGTAGCATTTAGCAATCCTGCGTATGTCTACATCAAATACAGATATAGCTTCTCCAAAGATATTATACATTTTTCTTAATTTGCAATTTAATAAAGCAGTGTTGTTTTCAATATCATTTTCATATTTTCAAGAGGATATGTTTCTTATATGGTGTTACTTATTAAAATGTTTACATTAAGTAATATCATAGCTATTTGTACATCCAAATGTATCCATCAACACAAATTTGTTATAGTAATAAAATTGTAAAATGTGTTGTGATTCCCATATGAGCTACCAATGTGATAAACAAATTGTAGAAGAAACTCATCTAAAGTTGAAAGCATGAAATGAAGTACTGAATATAGAATGTGTTGATTTATTTGAGAACAGGTTAACTACAAGGGTCAGTCATCTGAATCAAATGAAAATGTCAGTTCTTCAAGTGAGTCTGTTAAGAAGTTAATTATAGTTTTCATTGCATTTGAAAATTTCAGAGGTCATTAATCTGAATTTAAATCCAATACATACAAAGTAGTATTCTGTGTGCAGGTCAGTTGGAATAACTACATTTTGGCTTCATTTTGAAGAAGCAGTGTATAATCATTGTTTCAAAATGATTTTTTTTCCTATAGTAAAGGGTCAATCTTTTTCTTGATTGACAGTTGATGACCTACATCTTCTATCAGCTGACTTAAAAATAGTGTCATTCTTATCTCTGAATAAAACAGAGATTACGACCCAACTGTCACACACTAGAAAAGATCATCTGTCTTTCCTTTTCTGAGTCAAAGGATTTTGCCAAGAGCATAACATTCCTTTCAAAATCAGTTTCTTCCCTTGACTTTTTTATATATATATAGATTTCATTTATCTGATTCTGCCTTTGCCACAGTTTTGGGCCTCCAGACCTATTAAATCCCAACTCTGCATGTTGTCAACATCTCCCACTAAGAATGACTATAAAGATTTTGTCTTTATTATTCATCTGCAATTTTGTCTGCTTTTCTGTTATTCATGCCTCTTCTTTGTAATTTTCACTTATTTTCCCTGACGGGATCTCCCTGTGAATTTTTCTCTACCCAAAGAATTTATATAGGTCACCCCTGCATTCCTCTCCCACATTCAACTAAAATTTCAAAATATTGTTGTTTTATTTAAGTATTAGTTTATTCTGATTTTTTTCATTGTGAGTTCTAATAAAGATCTGATATTTTATCTATCTTAACCATCAAAAAATCACTTATACGCATTTATCTTGCACTTCTAATAAAACTTAGAGACATAAAAGCTTGGAAACTTAGCTTAGGTAAACTGAGCCATTCATTTATACTGACTTCCATTCCAATATTTTAATGCATTGATAATACACAATAGAATAAACATTTAATATATTTTAAATAATTACATATAACGTACGGCAAAAATCGTATTCAATTATTTGTATTTTTAGCACATACTTGAACACTGTCATCCACTAAAATGAATTCTCTAGGATTTGCTTTTCAACTTAACTTTGACAGAAGAAAATGTTAATGAAATTACAAAGGCAATGGAGAATAAATTGTTAAATATTTCATTTAATAAATGAATGAAGGTTTTCAGAATAGAATTTTGGGGAATTGAACCAAGATAGTATTATTTTTCATGCTTGAAACATTATTGACCAAAAATGAACTACTATTTGGTTAACATCTTAAGAGACTTCTGCTCTCATTTTCCCCAAAATTCAGTCATTACTGTGATATTCATGCATTCCTATATATATTTTCTCACATCACTTTAAATGGAAAGAAAGAAAGAGAGAGAGAGGGAGAAAGAAGGAGAGAGAGGGAGAAAAGGGCAGTCTTACAACTACACCACTGATGAATTGTTTAAAAACCTAAGGGACGTGTTTGCGTCTTCAGAGTAGAATCAAAATTGCTGCTCCCTGTCTTCTTGTTTCCTGTCTTTTTTTCTCTCTGCCATCTCTTTCATTTCTTCTCCTCCTCCTCCTCTTTCTTTTCTTCTCTCTCTCTCATTCTTCTTTTGAAGTCTTCTATTACATCCCAAACATTTTATTACACAAATATACACATATAATGTATAGTGAATATTAATTTTATTTAACATTTTCCACATTTTTTACCTACATCAAATGAGATTTATTTATTATTGTTGTTGCCCAGTGTCATTGCCTTCACATCCATCCTAATGACTGAGTCCCTTGCATGTAAACTCCTGTAAACTTTTTCCTAGTTCAAGTGTACCCTCATACAGACCTCTGATAATCATTTATTCACCATTAGCCTTCTTCATGCAATATGCAATATTTCTGAGTGATATTCTGTTTAGTTACATGCTCCATATTATACACTTTTTATATTAGTGGATTTTTCCTTCCTGTTTCTTTCAAATGGATGAAATTTTGCAGAGAAGTTTCTGAAAAGCAGTTTTCAGCCTCCTGGGTCTGAGTAGTACTATTGGACAACAAAGCAAATCAAGACCTCACAGCTGAGAGATATTGGGAAATGAAGTCTTCAATAAAGTTAAATATTTTACCTTAATAATCGCAGCATAAGGTCCCAAAGCTTGTATTACCTCATATAGAAAAATTGTTAAGTACACTTATATGCCATATTCAAACTCTGTGATAATTGCAAGAATCATGCAATATGTTTTGTCTGAAATCTCTGTCTCCTCTTGATTTGGTTATCAAGCTCATATCAAAGAGGCAAGCAACATTCCTTATACTTCCTGCATTCCCTTATGGAAAAATCATCTGACAATTCTGCTTTGCACCAAAACTTCATAATTATCTTTGATAATTGGTATTTAGAATTGCTTACAGTAAACTATCCAATGCAAAGTGTCACTGATACAATTATTTTAGCAGTAGAATTGAAACTGGAGTTTGACATAGTGCTTAGAGTATAATAATCAGCAAAAAAATGTATCTAGAGAATAAACTAATAGCAGAATAAATAAAATGATATCACCATGTATATTGATTACCTTGAATAACTTACCGTATGTGTACATAAAATTGCACAATTTGGATCACAGCAGTTCTATTTCTATATTTTTTTTTCATGTGCATGTTGTGGATTTTAGCTCCATTTGTGAAGAAGTGATTATCCAAATTTTCCTTTTTTCTTTCTACCTATGGCTTTTACTTTGCATTGTCAGCTCTCAGTTTCCAGTCTACACCATCTAAAATAAGAAGTAGTCTATTGTTTCTCTCTCTGCATCCTATACTAGAACTATTAATTAGCATGATTATTGCTTGTACTGGAAATATAGTCAGAGAAGGAGAGACAGAAAGATCTTCCATCTCTTGATTCACTCCCCAAGTGGCCACAACGGCCAACGCTGAGGTGATCCAAAGGCAGGAGCTGGAAGCTTCTTCCCAGTTTCCCACAGGGATGCAGTGTCCCAAAGCTCTGTACCATCCTCCATTACTTTCCCAGGGCAAAAGCAGGAAGCTGAATGGGAAGTGGTATAGCCTGGACACTAACTGGCACCCATTTGAGATCCCAGCACAGGTAAGGACTTTAGCCAGTAGCCAATTGCGCTGGATCTATAATTATTTTTTTTATTATTTATTATTTAACTTCATTAATTATATTGTATGTTCAAGTGTTTTCCAAATACCTTTATTGCTTTCTGAGAATGAGTGTCTGGTGTATAGTTCCTCAGTTCTTGAATAGCTTTGTAGCATAAGGATGTGGGGGCAAGACAGAATTTCTTTCAATGCATTCTCCACAAATATCCTCACCATATACAGAATGTGTATTAGAGAAGGCAGGTTTGTTGTGTGGTGAATTACACCAAGCAAACTGATAGACATTTTGACACCCAAAGAATGTACAGTACAAAGAAGTGAGCAAAAAAGAAAAAAAAGCTAGCTGATGCTTGGCACCTATTTTTAAACCAGTGAGAAAAATGTCAGCAGATATTTTAAATTACATTACTTGAAATGAATACTAAATTCATTTATTCCTTTAAAATATTACATTCTGACAATTGGAAGATCATAACATTACAGATATGTTAGAATATTGTATACCTAGAGTTGGTTTTTAGCTTGAAAAACATTTTTAGTATACAAGCATCACATTACAAAAATGACACTAAGATGATAAGTTCTTAACGCATAATCTCACAAAATATATTTTCATATTTGGAAATTTTCACAGCTAGTGCAGGAAACATTAATATTCAACATTAAAAAATAAAAATGTGAGTGATATTTCCTCTCCTTATGTTTACAACATAATTAAGCACAAGTCCCCCAAATTTAATGTAACAGATATTCATTCTAAGAAAAGTGCTATGCAAAAACCTAAGAGACATTACTTCAGAATGGGGAAGCCATGCTACATTTAAAATAAAATGATACTGTTTGAATTGAGAAATTGAAAAATGTTTAAAAATTTAAAGAAAAAAAACACAGCAGCAGAGCTTCCAAGTATTGTTGTGAAATTGCACATGCTGTAAGGAAATGAATTGTTCAGGGAGACTGTATCATTTGCTGAAGGGAATAATGGAGATATCTGAGTTACCACAAACTATACAGTAGCGTCTGCCATAGTGAGTGAAAGAAGCTCCTACACCTTTAAAGGAAGCTCTGAAGTGTGGTGCATTGGATTTGGCCTCAAAATATTAACTTTGTTAACTGTATACAAGACAGTTTTGGTTAAGAGACTAGAATGGAGAATTTGAGGACAAAAATGTAATTTAGCTGTATATTCCAGAAGCTTAGTACCAAGAAATTAAGACCTTTCACAGCTCAACAGTCATGGAAATGTTAAACTTACTGGCTCAAAGGACTATTTGGTCAAGAGAGTTATAAAAATTGTATATAGTTCTTCTGTGCTTAACTCATCTAATATACTAACCATATCCTATTTTAGGACATAGCAGTTCTTAAATACCACAAGAAATAATCCATTTTTTTCTTCAGATTGAAGACTTAATGTGCTAACATTAATGAAAAAATGCATGGGGTAGAATTTCTACCATCTGAAAAAGCAGTATAATTGGACCATTACCCAACTTTGCAGCACACATGATGCCATCAGTAAACACACTCCTCAACAACAATCTACAGTTTAGCAATGGTGATATTTCATCCATAGTATCTTTGTGTTGAGCTACTATTAATGTGTAATTTAATAAAAAAAGTTTCTAAGGTTTCCATTGAATTAAATATTATCTGAAAAACTGGATAACATGTTATTTAATATATGGAAAAAGTAATCTCTTTGCTCACACTCTAATGGCAAGGCTATTATTAGATCAAAATAAAAATAAAAATAAATAAATAAAAATAAAGTTTCAGATCATATACTCTGTTACTGCGGCACTTTACTTTTGGGTCCAACAGGGCCAGAAAAAAAGAAAAAAAGAAAAAATGCTCTCTCTCAATCTTTCTAATCTTTCTCTCTTGTTCTCTATTTTTTGCAAAGCATTGCAAAAAATTATATTTTTTCATGCAAAGGATATGAAATTGTTTAATGGGACTATTACAGCAGAGATATTTGAGATTATATAATGTAACATATGAATTAGCGAAATATTAATGATTCTGTGGGTTGGGGGCTCATTTGTCTTTTTGTCTTTCAGACTATGAGAGCCAATTTGCATTCAGGGAGTCAGCTGATGGATGGAAGATCATGCTTTCTCTGTCTCTCAGTAATTCTTTGTAAAATAGGTCTTTCAAATAAAAATAAGTGAATATTTGTTTTAAAAAGAAAGAAATATTAAAAACATTCTCTGCAAAAGCAATGGATGAACTTTGTCATGTAGTAAAACTTAAGGAAAAGAATTTTCACCTGTTGAAAATTCTTGCCTACGCATATATATTAATATATATATTTATTAGTTTTATGAACTGTTTAGTTTCATAAAAGAAATATCATTTATAATTTGTGTCTTGCTAGTCGTTTGCTGTTAATTTTTGCCTATTTTTAAAACTTTCAAAACTAAGAAAAGTGTGAGATAATTGGTAAGTAAAGAAATCAGAGTAGGTTACTCTTTTAATAGAAAAGCAAGAAATCATGTTTGGCCAAATGTGTGATATGAAGCTTTTGACACTATTATCAGGATTTTACTGATTGCCTTTGAGTAGTTTTCTAGGTTAATATTTAAATATTAACTATTTTGTATATAACATAGTCTTCCTTGTGACTTAAGCCAACTTCAACCTAAAGGAATAAATTTAAATGGAAGCTGCCCAAATCCATTGCTATGATGAAATGTGCAAACAACAGTATTAACATGTGAAAATGAAAATAAACCTCATTTATTGTGTGCTTTATGTGTAATATGAGCGTCCAAGGCATACAGCATTGCTAAGTGCTTACTTACTTCATGCAAAAATCAAATGCTATGAAACGAAGATGCTGATATGATACATTTTGTAGTTTTGTTTTCAAACTTTCTGTGCAATATTGAAATTTGACGAGCAGCATGTGAACAAGTATTCTTGGTTGGCTATATTATAATGAGAAAGAGCTGCAGCAGCGAGCATGTGAAGTCCATTTTATAGCATAACAACTTGAATGTCATACAATATCATAGAGAAGTCTGAGGAAGAATGAAATTTTCAAACCTTATGTCAAGTGACCATTAAACAAGAACCTGTTTTTGTGGACAAGTTATAAAGACCTGGAGTATCACTTGCCCCTTTATGATTCTATGGGTTTTGATTGAGTCATACTTTGAAAATTTGGAATTTTAAAACTTCTTCCTTTATCAAATATATGCTGTCGGCTTTATACACAATATTAATAAAATAAAAGACTGGACTTAAGAGCAAGTAGAACTATAAATACATTTTGGAACTGCTGTTATTATATTTATGCTCTCCTTTTTCAGTTTTAGCTATTTATATTACAAGTCTGGACTGTATTACGTTCACTCGCGGTGGTTATGACTTTACCAAGATAGCCCATAAAACATTTTCGAAATATTAACTTGTTTGAACTCTTTAATCAGTTTTTATTGCAATCCATATTAAAAAGAAGCCTGAAAAGTGAAATAATTCCACTTCTTAAAAAAAAGAAAAACTAGGAGACTGAGAATGTGCCTGGAGGTAATATGGAAGAGGCCAGAAAAAACTAAGTGACTGAATTTAGAAATCAGAAATCCAAAGAGACTATAACAGGATAGTTCAAAAGGTGATGGACACATGAAATTAAAACATGTGTTGAAGTGGACAGTTGATGTGATGAGGACATCACAATTTGAATCATCATAGCTCACATCTGAGTATCTGCTCCAAGTCATGGCCTCCCTTTTTCAAATTCAGCCAGTTTGAATTTAAAGTCTGCAAGTAATGATCAAGGCAGTAGGATTCCTAACACTCAGAAGTGACATCTGGATTGAGTTCTGGACTCCTGGATTTAGCCTGATCCAAGCCTGCCTTATGTGCCATTTGGGTATTGAACCTGTGAATGGCAGATCTCTCTGTAGAACGGGCCTCTCTCTCTCTCTCTCTCTCTCTCTCTCTCTCTCTGATTAAAAAATTAAAATAAATTTTAAAAATGCTTAAAAGAAGATAAGCTTGGGGGCATGGGATTAATGTGTGGTGGCATAGCAGTTAGAGCCACTATGGCTCAGTGGCTAAATCCTTGTTTTGCCTGCTCTGGGATTCCATATGAGAGCTAATTCTTGTCCTGGCTACTCCACTTTCCATTCAGCTCCCTGGGCATAGCAAGGAAAAGTAACAGAGAATGTCCCAAAGCCTTGGGATATTATAGCTGCTTGAGAGACCCATAAGAGGCTCCTGGCTCCTGACTTTGGACCATCTCAGCTCTGGGGTCATTGTGGACATATGGGGAGTGAATTAGCTGACAGAAGGTCTCTCCCTCTCTGTATCTCCTTCTTTGTATAAATCTGTGTTTCCAATGAAATAAATTGATAGTAAAAAAGTCACTGCTTGAAATACCTGCATCCCTTACCAGAATACCTGGGTTTGAGGCCGGTTTTACTCTCAACTTTAACTTCCTACTATTGCACATGCTGGGTAGCAGCAGCTGATGGGTTAAGTAGTTTGATATTTAACAACTTGAAATTGTGGGCCAGTGTTGCTATTGTGGGAATCTGGGGAGTGAATTGGCCATTGGAAGTTTTCCTCTGTCTTCCCCCCTCTCCCTTGTGTGTGTGTGCATCTTAATCACTGCACCTATCAAATAAAATAATTTTTAAAGATGTTGGTTTTAATGCACAAATTTGATGCCTTGTAATACATATTTTTCATTCACTTTTAGAAATCTTATGATGCTATATTGATGACACTGTTTAAATAGTTCTCTTTTCCAAGCACGTCTTGAAATGAAGTGTGCATACCGAGGATCTTCTGCCTCTGAATTAACTAGGCAGAACTAAATATAAATGGTCTTTTCAAATATGTTATTCATAAAAAGCAAAGAGCTGGAATATTGTGCATAAAAATTGTCCACAAACATGGGGATCTATTATTACATGATGCATACCATTGACAAAAGTGAGTTAGTTTCTACTTGTTTTTTGTAGTTCATTATAGTGTTTCCCTCATACTATTTTATTGAATTTTGCACACTTGTTATTCATAGTCTAGGCTTCCTGCTTATTGCATGGAGAAGGCTTCCTGCTTATTGCATGGAGACAGTGATATGGTTTTATATTTAATGATCTTATAATTTTGCCACAGGCACCTAATCAGTTCCAATGTCCTTTGTGTATGTGTGGTACATATTTATTTCATGAGAAAGAACTGGGGAAAAATGTAGCAGTTATAATTTAAAATCATTCTAAGAATAATGTAACAATTCTCTGAAAGAATGTTATTTGAAGGAAAAGACAGCTGTCTCACTGAGAAGAGCAATTTTTAATTAATGAAAAGGAAAATTTCACAAGCACCACATAACTAAAATTATGAAACAATCAAACTTTATAAAGATGTACAATGTTGATATCAAAACCAATGAAAGTTCTCCAGGATATAATTGCTATACAAAACTAAAAGTTAAAGGTCACAGCACAATCTTTCAGAAAAGCGATTTTCCTCTTAAGTGCATAAAATCAATTTTATATTAACCACTTAGTAACATGCTCAACTGAAACCTGGGCAACCATGGACATCCCTTAGGTTACTTTTCTGTGATGATTCCTTTAAGAGCTGAGTTCCTCTGGCATCAAACACAATTCTTTCATCTGTTTCCTTGTTTATGCTATTCTACCTTTACTCAGCAAGTGCAAGGGGTCAATGAAACATTAAAACATTGTTCAACGAATGTAGCTAATGAATAAAAAAAACCCAATGCAAATGTGAGTAGAATTTTTGTTTTCCACAAGATTCACAAACATAAATATTTTAACAAAAAATTGAAACTGTAGTTGCCAAGTGGAGAATGTTCCTGGAGGTTTTGTGTTGTAATGCCATTCTGGAGTATCTCTGTGGTCATGAGGATGCTGGCACGGTTGATATCTCTAGGAGGCTATATTGCAGGGAAAACATCTGGTGGTGGTTGCGGGTAGGAGTGGACTGGTCATAATTTGTGGTCTTTAAGGAGAATTTTAAAATGGATCTCTATGATAAAAGCATTGAACCACTTAAGAACACTACTCAACTAAACTTTTTCTGAAAGTGTTTTTACCAAGTCTGGAATTTAAGGTAAATCTAGTGAGATGCCAGTGAAATCAGAAGTTGAGGAAATTGGCAAGTGCTTTTGATGGCACTGATGATTGCACTTGGAGAAACTCAATTCCCGGACGTTGAAAAATATGAATTGGCAAGTCTTTCAAACTCTCTTGCTTTGAACTAGTTTCTTTTCTGATACAGATGACGCATACTTCACATGAATAAGTTAGTGGTTAATGTGGTAATGTGTGCAACACAGTGTGTGAGCCATTTAACACACCACAATTTTTGTATCCGATATAAGAAGTGCAATGGGAACAAAATTTGTTTTAGGATTTACAAGTGGAAATTAGCGATAATTGGATAAACAAAGAGTACAAATATTACAATTCAGTAATGAAGTTGATTAAATGAATTGATAATGAAACGATGGTCAATTTGTTACATCACAGCACATATTTGTTTACATCAAAGAAAACAGCACTGAAGATCACAATGGTAGGGTCTGGGGACGGTGTTCCTCTTTCTGTTGCCAACCTGTACAAGGTGTTACTCAACTGACTATGCATACAGGGCATCATATTACTTTTGTTTGCACATAGATATTTTATATTGGAAACCTCTGTGTTGCAGAAAAGCACTAGCTTCAAAATTTTGTTGCTTGCATCTTTTCAACTGCTAATGCCACTCACTTCAAAAGGGTAAGTTTTAGATCAAAACTTCTTAGTATCTTTGGATTTCTATGTTAGATGCATCTATGAATCTCTTTGATGCCAAACTGTGACAATAAATGCCAGTCTCTCCCATGTGAGAGGCAGAATTGAAAAGCATCTTAAAGTCTCTGATGATTAAATTAAAGTCTTTGATTAGAAATAAATGTACTAGCTGATTTACAAGCCCCAATAAAATTGATTTTATAAACTGGAAATTAACATTTGCTCTAATCCAGTTGATCCTATGGCCTTGTTTATACTACATATGAACCTATTTTAAGCTAATGCACACTCTGTGGACTTCAATTCCACATAGCTTCAAAAGCTGAAATTAATTGTAAAAATGACAAGAAGACACACATCAAAGATTCAATTTATAGCTGTTATCTACAATAGCATTTCATATTCATTTAAACCTGTCAATTTATTCCTTGTTTCATTCTTCTTAGCAGGTAAATAGTTGATAAACAGCAAGACTGCATTTCTGGGAGAACTGTTTTGTGCTTTTAAAGCTCCCAAACCCTGAATATGTAAAAACAAAAGTGTTTTGTAACTGATTTATATCTGCTCTTAACTCCTAAAGTTTATAGAAATTTTACTTTTATCAAAGACAAAATAAATATGTAACTATTTTAACTGTAGTTCATTTTCTGATTATTTATTTATTCATTTAGGATGTAGAGAGGAGGAGACAGAAAGAGAGAGTACGGCTGCTGATTCACCCGTGATAGGTCTGTGCTGGCTCACCCATGATAGGTCTGTGCTGGCTCACCCATGATAGGTCTGTGCTGGTCTTTGCTGGGCCATGTAGAAAAACTGGCAGCAGGAGGGAATAACATGGGAGTCTCTCAGACAGACCCCAGGCTTCCTGTTAGCCTGGCCTGCACTGCTGATGCTGCTCCAGGGAAGTTGGAGTGTAGAGCCAGAAACTGAGATCAGCGTCAGATTCGGCAATGGGGCATGTGAGCCTGCTAACAGTGTCCCAATATCTAAGCTTCCTGCCACCAGGCACTTCTTTAAATATTCAGAAAAACAAAATCAATGCTTCATAAGATACATGTGGAACTGTTTTGGTTTGATATACAGGGAATTTTCTATCTAAATATTCTTAGTTATTTGAACACTTTTAATGATGGTAAGAGAGGTTTTGCACATGGAATTTTCTCGTTAACTCTTAGGACAGAAATACTTTGTGTTTATAAAGGAAGGCATGGTTTCCCTTTACTCTCTTTTGTCTCAAGGTATTGATTGCTTCTCTTATTGTAAACAAGCAATAACATCTTGACATTCATTTCATTAAGAGACTTCAAACAACTTAGACCACAATGGGAATATTTATTCTAGTTCTACGTGTGTTTTATTATTTGAACAAGGACAATTAGAGAGAGAGCAAGAGAAGGAGATAAATCTTGCATGCATTGGTTCACTCCCTGAATGATTTCAAAGATCAGCCCTGGGCCAAGGGAAAATCTAAGATCTAAAACCTCCATCTGGGTCTCCCATATGGGGTTCCGGACCCAACTGCTGGGGCCATTTTGTACTGTTTTCCCACATGCATTAGCAGGGCATCAGCTTCTGTGTGGATCAGCCGGTACTTGAACCTACCCTCATATGAGATACTGACATTTCAGCTGGTGACTTCATATCTTTTGCCACAATGTTGGACTCAAGAATCCCATATTGCACTGTGATTATGTTGTAAATTTTATACAAATTCATTGTCAAATGTCCAAAGTTACTTTTCCTTACACTAATATTATTATTCTTAATAGTTGTAATAGTACAAATTTTATTTTTTATGAAATTTTGTAAGTTTTTATATGTACACTATTATGATTATTTCCTTTGCTAGCATGAACTGGCTAGTGTAATACTATAATTTATCTATGTAATTACATAGATTAATATATAACTATATGATTATATAATTCATTATATAGTGATTTTTATAAATATGGTTCTAAAAGTGAATTCCAGATTAAACCTACAATAGATTGCAAATGTGAATGCTTGTTTAATTCTCTTTGTGTTTCATATTTCTCATAATAGAATATTTGGAATGTCCTGAAACAAGTTGAATTATTTCATTTCAATGAGTCATACAATTATGATTTCCAATACTTGAGAATATGTTCTTTTAAGAAAATAAATAAGATCATTACAGGTATGATTTGCTGGTTTGAATTTTGTTTAGCATGTAAACTCAATTTTCCTCTTACCTCTTTATTTTCTCACTTTCTTATTTTAATTCTAGAATAAGCAGAATTGAATCTTGAGAGATTGATTATCATCATATAGGATTCTGTGTTACTGTGGCCTCAACTCTTAGCTGCAGTTTTACAAATTGGATAGCCTTTCTAGATTTCACACAAAGTCAAGTTGATAATCTGTTCTTCCCTGAGCATTTGATAAAAACACATCTTTATGTTTGGTGATATGAAACAGTGTCTAATCCTAATCCTTTACTTGTCTCAGGGAAAAACACATCATATGTGGTACACTTTAAATCTTCCTAATTTACTAAAATAGTTTTAAATCCTTAAAAATCAAAATAAAATCTGATTTTCAATGTAAACTTTGTTGTATCTTCAACTAATCCAAATGTAAACTTTGTTGTGTCTTCAACTGATTCAAATACATAATTCAAGGATATAAATTATTACACATTACAAGGACCAAATTTCTCAAAGTTTATATTTAACAGTTTTTCAGAATGAAGTAACAGATAGAGTCAGGGGCTGGGGTTTGAGTCAGCAAGAAAAGAGAGGACCCTTTCACTTAATTTCTGTGAGATTGCATCAAGGGTTAAATTCTTAGGATCTATCAAAGCTTATATAATGACATCATCCCCCCCTTGCTATGGTATTACTAATAGAAGCACTTGAGAGGAGAGTCCATCATATGGCAGGAACTTCATGAATGAGACTAATGCCCCTAACAAAAGACTGCAGAGAACACCCTCACCATTTTCTGACCATGAGCAAATGCAGGGAGAACATAGTCACCTATGAAACAGGAAACAGTTCCTCCCTAAATACTAAATCCATGGAGCCCCAATTTGAATTTCCCAGTCTTTAGAACTGTAAGAAATAAGAATTGCTGTTCAAACTACCCGTGAAGGCCATTTTTTGGTTTGTTTATTTTGTTTTTTTATCAATATTGACAAACTAAGATGGACAATTCTTTTGAATCTTCATTTATCTCAATCGGTGCTTTTAGTTGTTCAGTTTTCAATCCACTTACTTAATTATTATCATTAGCAAATTAATCCTCAATTTGACTTGATTTACTTACTAGTTCTTTTCAAGGATTCCCTGGAAAATACTTACATATGTCTATTAATTAAAATGTATTTATTAGTATTCATATTGTCTAACGACTGTGAGTTGCATGTCATGTTAATTTATAATCACATTTGTGATTTGATATTTAGATGTTCATTAGTATTAGAGCAAACTCTTTGGGATAAGGAGAGATTCTCGGAATGGATATTCAGAATCTTTCTCCCCTTGAATTATCCCTTCTATTTGATTTTTAGATTAGACATTTTCAATCAGCAATTGATATGAATACCCACTGTTAGCCTCGAATTGTATAGAGAGTTAAAGAAATAGATAAAGACTGGCAAAAAGAAAGAGAGCAAGTGGCAGAGATGAATACAAAAGGTGATTTACTCTGATATAAACTATTCATTCCAAAATAATAAGACAGAGGAAATAAAGCCATTTTCCTCTACCTGCATTCACATATTTGATTATTCTAAGCACACTCCAATAGAAGATCGCCTAAAAACAGGCATTTATAATGCTTAAAAGATTGATGTCAAAAATGAAAGAAATTCTTCCAATTAACATTTTATATTGAAGTGTGCATGAATAATTCTGTTACTTGCGAAGGTCCTAGAGGCATGCATCACACATGATTAAAAATTATATCTGTATGACATTCAAGTCAACAATGGTGTAGGATCTGTTTTCTCTACCCTGAAGTGCAGAGAAGCTATTCACTAGAGGGAAAACAAAAAGACAAAAGAAGGTGATATTTTTCTGCTCTTGATTAAATAAAACACACTGATATCTTTATTTTTAAGAGTATTTGATTAATCATTTGTAAAGTAAGGTTATTGCAATCATCAAGGGTGCTGAACTTTCAGATTATACTTATAGTGACTTCTGTATTTAAATAACCTATACGATACTTACATCTGATCAGCAGGACAGACACGAAGCTATGCAAGCTTGCCCCCTTATTAATGAGTAAGCTCACACTTCATGTTTTGGTTTTCAGCAATTTGCTTTTAGGAAATGGATATATTAGACACAGGGTTCAAAATAAAATTATTCATGATGACCCTATTATAAGCTATCCAATCATTTTATGGTTATTTTTATCCCTATGGAGTTGCCTGTAGCTTTCAGTAATTAGTATCAATATGGACTCAGTCTAAGCTTGTGATTGATCAACTTATTTTTTTTTTCCAAATTCATCCAGGCACTTAAAAAGAATCAAATGAAACAAGACAATTGAGATCATACAATGATGAAACACAGCAGAGGAAGAAATCAAAGGAAGAAACAACTCTCTTTTGAATTCCTTTCTTTTCAAAAAAATCAAGGTAAGTTAATAAACATCTTGACTTTTCATGATTGTTAAATACATGGATAATACAAATTGTATTTCAATAATATGCAGAAGTGGAATCAGATTTGGATTGTAATTTATCATCATAATCTAGTTCTCCATTTTCTTTAAGTTTAAACACAATTTAAGGTGAGACTGAGAGGGTAAAGCCCATGTTTATGTGACTATGCAAACATCATGTATCACCTTGCTCATTCTTGTCCTAGCTACTCCCTGCTGATGTACTTATAAGGATGACGGAGGATGTTAGGAGTATTTGGGTCCCTGATACCCAGGCAGATGATCATTGTGGAGTTCCTAGTTTCATTTTTGTCCAACCCTAGCTATTTTGATCATTTGGGGAGTTAGTCAGCAGGAAATCTTCCACAGTCACTTCTCTGTCAGCCTCCTTTTCAATATAAATAAATTCAACAAGCAAATGATATTTCAAAAGTTTATTTAATTTTTATGTAGGCTAGAGAGAGACAGAGATTTTTCTATCCACTGGTTCAAGTCACATATATCCCAACAGTCCGGGCAGCACAGGCTGAAGGTAGAAATCAAGACTCCATCCAGGTCTCAAATGGGTTGGCAGGGTGCCAAGTGCTTGAATCATCATGCTTTGCTTCCCAGGATGCATTGATGGAAAGTTGAACTGGAAATGATGGAGCCAGGACTTGAGCCTTGCAATCTGATATGGATGAACTGATTCTGCACGCTGTATTTTCAGCATCACTTTTCACTTTTGTAAAAAATGTATTATTTGAAAGAGACAGCTACAAAGAGATGGATACAGAGAGACAGAGAGAGAGAGAAGGACAGAGACAACAGCCAGGGCGTGGCCAGGTCAAGGGTCAGAGCCAGGAACCCAAGTGAATTCTGCATGGGGATGAGAGAATTCAAGTACTTGGGCCTTCATCTGCTGCCTTCCCAGGTGCATTAGCAGGAAGCTGGATCAGAGCAGCATCGCCAGAATTCAGGTCAACGCGTTGGTAACGGATGTGATTATCATGAGCAGTGTTTACGCATGCCCTAACCACTCTTGCCTCATCACTTTTTAAAACAAATTATCCATTTGTAAATCGAGAATCTCTTTTTGACATTATCAGTACAAAGTTTTCCCTAAGCACCACATCACTGATTGAGTTTATATATACACTGAGTTTATATTTCCCCTTGGTGCCATATTAGTGGGATTCAAGGACATCTGAGACAAGTCCTTTTCAAATTAACATATTTTCCATCTTTGAAGCTAAAGTTGCCTATGGAGCTAAATTCTGTTGAGACATGTTCCTTTAGTGTTTCGTCACTTGATGCAAAAAGATTTTTAAATCATGTGTTTTTTGTTATAATTGGCATTATCCATGGACTTTTTTTTAGTGACTCCTCAAATTAAAAATTTGACCTTTCAAGCACATATATTTGAGTGTCCAAATGGTATTAATGTTCAAAATAACTGTAATGTGTGCATTTGAAACTTACAAGTGAAACACACAAGTTTATAATTCTAAAGATGAGTAATCAGAATTAAATTATACTTTTAAACTGATTTTTGAATATTTCATATTTTCTGTGACTTCTCTTCTGTGCTATTCTCTTACTGCTTGTATAACTGAATGTGTACTTTCAGTCAACATTTAACATTGACTTACTTTTTTTTAAAGATGTATCAATTTTTATTGGAAAGCCAGATATACAGAGATGAGGAGAGACAGAGAAGAGGATCTATTCTCCCCTGACTTACTCCCCCAGGTGGCAACAATTGCTGGAGCTAAGTCTATCTGAAGCCAGGAGCGAGGAGCTTTGGCTAGGTCTCCCACACAGGTGCAGGATCCCAAGGCTTTGAACCATTCTCAGTTGCTTTCCCAGGTCAAAAGCAGGCAGCTGGATGGGAAGTGGAACATCTAATACAGAACATGAACCATCGTACATATGGGACCCTGGCACATACAAGGTGAACACTTCAGCCACTAGGCTACCGTACTGGGCTCAACACTGCCTTATATATAATATAATATATGTATATATACTTATATGTTTATATAAATTTATAATATATAGAATACATAAATTTATAAATATATGTATATATTTAAAGATTTTATTTTTATTGAAAAAGTAGATATATAGAGAGAGGAAGATCACTTCTCTGATGATTCACTCCCCAAGCAGCCACAATGGCCAGAGTTGATCTGAAGCCAGGAACCAAGATCTTCCGCCAGGTCTCCCATGCGGTCACAGGGTCCCGGCTTTGGGCTGTCCTTGACTGCTTTCCTGGGCCACAAGCAGGGAGCTGGATGAGAAGCGGGGCTGCTGGGATTACAACCAGCACCCATATGGAATTCCGGCATGTGCAATACGAGGGCTTCAGCCAACTAGGTCACCAGGTTGGAAACTATTTTTAAAACCATCAAATAAAATCCCACATTTAAACATTGCCTTGGTGTTGTTTCTCTCAGAATACTATTCTTCATATCCTATCCAACTTTAAAATATTCATAAACATAAATTATAGCTAAACTAACAATTTAAAATCAATAACTAAATATTAAACTCATAAATATTCTTACTAACTTTTTCATTGCATTTTTAGTTGTTATTATATTTTATAATTATAAGAAATCTAATTGAGGGGGCCCAGTACAATAGCCTAGTGCCTAAAATTGTTGCCTTGAACACGCCAGAATCCCATATGGGTGCCGATTCTACTCCCAAGGGCCGCACATCCCATCCAGCTTCCTGCTTGTGTCCTGGGAAGGCAGCCGAGGACGGCCCAAAGCCTTGGGACACTGTGAAAGTGTGGGAGACCCGGAAGAATCTCCTGGCTCCTGGCTTAAGATAGGCTCAGCTCCAGCCATTGCGGCAGCTTGAGGATTAAAGGAACAGATGGAAGGTCTTCTCTGTCTTCTCTGTCTCTCCTCATCTCTGCCTTTCCAATAAAAATGAATAAATATTAAAAACAAAAGAGAAATCCAATTGAAGCAAGAAACTTAATTATCTATTTTGCTGTTTATGTTGGTAAAGGGAGTTGTGAACACTGAGTGTATCTTTCCCTGAGCCCAGCATGACGGTCTTGTGGCTAAATCCTTGCCTTACATCTGCCCGGAATGCCATATGGACACTTGCTTGTTTCCTGGCTGTTTCATTTCCAATTCAGCTCTAGTCCTTGGGATGCTGAAATTCCGTGGGAGCCCTGGAAGAAGCTCCTTGCTCCTGGCTTCAGATCAGCTCAGCTCAGTTTGTTGCACTCACTTCGGTGTTGAATCAGCAGATCGAAGATCTTTTTCTTTTTAGTTCCTTCTTTCTGTAGATATGCCTTTCCAATAATAAGCAAACAAATAAACAACTGAATATTGGAATATCTTTCCCTGATAATATCAATAATTATATTTATACTTTTTGTAAGCTGATTATTTTCAGAATGTATTTTTCCTATGATGAAAGTTTTATCGAACTACCATCAAGACTGTTTTTTTAATTTATAAATACTTTCTGTACATGGCTTATGATTCATTACCTTCAATCAATAAACTATTATGGCAATTTTATTCCCAGAAAAGTAAACACAGATTAATTTTGTTTCTAGTAGAAAACTGCCACTCCTCAAGTGTTCTATCAAGCAATAGGATTTTTAAAGATAATTAGTTTCTTAAATAATCACAGTATTTCTTTTTTTGCCCTTAAAGATCATGGCATCGCTCTGGATGTATTTCAAAATAGAGCCAATGATGTGAACAGTACCACTCATTATGTTACATAAAGTAATGCTCAACAATGGATCTTCTTTTTTTACTTATGTGAATCAAAAACGGAGTGGTTTTTCTTTATGATGATATGAAGATAAATATTTTTCTGTAATCTTTATTGTTTTCTTTATTGCTTACAATCTTGCTTTTATCAAAGAGAAATTAGCAGAATTTTGAAGGCCAACTACATAGGGGTGTCTCATGAGGGTGGCAGACATTGAAACACCCAAACCTTGAACTATCATCAGCTGCCTCCTAGGTATGTTAGCAGGACACATCCCAGCTTCAGTGCTTGTATCTCCCAGCAAATAAGGTTACTAGAGAATTTCAATGGTAGGACAGAACCTTTTTTTTTTTTTTAGTTGAGACTATATCTTATTTCTTTTGAAAGGATATTTTGATGATTTCTTAATACTTTCATAATAACTGCTTAATTTTTTCTGATGGTGGTGTGATTATAAAATTGTTCACTACAGCATACTAATTCAAACTGATGAAATAATTAATATAATAATATTATGTGTACTACATAAAAGTGAATCTAAACACATTAAAGGAAAATATACACAGAATTCCTAATACTTCTTTTAAATAATAAGTATTGTGAAATCATTACCTCTCAATAAAATGTTATTCAGAAAACTAGTCTTTCCACATCAATAATAAGCAGAAAATGCTTATCAAAACTTATCATTCTGCATATAAACATAAAACATAATAAAAATAAAAAACGTGGGCCCGGCGGAGTGGCCTAGCGGCTAAAGTCATCGCCTTGAAAGCCCCGGGATCCCATGTGGACGCCGGTTCTAATCCCGGCAGCTCCACTTCCCATCCAGCTCCCTGCTTGTGGCCTGGGAAAGCAGTCGAGGACGGCCCAATGCATTGGGACACTGCACCAGCGTGGGAGACCTGGAAGAGGTTCCAGGTTCCGGGCATCGAATAGGCGCATACTGGCCCGTCGCGGCTCACTTGGGGAGTGAAACATCGGATGGAAGATCTTCCTCTCTGTCTCTCCTGCTCTCTGTATATCCAGCTTTCCAATAATAATAAAAATTAAAAAAAAAAAGTAACAACTTGATATGGCTGGATTTTATTTTAATTTTTAAATTGTGAAATGATATACATCACATTTTATATTTTATAGACTATGGCAAAATAATTAAATGATTATAATATTTATAGGAATAATGATAACATAATAATGATGCTGATAAACCATTTGGTCATTTAATAATAAGTAAGTATCAGAATTAACCACATATTTTTACTCCTTGTAAATCCATTTGCTTTTCTTGAGTCTTTATTGATAGAAATATCAAAAGCAATCTCCATGGATTTAAAACCATAGTTTTGGAGAAACATAAAATACAAATCATTGCTAAACCAGTAAATAAATCTTTGAGTACTATAAACACTCTTCGGGAATTGAGAACAGTAGAATCTGGAAAAAGCTTAATGAGCTTAGGTATTTCATGAAAATGTAATCAAAGGATCCTCTTCACCTTGTATGTAATGTATAAATTAAGTCATTAGGAGTAATAGGTGAAAAACATTTACAAAATTTATATAATCACAAATAACCATATTTCTCTAATTATTTGTACCACTCTAATACTTTTTCATGTCACTGTGTATGTCTGAAAATAAATTTAAAGTTTCAAAAAATTTAATCCAATGAGAGTTATTTTAATTAGGGTAAAGTAAAACCTCATTTTGGATTTTTATTTGAATTTTTCTGAAGGATAGTGCATTTGAGCATTTTCTGTGTGTGTGGAGGGGGGGCATTTGTATTTCATGCTTTGAAAAATGCCAGTTAATATCATTTACCCATTTCTTAACTGGATAGAGGTTTCACGTCACCCAATTAAGAAGGATATAATCCAAAAAACAAAACAAAATAAAATGATAAATCCTGCAAGGATATGGGGAAAATGTAGTTTAAGGCACTACTGTTGGGAATGTAAACTAGCACAATTATGGAAGGCAGTGTGGAGGTCTATCATCTGTTCCAACCACTCCACTAATGGGGATCTACTTCCCCCAAAATGGAGCTGGCATATTAAAGAGTTATTCGTATATTCCACCCTATGTTTATAGATGCTCAGTTCACCACAGCTAAAATAAAGAATCAAACTCAATACTCATCAGTTGATGATTAGCACAGGCTGTAGATATTAAAATCAGCCTCATAAATGGTAGTTAAACAAGCTCAAATAGAAACTCTGGACTTGAATCTTGAAAGCTTTTCTGGGACACCAACTGACACCCATATGGGATCTCAGCATGTGCCAAGAGAGGACTTGGCGACTGGCTACTGTGCCAGCGCCCTGGATAAATCTTTTAAGAAATGTTTAAGATTAAATCTGATATTATTTGCACATCACAGATAATTCTGTGATTATTAAATAACACTTAATGCTTCTCTAATATCTTCTTATTCATTTGAGAAGTGGAAAAAGAGAAACAGATACCAAAAGAGACACCAAGATCACTCCCTAAATGCTAGCGATGGCCCCAGGTCCGTCCAAGAACCCAATCCAGATCTTTCAGGTGGAGCATCAACAATGTCTCCCAACATTTGCATTTGCAGATGGTTAGAGTAAGAAATGGGTTGTAGATACTGATCCCAAGCACCTAGTCTTGGGATTTGTTCATTTTAATGATTGTTTTAAATACTAAACCAAACATCTATCGCAATATCAGCATTTTGATACTAAAAACATTCAAGTATAAAAATATAAGTAATGCAGGTTAAACTAGATTTAAAAGTAAATACAGAATGGAAATGTTCTTCAATTTAAAAACTGGGTCTGGTATGGCAGTCCGGAAGGCTAGCTCTCTGTGCGTGGGATCAGCATCCTGTAGGGGCACCAGCTTGTGTCCTGGGGCTCCTCTTCCCATCCACGTCCTGGTGATGGCCTGGGAAAGCACTAGAGTATGTCATCAAGCCTTGGGCTATTGCAACTACTTGGGAAACTGTGGAAGCTCCTGACTCCCGACTTTGGAGCTCAGCTCAAGCCATTGTGGCCATTTGGGGAATGAACCACCAGATAGAACTTTCTCTTTGTCCCTCCTTCATTATGT